>NC_141322.1:21080222-21360222 GCF_037954235.1 Aulostomus chinensis | reverse complement strand
ACTACGTGTTTTAGAACATACAAAGTTGTGTGCGGGAAGTGCTGCTTAGTGGGAACATTTATTGACTATTTTTGAGAGGCAAGAACTTTCCACTCAAAACACCCTGCCCTGCTGAATAAAAACTAGAAAATCAACCCTACACTAAACTAGTTTTATTTCCTGGAGCAAAATTCTGTTTCAAGAGTGGAGAAACCAGCTGCTGATAAGAGCCATGACTCAGAAAGGATGTAGTATGTTCAAAGTACAGACCTGGAAGAAGTGAGACATTAACGAAAAGGTTTATCTCAGACACTTAGAATGACAGCTGGGGCTCTTAGAGTGGATCTACTCTGCTACAGACAAATGCTATGTGAGACGCAGAGGTTTCGTTTTCTCAATGAATACCGCACATTTTTGTCCTAAAAGTAATCTTCAACGGGTAAAATTCAGGATGCTGGATCGGCGTTCATGATGGCGCAGATTTTCATTAAAAGCTTGTGTGTTAAAGAGTCAGAGCTCCAGTTTAGAATATAGACGCACCTCTCATGAGGGTCAGAGCCGTGCCTTTGTAGATTCCTCTCATCCCTGACTCTCTGTAAAGCTGCTTGACACAGTCCATTGGGCCAGCATACTTCACTTCACCAGACGATGCCTGGATCTGAAAAACACACACGCGCGCGCACACACACGGAGTCTCATTTCTCTCTAAAAAGCTCTTAGAAACTCCTGCAGCTGGAAGAATCTCCTTCTCTTCGGCAGCAGTGAGAGGACTCTCTAACCTGCAGGAGGCATTTGATTCGCTCTCCAGGGGTCATGATGGCAGTGGTGAAGACACCAGACAACATGCCTGCAGCAAACAGCTGTGGATACCTGCAGGAGGAGATGGAAACACGAACATATAACGAAGAACCAGATCGCGCGAAACAACTGTATGAGCACTGCCACCTCCATCGGCAGACCAATCACCTACGTAAGGATATCGTCTGGAGATTTCTGCTGCAGCTTCTTGCCCAAACCGAAGCCAAAGAAACAAACAGCGAACATGGGTGTGACTCCTATGATGGGGGCTGCCATGCCTTTGTAGAGCCCCTTCACACCCTGTAAGAGAGGAGGAGCAGGAATTGTGAGTGTGAGGCGAGACAGATCATTGAGATGACATCAGCAGGCATCCTCACCTCTTTGCCTAGAGTCTTCTTGAAGCAGTCGAGGGTTCCTGCATAGAGGAGGCTCTCTCCAGGTTTGGGCTTTGGCTGAGTTTGTAAACGCACCTGAGAGGAAAGCAGGAAGTTGTCAGTTGTAACCGTAGTTGCATTTCAAATTTATATCTTTGATGCTGCTTTTGATGATCGGGCAAAGACCAAACAACTGTGGGCTTTGAGGAAGTTTGACTCCATCATGCACTACCAGATGGTTTAGTCATCATTAGCTGCAGCCCTGAACTGTTTTCAGGTGTAATTAGTTTGTTAGGTTTATTATGATGTTAGCTAGTTGCTTGATAAAGTTCTATCCAGTATTGTGATGCCCTCCACTCTTACCTGCCATGTTAGGTAGTGGTCAGCAGAGTAAACATCGAAGTAGGTCAAAGGGCTGCAGCGGCATTAACATTTAAATACAAGGCTCCTGGTCCTGCAGCTGCCCCAGTGGTACATATCTGACCGCCTGTCTACTGTCTGTTACCGGATACACTACCTTACCTTAAACTTTAAGGTAATGCAGCGTTTAAAGGACAAACACACGCACACAAAATAACAGTAGTATTTACTTTAATGGTGTCAAGAGGATGTCCGGCGAAGACGAGGCAGACTCCCCCAAACCCCCCAGCGAAGAAGTTCTTCAGCGGACTTATCGGTTGCGGTTGTTTGGACATTTTTACTTTCCGCTTTGGAAGGAAGAAACAAACAGCGACAAATGGAGGACTCTGACAGCGGGAAGAAGAAAACCACACACGGACTCACAACGGTAAGACAACAGAGGAACAGCTCACCTGGTTCAACGCGGCTCTGAGAAATATATCTGTGTTCAGCTGTCACCCCTGTTAGAACTACCTTTCACCCAATTATTGACCCGGACTTGTTTGACTGCAACACAGCATCAGTCTGGTGCGTCCTCGTTTGATGTCCGTGTGGAAAGACTTTTTTTTTTAACTTGAAAAATTAAATATATGAAAGTAATTATGTTTGAACAACAAAGTTTTGATATGTTTACGTTTAAATGTGAAGTAATGTATTTGTTTTTAATTTGTATTATTCATTTGAGTTTCAATTGGTTGACCTACTGTATTTAATTGTGAAAAACACTTAAATAGCTTTAAGTGGGCAGTATTTACCTTCCCCGCTCAAAAATCTATTTTTTATTGGTTTATCATTTATATTATTTACGGTCCTACCATAAATCCTGTATCTCATTAAGCATTTGATTAGTTAAGGAATAGAATAGAATGTTCCAGAAAAACACCAACAGACTGCACCAAAAAATAAAATTGACCAAAAAAAAAATTATACCATGACAGATGAAGGGTAAAATAATTCACCTCAATTCAGAGGACTTTCCCCTCAGGGATATCTATGAGTCCTTCTTCTATTATTCACCACTCCTTCACCTGCATGTGTGTCATAAAATTATATCAGTTTTTAATCATCATTGCTATTTATGTATTTTTATTCATTTTTGCAGTAGATCACCACATTGACTTCAGTCCATGAGTCACATCTCTGACAAAACCTTCCCCGTAGTTACTGCTGGAGCTACAGCTTTTAACTTTTGTTTGTATCCTTTTCAGAGTTCACAACAAAGTTACACAATTAACTCAGGAAACTTCATCAATTTGTCCTGTCATATGATCACCATCACAACAACCAAAACAATCAACTTCCAGTCTTAAAATATAGCTTTAATATTAGTTTTATTAGGACACAGTGGTACACATTGGTAGACACTGCTAACCACAGGAGGGAGATTTTTACCTCTCACACAGGCACAATGAATGACACAATGAATGAATGACATGATATCAAAACTGATACCACTTCAGGGATATGTTCTTTGAAACATGTTTCCAGAATGAGAGACCACCGGGGATAAAAATAGATATGTTAAAGAGTAGGATGGGAGAACACCCACATTCACGACACAATAAGGAGAAATTAATGTTTGACTTGATGAGCGGATCAAATAAAAACTGTCTTCCATCTTGATTTCAGTGCGACCGCGACATGAAAAGTGGAAAGCAACAACACTGATGTTTTATCTCAGATATCAAGGCTTACATCAGCCAGTATAGAACAGCGTTAGTGTTAAGCTAAATGCAGGGTACCAACAAAAACAGTCCAATCCAATTGATAATAATTGGTTTGCATATGCGAACACATAAACATCAAGTATTCTGCTCAAAGACTTGTGATAATATCAGTCTCTTTATAGCAGTTAACTTGTTCAAATCATCTTTACTGTAATAATGATGATGCATGACAGGGTGGATGAAAGAGGAGGTCAGTTTTAAGAGAATATATATTTATATATATATATATATATTAAATATTATTTTCTGTAAAGAAAATATTGCTCTCAGTAACACACAGTAGTTTGTCCCACTAAAAGGGAAGCACATTAGGGGTCAAATTATTCTCACTTTCAACCGTTCATATGGCAACGATTTAATGCAGCATAACTACAAGTTTGCTTTTGAATCACAAAACTAATCAATTTGCTCTAAAAATAAATTAGCTCCATGTTATTTTGGTTAGAATAAGGTTCAGTCGTGTTTGCTTAATCGTTAACAACAGTTAGTTTTCTGAATTATTCATTTTAAGTAACTATAAAAACGATTTAACTTTGAGAAAAGCTCCATGTTTTGGCCTATATTTTGGCTATTTTTAATCTCCAAGTATGACTAATCCTCACCAGGTTTTTTTGTGCATCTGCCTTCTTTTTTTCCTTAATTAAACACACACCAGACACACTCTCACTCCTCTTTCAAATAAAAATAATTTGATCAGGAAAATAGCTGAGAAAAATAGCCAAGATCTCTCTGATATCAACATCACATGCATCCTGCAGCTTGTCTTAAGAATAAGAGTCCAAGTAAACACTGGCATTGATTTGCCTCTCTGGCACAGAGTACAGGGCGTCCCGTCAAATGTCCCTCGATCAAGCTTGACTGTCACTCGCCGCCGTGAAAGGGAGCAGACTACAGTGTGAGAGCGTGATACTGATATGGTTAGTCTTGGTTTTCACAGATCTGTGGGAACTCCTTGTAGATCTGTTGTACGATTAGCTTATCCATCTGTTTTGCTGTAGCGCCCCCTTCATCCTCTTCTGAGTCATCCTCCTCCCTGAGAATCCTCTGCAGCGCCCCCTGCAGGTCTGAGAGGCGGTGCTTGTGCTCGAGATAATCCGTTGAGCGCATGATGGAGTGCATAAGAGAGAGATACTCCATCCGAAGCTGCACACAGGGAAGATGAGAAAGAATGTGAGCAATACTGGGTAACAAATGCTTGATAACATGCTTGTACGTATCAAAAACCTTGATATTAGTGTTAGACAAAACAAATCATTTTTTTAAGAGTCTGCTTGTTGAATATACCGACATAAATCAAACCTTCCCATTCAAAACTATGCATGGCAAGCAGGAGAACTAAAACATGAGCAAGGAACGACTGAGCTGGATTTTGAACAAAACGAGAGGCAGGCTGCACTGGAGGGTCGATTAGTTGAACAGGACTTAGATTGGATGATGGAACGAACCATTCCTCATCAAAACAACAATAAATCATTGTCACATTTCTGTATCTGCATTGAGCTTACACCTAAATACAGGTAGGATGCAGAATCACTGTATTAAAATTATCATTATCAATTATCGGTCTTTTATTTTAGGAAAACTGTCAAAACCCAAAATGTCCACAGGGTTTAAACTGATCTGATTCAACATGAAGGAACAAATACTGTGAAGAGTCTCCTGTCCCCTATCATTTTTTGAATGAAAGCCAAGAGGCGTGTATTTTGCAAGGTACCGATGAGCACACCATCAGTGCAATGTCTTCTCACCTTGTCTCCAGGTGAAAGGTCAGATATTTGTCGCACAGCAATGTCAATCATCACCATCATGTCGGTGCGGTAGAAAATATTGGCCGTCTCCTGACTAGCAAAAACATCCTGCAGAAACTTGAGTACCGAGTGAGGAGCAGGCGGGACGTGTTTGAACATACACACTGGATCATCTGGACAGGAGTGAACGTAGAACCATCAGGGTGTCAAACATAGAAGTGAAAGAACTCTGAAATATAACAGATATGAAGAAAAATAACAGGATCCTACCGCCCCGGTTCAGAAGCAGCAGAACTTTCTCTGACAGAACCTTGACATTTTTCTTCTTCAGCTCCTGCATGATGCTGTTGTTGCTGGGTGCTGAACGACAAACGCGTGCAGAAAACAATACAAAACTCAATTTTAGGCACATTTTAACTCGCAATCGTGAAAAGTACGAAAGACAAGACCAGCTGTGCCTGTAATTATTTTCTGATTCATTAACTCGGGATGTAAATTATTACATTATTGAGATAATTAGGCTTGTTCTCTCTTTTAACAGTTTAATTTATCTTGGGAAAAGAATTAATGAGTTTTTGAACATGTTGATACGTGCGTAATCTTTGTGAAAACTGCCCTAGTCTGTGTGAAGAACTTATTCCTTGGGATTGGTGGGTGAATGAGGCCTGAGGTCGTTCTCACATGTGTGGTGAAGGTTGAAGGCAAGCAGGAGGTTCAGGAAGATGTCCGGGAGCTGCTCAGTTGGGTCAGAGGGAAGTCCGTCCTCCACCACGCCCAGCAGAAACTGAACAAAGTCGGCATTCAAGTGTTCTGACAGTGAGGGGGAAGAGGGTGATGTCAAGTCGATAGGACACGGATATTAAAACGTACTCATATAGTATCAGCAGACTGTCCCTACCGTAGTGATGATATGGCACCTGTTCACCCATAGAGAATATCATTGTAAGCACCAGCGCTGTGTAGCACATCTTCTGGTGCTCTGAAGAGAGAAACACAGACCGTGTCAAAGCAGGGTAGTCACAAGTGCCTTTGTCTTCAGGATCTGCCGCCCATGAGGGGCGTTCACCTTGTGTGTCGGTTTGTAAGTCCCTGGCCAGCTCCATGGGAAGGATGGAGTTGAGGAGGGTGGAGATGAGAGCCGCGTCCAGGCTGCACATGGCGCCAAACACCTTGAGCAGCAGCAGCCGCAGGGACACACGGTGCTCCTGCACGGTCACATGGGAGCAATGGTGAGTCAATACGCCCACATGGAAGCCAGTATTCACACTCATGCAGGTTCAAGAGCATACAAACAAACTTAAACAGAACATTCTTGCTAAATGCATGATCGGGGAAAAAGACTATCCACATACGGTAAGTCTGCTCGTAATAAGCATTAATTAATTGTAATAAGGCCGTTATAACAGCCTAATTATGGGTTCATAAAATATTAACCCATAATGATATCATAAACACATTTAAAGATACATTATTACCTTATTAACAGTTACCCTTTAACTTATTTGCAACTTTTGAATCTAAAGTGAGAACAATGATTTATTAGGGTTAATAAATCCTTCAGTATGAACTTATTAGATCAAAATCCACTGCACTATTGTGCTACAGTGTTGTTTAATATTATTAAAACATAATTGGGGCCTATTACTTATTGATCGATGCTTATTAGAAGCACCTTCATATGAAGCGTTACACAAAATACATATAATAACTGCTGAAATCCTGAATAAGACAGCATCATATTTAGTCTTGACTTAGAAAAATCCCATTCATATTTTCTTGAAGACAAAATGTTGCAGGTAAGCCTTATTATAATGTTTCTTACCATCTGATAATATGAAACCAAAGACAGCACATTCTCACAGTCATTGGCCTTACACATCCTCTTACACACCACCGGATCTGCATCAGTCTGAGAGAACAAAAAGTCATTAGTTTATAACTATGCAACCCCATAATCTGTTGGTCCCTGAACGCACCACAGTGGGTTTAGAGGACATTAGCAGCTCATCTGGACATCCCAACCTCGATCTGAGATTCGTTCGGGACAAGCTGCCAACAAAGAGCGTTTGGCAGGATGAAGAGTTTACAGATCCAGTCTTTGACAACACTGTTGGATTTGTAAACTCGTCTGAGCCGGTCTGATCCTGTCAAACATGTCTGGTATTTAAAGCAGGAGCTGCATGTGTCCTGTGGACAGATTAGATTTTAGAGTTTTTCTGCATGTTCTCCCTGTTCCTGTGTGGGTTCTCTCTGGTACTCAAGCTTCCTCCCACAGTCCAAAGACATCAAGAGGGGACGAGGCTGATTGATACTCTAAATTGACCATAGGTGTGACTGTGAGTGTGAATGGTTGTCTGTCTCTATGTATTGGCCCTGAACTGGAGACCCATCCAGTGTGAACCCCGCCTCACACCCGAAGGCTGCTGGGATAGGCTCCAGCCCCCCCATGAGCCTTAACAGGATAAGCAGAAGAAAATGGATGGATGGATGGATGGTAAACTTTCATGATATAATAATTCAACTAAAACATCCTTGTGTGTCTCTGAGCTCCAACGGTGTTAGCGCTCTTTTACAGTTGTTAATACTAATACATTGTGGCCCAGAGGGTCAGTGACTTCTATCAGGTCACTGTCCTCACCAGTATCTTCAGCAGCTCCTCCAGGTAACAGGCGATGAGGGCGTGGTCTTCATGAAGCGCCCAGCTCCGTTGCTGGGAATCGTCACGGTGACGGGCGAGGTCGCTGAAGATCACCTCCAACCTCTGTTCATCATGACACACCTGCCCCTGAGGCAGCGCCGTACTCAAGTCCTACAGAACCCATAAGAAACACAGAATCATTATTTCATTGATTCATCAAGGAACAATACAGTTCTGACTATGGCAACACTGATTAACATTCCTGAATGATTCATAGAGCCAAGCATATTTTATATTTAATTTAGACTATTGGAAGGTGTAGAATAGTTTTCACTTGATATTTAAGCATGTTTATCAGTGGAATTTACCCTGAATATTCCTTGTCTTTAGCTCTGTGCTCGTCTCAGAATCCTTAACGGAGCAGTGTGCAGGATTTAGACAGATTTTTTTTTTAAAGAAATTTAACAATCATCAATGTGTTACCACCTGAAACCAGGAATATTTGTGTTTTCGTTTGGAATGAGCTCTGAGTATGGATGAAAGGGCGGGACACCATGTCTCATCTACAGTAGCCCAGAAGGAACAAACCAACGCCCTCCCTCTTCCAGCTTGCTCATACTCGTTTCATCCTTTCTTTTAGCCTGCTTGTTAATTTTGTTACTAGTAGTAACCTGTTTGAGCTGCAGATGAGGAACAAAGCCAGGACAGAAGTCTGGTCATAACAACAGAGACGGATTATAACTCATTTGAACTCCACTATGTAATCGAGCATTTTAAAAGTTGTCTGTTATCTTGCAGGGAGACCTGACAAAAGTTACAAGTCAGTATCATTGTTGGGACACTTCCTGGGGACGTAAATCTCAGCACAAAGACTGCAAATTTGGTTCTGAGAGCGTGTTTATTCCCTTGACAATGTTCTACATAATTGGTTTCAGTTTACAGTCGATGTAGTACAAGATATGACGTTTTTTTTTCATGTCTGCAGTTGTTTGTGGCATCTGTCCCATTTTTGTTCACGGAACATCTCAGGTACGGCTCTTATAACTTCAAGAAGCAGCATGAACGTCTACTAAAAATACGAATGGTCAACAGAGAGCAGTTGATCTCAGCCCTGGTTTGTCACTGCAAAAACCAGGAGGAGGGCGGATGAGTTTGCTCTGTGCTCTGCCTTTCAGACTGAGAGAAAGTCAGCTAAATGCAGACGGAGCTGTAACTCTAAACAAGCCCAGTGTTCTCCTCTCAGTTGGCGAGGCTCCAGGATGCTGAATCAACATGATGTAATGAAAACAAATCTGACCTTGCTCTCCACCAGCGACAGGAGAACTTGCTCCAGGGCAGAGGAGGCTTGAGGCACGGCCGTCTGCAGATGACCCACCACCACTCCCACTGCCACCCGCGACAGTTCGTAACTCAAGCCTGTGTTCTTCCGTACCAGCTCTATCAGTTCTGCCCCGATAGTCATGGGAACCGGCTCAGAGGTGGTGGGGCTGCCAGGAGGGCTTTCTGCAACAGATGGGGGAGCGACTGGCCATTCACTCTCTGGCTGGTCCTCTGAAGGGGGCTGTAAACTGGGGGTGGGCTTTGGAGGCTGCGGTGCCGGGCTCTTCTTTACAGGAGCTGACTGAGGAGAGGAGTCAAAGGCCAGGCCGTCTGGAGGCGGAGCAGTGGGTTTCACACGGGATGGCACAGGAGGAGGGGGGGTGCTGGAAACACTTGGCAAACTGACATCAGAGGAGACTGCTGAGTGGGAGGAGCTTGATTCTAAAGAGGTGGTGCTGATTGAGAGGGAGGGGCAGGGCGACGGGGGGAGAGAAGACCCTCTGGAGGGGACGTCCGGCTCTGCTTAGAGGAGGAAGAGAGAGAGAGAGAGAGAGAGAGAGAGCTCCAGTTACAGAGAGGCGGGTGAACAGGATGACCTGACTAAGAATAGAGTGTTTGTCGAGTACACGAGCGCAGCAGGAAGCTTCAGCAAAAACACTCTTCTGTCATGTCGGAAAACCCGGCCTCGGCTGTGAGTGGTAAATACCAACCTGGACGCCGGCTGTTCCTCTGTTTCTCAGGGGGAGGAGGAGTGATGGGGGCCGCACGTCGAGGCTGTGGAGGCACCTGCAGGAAGAGACGTAGGACTGAATCATCAAACTCCTCCAAACCTATTGGGGATAAATTTATGAATGGATTTTGATGATGCCATGTTCATATTTTGTGTCCATGTAGCAACCACAGGGGAGGATCTAAACCTTCTGGCTTAATGTGCTCCTATTATGCATATTCCTGAATGCATCAGCAAATGCAGCAAAAACACACAAATATAACAAGAATTTTTTTTTTTAAATTAAAACAACCATCAAAAAAAGGTGAGAGAATGAGAGTGTCCGAAGGGAACGTAAGATTCAAGCTTTTGCAGTTATTTCTATTTAAAAAGGTACATAGAACCAGAAGTAACAAACTATAAGGTACTTTTATTGCAAGGAAAATTTGAAAAAAGTGGATTTAGTAAAGCCACAATATTTTGGTTGGAGGAAAACAATATAAGTGACAAAAATATTTATTCAGGCAGTTTGATTTCAGCAGCGTGTGTGCTACCTGGTAAAAGCCCTGCTCTGCTTGCATGTTGTCAACACTTCCTGATAATGGCACGTTGCCCTGTCGTCCGTAGTCTCGGTTAAGGCCGTTGGGTGGAGGAGGAGGAGGAGTGTGACTGAGGGAGATTTCACTACTTGAAGTTGGGATGACTTGTTTCTGGCTGGAGGAGCTTCGCCGGGTGAGGGTTTCCTTTCTGTGATGGATTAACTTTCTATAAAAGAGGGATTAATACTTTGTTTGCATCATATATGGAACACGGCAGTATATATTAATTGACTATTTCAAGTTTGTGCTTCTCACTGCAGGACATCCCGCTGCTCCAGATTGTATTTGCCTCCGTTTTTTAAGGCAACATTGTGGATTCCTTCTATCGCTCTGTCGATGGACTGCAGCACCTCATCCTGCTCCGGAGCCTGGTGGACGGAGAGGGGGGGGGGGGGGGGGAATGAACCAATTAAAGATTCATCCACAGGGCAGCATGCATGATTATTAAATTTTAAACAAAACAGAGCCTAACTGTTGCTTGAGGCAGGAAAAACTAGGGCAGTGCTAAGCAAGGCCTCAGAGTCAAGCTCATTAAAGCTGCAGAGCCCATGCCATTAAGACCAGGAGGGAGCATTCCTCTCCTGGATCCTCTCCTAGACCAGGACTTTAGAACATTCATGTTCTGACTGGTTCACAGTAACTGCAGGGAGGCATGTGGGTGTGACTCTGCACCAACTGCACCAGGAAGGTGGGCTGACAAAGATTCCTGATAATAAAGTAAAGAAATGTCAAAATTAAATGATGAGCATTTGTTCATCTTCTTACTATAAATGCAAGAAATCTCTCTGTACGTGATTAACTCAGCCGTCGTTATCTGATCTTAAACTTGGCGTTAATGTTGCTGTTGAACGTTACCGCCCTGGAGGACCACAAGACAAATGTGTTTTCACCATAATCTGATATCATGTGGAGGGCCGTGGGAATCTGTGGTCTGGACCATGCCTGGACCCCCCAGATGGGGACTTTTGGAAGCCTGGTCTGGGATCTGAGTTGAGGGATGAGATTCTGGATAGGTTTGATGCTGTCTGTATATTTCTGATGATGAAAGCTGTGCAGGATCAAAGATGAAAGGACGACAGACAGAATTGCAATGAGTTTGTCAAGGGGGGTTGTGACGTCACAATAACAATGTCCCCGCCCCTAAATCTAAGGGCACCGCAAGGGATAAAGGGGGTGGGGCATGTATTCGTAACGGTAGTAATTAGTCAGGGATCAAAGTCAGAGATTAAAGAAGTACAGCACTAGCATTTTTAATTGTTTGTCCTCTCCTTCGCCTCTCAACTCCGCAGATTATTTTAATCGGAGCAGAAATCATGAGTTAGTGTCCTCTGCTGTTTTGTCTCCTGACTCCAGAAGGATCTCCTGCGTCAGAGAGCAGCTGCAGTGCAGAGGGACATCTCCCTACATGCTGCAACCCTCCGATGATGTGGCTCCCTCTTCAAACATCCATTTCTCCTGACAACGACCGGCTTCCCCGTGGCCTTATGCACCACAGAGCACACATGTACGGCCACACCATGTCCTACTCAATCCCGTCAGATGCTCTCTCACTCCACTTCACCCCAACATGCACTTGTGCGTATAAAGAAAGTGCCTTGTTTACCTGTATCTTCTCGATGTACGAGGCGGGGATGTAGCCAGTTTCCCCCGAGCTGCAGCGGGAGCCCAGCCACCAGTGTTTGTTGCTCCTCTCCAGGATTAAGAAGCTTTCTCCGGCCGCGAAGTGCAGCGAGTTGGGCTCCGAGGATCGGAAGGCGTACAAAGACCGGTACATGCTTTGATAACACTTTTACACCTCGAAACCGCTAGATAGTCGCTGTGGGAGGATACGGAGTGTCCCAGAGGAAAGAGCTGCTCTGTTGGAGGTGATTTAAGGAGGTTAAGTGGGCATCGCCACGGCGGATCACTGCTGTCTATTTACAATGTTGCTCTGATCACCTGATCTGTGGTTGTTCCCCGTAGACGCCGCAGGGGGCGCTGCGAGTCCATGAACACGCCCCCAGGAATATTAATCGAAGGCAGAGATGCTCTTTTCGTCCTTCTGTCCTAGATTGAATAAATTGCATGTCACGTCTTCCCCAGTTAGACTACTAAAAAAAAATCTTTTAAAGGATTATGTTAAAAGTAATACTAATAATAAAAATGAGTAAGATAAAAGCTAAACCAAAATTTGTTTTGCCCGGCTGAGCATCCGATAATTAATGAAAAGAAGTAAATAGTAAATATTGCTTTTACACAGAAAGATAATTGTTTCCTTCAACATTTCGTTATATCGCTGCCGCTATTAAACTGAATCCACAAATTTGAGATTAAATGCTATGTTTTTATTGTGCCTTTCCAGTAATTCCAAAGCAGAGACACACATTCAAATGAACACTTTATACAAATCGTTTTTTATTTGGAGATTCGTTTGGTACGTTGTTTTGGTTCTACTATTTAAATGTAAGTTTATACTTGGGGTTTTGAGCGACAGCTGCATTTTGTGAGTTTTGTTTTGTTTTTCTGATTAACAAGAGAGAGAATTCACCCAATTTATATTGTGATTAATATTGTAGCGACCCCCCAGGAATAAGGACAGAGACTTGGGGGGGGGGGGGCGTGCATAGTTCAGTTCAGCAGTTTTAGGTCAGGCTAGAGGGGGTTAAAGCATGGGCAAAGGTGGTTGGCAGGGACGAGAGCCCGCGAAGAAAACGGAAGTTGAGATGTACAGTGGGCAGAGAGAGACTAGCCTAGACCGAGAGAGAGCAGCAGCAGCGTTTTTATTATTTTCTGCACCCTCCCAACCCAATTCTTAGCCTGTATTAAAAGGGCAATAAAAACTACATCTACAACTACTTGTCCTGATTCCTCCCTTTATTCAAGTTAGTGAGTCAGCTTGAGGGACCGTAACGCTACAATATGTATATATATATATATATATATATACATATTGTATATATATATGTATATGTATATATGTATATATATATATATATATATATATATATATATATATATAAATATATAAATATATAAATAAATATGTTTCTGATATATGTATTTGTAGCAATGAAATGAATGAAAACATATTCGTGTTACCCTTGTATCTTTAATTTTTCCATAATTATCTTTAATCAATGGAAATTGTTCGATTTTGCGTTACACAACACCGGAAGTGAAGGCTAGACGTGTCACGTCGAATATCGTCCCCCAGTCACCACCGTACCGCCGGGATACTCCGACAACATGGCGATTGCGGTGTGTTCCAGAATCCTCCTGCAGGGAGCCAGACGGGGGGGTCTCCTGTCGTCCAGGGCTGCTCCTGCTTTCTCAAGGTATACTAAAATTTCACTCAAGACTTTTGATAAAATTTGGTTACAGGGTTTCACTCCTTGACTGATTCGACCCTCCTTCCTCTGCAGAAGACGTCACAGTCACGTTTTAGTTATTAAACACATGAATTGTCACATAACATTGTAGGCTATCTTCTAACTTGATTGCGTTTTTGCCACTGTTATTGAACATATGTACACATTTATGAGCAAATTTGTGTTTTAGACGTTATATTGTTTTATGTTCTCAATGCCGTTCAGTAAATTTATTTCATTATCAATAAATCGCACAACTATTATCCGTATTAATAATTCAACCAATCATTAGGGTTATTAAACGACCACCTTGTACCACTAACACATCCTCATTGCTTATTTTTGCCTGAAAACCGAATTCAAATAACAGTAATAACAAATGGGAAGTTAATGAAATCCTTGCCTTGAAAATGATTCGAACTAACAATTATCATAATGCTCACAAATAAACTGTGGTGATTGTGATATCAATACATTCATGAAATAGTCATTTCGTTACATGCCAATAGTAATAGGAAATGAAATAATAAAACGGTGGCTTGAAACATCTCTAATGATTTGTTTGCTTGTTATTGCTCCTGATCACATTGTTAAAATTCTTCTAACTTTATTTAAATGAGGTGGCATTGGAAACACGCTTGGATCATCAGCCGGTAGAAGATAGTCCCACGTTCACTCATGCCAAGTCTGTTTTTATGTGTTAGTCCAGGGTTGTTCTATGTCGAGCAGTATTCTTCTCACATGAGTCTAAAACAAATCGTCTCACTTGTTTTAATGTGAGTCTATTAATTGACATTTGTGCTTCATTTGTGGCTCATTCAATGTAAAAACTATAGCTAAATAATTAATAACAATGAGCACCCAGATGGGATGTGTGGCTCCATCTGGTGGAGCTGTTAGTGACATTCAGGCAACTGTGGTTCATCTCTCTTCTGTGTTGCATTTAAGGCCAGCTGACTGGAACATTAGAGAGGAACAGACCTTAAAACACAGCTGATCTGGTTCTTCTGAACTTGTCAGATTGTGAGTTTACTGAAATCTGCCCAAATTCTCTAGGCAAGCAGAAAAGTTTCTTCCTTGGCTGCCTTCTTTCTGCAAAAGCCAAGCCTAAAGCTCTTTGCTGTGGGCCCAGTCAGCAGGTTGGCACTCGGTTTTTGGCTTTTACACTGGGCCATATGGTGAGCAGTCTGCAGCTCAGCCTTTTTTGTTTTTTTTTTGTGTGTGTGTAGTCATTAGAGAGTGTACAGATATATGAATTTCAAATTCAATACCAGGCGTAATTTAGAATAATAATAAAAGAGTCTGTACTTCATATCAAATTTATTGTAATCGAATGTCTTTTCCTCCAGTCTGTTTTTGTCTCGTGGCCATCGACTGGGTCCCAGTGATGATGACATGTACCAGCGTACCACAGTATCCATCATGCAGAAGGAGCAGGGCAATGGGATACTGATCCTCAGCTACAGTCCTAGTGGATTCAACATTGATGGTAACAGGGTGCTGGGGCCCTGTGCTTTGCTGCCTCCTGCCATCCTGCAGTGGAACGTGAGAAAGCACCTTCACACTTTACAGTGTAATCTGAGATTTAGGGTTGTTTTTGATTGTTCTAGCTGTCTTTGCAGGTTGGCAGTTCGAAAGACATTACAGAAGAAAGTGTGTCGCTCTTCCACATGCTTGAACCAAGACTAGGTACAAAGGGAGCTTTTAAGGGATCAATTTCAAAGGGAAACACTGTCCATATCCACATAATTTGTCTTCTATTCCTGCATCTGCAGAGATTCTTGTGCTGGGCACGGGTGCACATCTTGAAAAAATTAATCCCTCAGTCCTGGCTCTTCTTAAGAAGAATGGCATTGCTGTGGAGGTGCAAGACACGGTAAAGAATTAACAGTATGTCATAAAAGTAAGGTGCATCTGCTTTTTAATGACTGTGAGGCAGATTAAAATGACAGAAAAATACATAAACAATTGAGCTCCTTTGCTAGATTTAAGACTTCACAACAGCCCTCTAATGCTTGTTGTACTGTTTGTTTTAGCTTATTTTAATTTTTTTGTCACCTATTTATTATGTTTTTTTTTTAATGAATATAATACTATTTAATTTTACAGCTTTTCTTATGGGGACATGTCTTGTTTTTGGAGGGGCCAGAGCTATATAAGAAGATAGACACCCTTCTCTTCTGAGAACCACAGAATGCGGCTGTCTGCTAGTTAGCCTAGCTTAATGAATGCTAGTGAGTGGGAAGTGTTAGCATAATTCCATCAAAGTCATCAAATTAAAAAGGTTTAGGATCTTTGTCCGTCCAGAAGAAATTTTTCTCATCTATTACAGTGTTGGCCATGATTAGCAGCAGCAGCCGCTCCTGTAGTTATCAGCAAACGTTTAGTTTTGTTGGTCAAAGTTTTAAGGTGATTCATCATATCACCGCGTCCGGGGGTTTATCCGTCAAGAAGCTCCAACTATTAGTCGTATTCCAAAATTTCAATGACTTGTACACAACTGTGGTTCTATGAATGCAGGCAAAGACCATTTTTAAGAAAAATGTATTTATGGACCTTTGGCTTAGGCATGCTAACACTTTCCATCCACTACCATTCATTATGCTAAGCTAACTAATCAGTTAGCCTTTATGGGCTTCAGCTCTCTACTGCACATAGAGAGAGGTGAAGGATATCTGCCTTTTTGAATTTCCCAAATGTTTGGTTTGTTCTGTCATTCTTGTAAGTCACCTTGTTATTGATTGGCATCATTAGAATAAACTTCCATCTCTTAATTTGTTTTTCTGTCTTTTTGTCTCTGCTGTTTTTCCAGCCAAACGCATGTGCAACCTTCAACTTCCTGACGAGTGAAAGGAGAGTAGCTGCTGCTGGTCTGATCCCTCCATCCTACAGCACAGCTCTGGAGGTGATGAAGGAGTAGATGTGACCCAAAACCAGGACTGTTTCCTACAGATAGACTTTCTAGGTTCACAAAGGAGCTCAGGCCCGTGTGGCAGTTATTGTTCTTTTGCTCATAGATCCAAAAGATAAAACTCCACTATTGTGTTGCTACCGTCATTTTCGAGAACAAGATGTTCAGCATGCCATCGTATGAAGCAGAGTCTGCTAACCTCCGGCCACCATTCCAACATTTCAAGAACCCATGATATGGTTGCACATGAGCAAAGTAGTAGTGCTAAACCATGACATGCATCTTTGATTTACTCTGGGTGTAAAAGTGAGCTCTCACAGGTGAACGCCACTTGAAGTCACCAGTGATGTGTCAAAGTCTTCCTGTATATACTTGTACTGTGTTTAAAGTGTTAATTTAAAATAAAGTGATAATGTATAGGTGTGAACACGCTCCATCCTTCTACCTGAGGTGGTTGTGGTAGCTGTCCTCCATCTGAATAAGCCTCTTAAGTCTGTGCGTCTACTGTCCCCGGATCCTTGTGTGTGTGTGTCTGTGTCTGTGTCCATATGACATAATTCAATGGCTTTGTCCTTCTCACATAAGCTCCGTTGATGAGAGAACCCACAAATCCTCTACATTCATCTTTAATCACATCTAGATCCCCAGCCAGTGTGCACATACAGTCTGATTATTTTTACAGACATTTATATTTCCAGTCCATCTGGTGCAGATCCATAGAGAAGTGGGTCTCATTCACCTGAATGGGGAAAAAAATCAGTGTTTTCTGGAGGAACAAGATAAGTTATCATAATTTTTTTAAAAATACAATTGAAGTACTTTGCTGATGTCATTTGGCATTTACTTTCCTACTATGATATTGAGGTCATGCAGGTGAGACAGGTTCTGGGTTCATAACATCTTTTCCAATACATTTTCAGGAGAATACACTACATCACTGCAAGTCCACACCAAAAAAAAGTTAAAAAGTTATTTCCATTTTAGTTGCTGAGTGCGTAAAAGTGGTTTTCAATTAATATCACCTCTGCCAGAAGCATTGAGATCTTATTTGAAGGTATAGATGATTAAAAACTATTGAATAATATAAGATAGCATTGTTAAGTTGTTTCACCAACATGACAAATGAAGTGGAATATTGTAACCTGAAAAGATGTTTCAAAATAACTATAAAACATCTTATTTTATGGATGTTCACAAAGAGGAGAAATCATAGCAAATAGATTTGAGGCAAAAAAAAACAACATTAATGTAAACACACAATTCACTACACATATTTAACACTCCGCCTGCTGCTTGACATCCCTCCAGTATAAACAGTGTCTTGGTGTCCTGAGTCAAACGTGTCAGTCCTCGTCGGAGGTGTGTGACTGGTGTCTTTGAGAGCCGAAGCAGAGGTCGACCCCCGTGATGCGGCGGTACATGTCCATGATGTCGTCGCATTCACCCTCGCAGTGGTTCGTTTCATCGTAAGAGCGAGACACAAAGATCTAGCGAGGAAAGAAGAGAAACCTGTCACCCGTCACACCCCACGGCCCTGTTGTTGCGGAGAGATGATTGTTAATACCTGACTCTTTTTTCCGTCGTCCTTGGGAACTAATAGGTTGCTGATGGAAACGAATCTAGATTCAACATGAAAACATGACATTAATTCATTCAAATGATACAACCTTTAGAAATTGTTTTGTTTTGTTTTGTTTTTTTTGCAACTTGGGGTCAGCAGAAACAAGCTGTTAACAGTCAAGTCAGTTTTATTAGTATAGCGCCAAATCACAACCAAAGTTATGGTATGACCTTTCACCTCGTACCTCACTCCTTCAATGACTTTACACCCAACAAGTCTCCATGAACAGAACCCTGATATATCGTTGTAAACAGTTGCTTATGTGCATGGCCATGCCCCCGTGGAGCAACATTAGCATCCATTTGAAGTCATGTTTCTGTCTACTGTGATTGTTTTAAATTCTAAATGATATCAAAATATTTCACTGTATTTTTTTGTGATGACAAAACTATGAAATCAGTATTAGAAAACATGCAGTCTAAAAATGTATGTTTTCTAATGAAAAATGAAAATGAAAAATTTCAGTGAAACTGCAGACCTCAGTTATCAGAGCATTTATAAGCTAACAGATTAAAACATTATAAAAATACTTAACTTTTATAAAGTTATTTGACTATGAAAGGTTTCTTTTATGCGGAGGGTCTGTGATGATACATAAGAACAGTAGTAATGTTCTCCAGCTATAATATTGTAGGTCTGTAGGTTCATCATTACCTTTCATTTTTACTGTAATGAATTCAATTTGAATCGTTTTTAATTCAAAGTGCAGCCTACTTTTGCATGATGGGCTCCAGAAGCTCCAAGCCTGGCTGCACCTCTTTTTCTGGGTTGGTGGTTTCTGCAGCTGTGGTCACAGTGGCGATGTACATCCCATCTGAGGCCACGTTGTGAGCGTAGGACACTACAGATATGAAAATGTCTGCATGGACAAGAAGGACTACTTTATCGCATGTCCAGGGTTCAAATCAAAACCAAAAAGCTTGCATACCTGCCAAAAAAAAAAAACCCAATGATTTGAATCACAGAATATGAATGTGATCTCACGTAAACACCAGATATACATGGTGTTAAATGTCTGTCAGATCAGGGTAGGAATCACAGCATCTATGGTACTATCACCATTACAATGCAGTAATTCTATGATAATCAGTACCATGCGAGATCATTTGTCACATCAAGTCGTCTTTGGAACTGAGGAAAACAACCTTTCAAACTCCAAAAAGCAGGAATTTATTTACTCCTTCTCCTGTTCTTTCCATTTCACGTAATCTGACAATTGAGATGAGACAAAGGAAAACATGTATAGTTTCAGTAAAGTGCCTCTTCGTCAGGCTCATATGCCAAACGTCATGTCAAACTGTTGATGAGAATTTGTTGTGAGTTGTTTTGATTTAGGAAACATCAACGGTATATTTGTTTCCAGTGTACCAATATCATAATGTGACAGGTATCACGCTAAATATCAGGATATCCTGCCTTATCGATATTTTGTCCCAAACCTATTTTCAGGCTTTACCTGACTTCCTGTGCAGTTGTGTTTGAGGGATGATGATTTGACAGGAGTTGGCCTCTTGAGTGTTTTTCACTGGGTGATTCAGCAAACAGATAACCCTGATGACGTTCCCAACTTTCCTCACACGGTTGGGAACGTAGCTGGGATCGCAGATCAGCTGTTTACACTGGAACAGCTGATAAGCAAGAGAGAACAGAGGAAGATTCACCACAGGAGTTGAAAATCCGGCTGCCATTTCTTTCTCCATCTCCCGCTTAAATACACTCACCTTCCCATCAGATTTCACTGCCGTCACTCTGCCATTGTCCAGCAGGATCTCGTCCACCGCTTTGTTCAGCAGGAACGTTCCACCGTACTCTGCGTTCAGTCTGAGATGCAGAAGATTAGCCTGTTAAACTGACCTGAGAACATCTGTGAGACAGTTTTGTGATGCTGATTGATAAATACTGCATCACGATGTCTCTATCTTACACTCACAGCAGTGAATAGAGCGAGAGGAAAATCAGATCAGAGCTGTGTTCAAACCACGGATGCAGGATAATATTTGCTTGTCAGCATGATGAGCAGATACTGGTCTCTCTCTTTTTTTTTAAAAAAGATACATCAGTATTGGTCCGATATTCGAACATGAAATCTCTTTTCATCATCAATCAATCTAAATGTAACTTTTTCCCGTTACATGTATTTTTCAGTATGAACAAAATGTGGCTAGCTTATAAACTTGTTTTTATCCAGATAGTATCACCATTGTTAAAATCAACTATCGGCCAAATTCAGCTGTAAAATATCAACATATCACATATTTAATATTGTGCATCCTGAGTTTAAAATGTTCATGTTCTGTTAGTTTACATTGACAGCTCTAATTTAGAAATGTCAGTGTGACCTGGCAAACCCCTGTGGAAGCTCAGCCAGCCCATATACGGGGTAGAGATATGGACTGGAGTGGCGAGCCAGAGACTGGGAGTACAGCTTGATCCGCCTGATGGTCTCCACACAGGGCTGGTCCAGGTAACTAGGCAGCAGGAGACAGTCAATGTAGTGAAACTATGGTTTAATTTAATCTGGTTTATATCAATCCTTGTGACCTCTGACCTCTCACAGTTGTGCAAGGCAATGGCGTGACCTATGAACTCCACAACGTCTGATCCCAGGTCAAAGCGAGAGAAGAGGTCCTGGGTTGTGGTTTTAGAAGGATCCACATCCTGGTAGGTACGAGGGTTTCTCATGTCAAAGTTCAGGGCAAAAAGTAACAACTTCCTGAACCGTCTCTTGTCAAACATGCCCATCAGATCTGGAATACATTTTTTTTTTTTTTTTACATTTTTACTAAATATAAAAAAGAATTAAAAAGTGTAATAACTTGATCATTCACCTGAAGCATTGGCATCTTCCTCTGAGGCTGGGACTTTATGAAGTTTGCCTGCTTTATAAACATGGCTGCCTTCGACCACTCTGAAGTCCAGATACCGTGTTACCTCAGTATGCATCAAGATTTTCACTAGCTGACCTGCAGACGCACCCAAACACAAGAAAATCACTTATAGAACAATAATCACCTTCTGTATGCGTTTCTCTGATAGCAACATCAGGCTCTCACCACTGGCTAGAAAGAATTTGGGTATGAGGTCAACGTTCCACTCTTTTCCCCGCCCCATCGATTTAGCGGGACCTGGAACCTTAAACTTCTTGAAGAGCTGAAAATCAAATCAAACGAGTGAGTCCTGCATGATGGTGGGAATAAGTGTGTTTTTACGTGTTTGTTTATGAGGACACACCTCTTCCAGGGGTGAGATAGATACACTCTCTCCTCCGTGATAGGGATTCTTGTCAATGTGAAGAACCTTTTTGCCGTTTAATGACATTAAACCAGAGAGGACACATTCCTGAAAGAGACAGGAGGCAGTCAGTGCGTCAAATGATGTCAGGCAAAGTGCGGGACAGCAGATGGTTCTGAGGGAGCTCATGTCAGCACAATGACATGATTTAATTACATTGAATTAGCAGGCAACAGGAGCTCAGCACGTCTGATGATGAGTGTGAGGGAAAATGTTAAATCACAGACGAACACTGCTTTCATTTATACACAGTTGACAAACAAGATTCAGTTTATTTGTCATATTTAGTATCTGTCATGCACCTTCAGCTTCTTCTGTTAAAAAGAAGAACTCAGACAAAGTAAGTCAGCATGTCTGGTGAGCAGAAGGTTTTGGTCTGAATAAGATAAAGCGTTATGATTGTAGAATAATGATCTGGTGTGTATTATTAAGTTCTTGCAGTCTTCTAAATCCACTAATAAAATTGACATCGCTGCAATTACTTGATGTGAATGGACACACACGTGTTATTACTCTCATTATATATTTGATGAGTTTTCTTACCTTGAGTCCAGTTCCAAGCACTATAATATCATACTCCTGCATCTTCGCAGCCTCTCCAATTGTGTCTGACCGGCACACTGAGTCTCAATCCTTATTCCTGCAGTGACTGAAATGCGTGTGCGTGTGTGTGTGTGTGTGTGTGTGTGTGGGGGGGGGGGGGGGGGTTGCAACAGTGTGTACATTACAGAGAGAGAAACAGGTATGACAATAAGTGACAGTAATTGTTTTGTGTTCGCCTTTGCAGTAATCCTCTTACAACTGGCATCTCTTTGTGTGTGTGTGTGTGTGTGTGTGTGTGTGTGTGTGTGTGTGTGTGTGTGTGTGAGTGTGTGTGTGTGTGTGTGTGTGTGTGTGTGTGTGTGTGTGCGCGTGCGTGTGTGTAAGGAGGTTATGTGTAAGTACTTTTATGTTTATCTTAAATATCAATTTGCATATTGGAAGTTCCTGGGCCAACAAATATTGATATTGAGATATTACAAGATATATTCTTAGATATGGAACAGGGTTGTTTCTGATTTTAAAGGCTGCACTACAGTAAAATCCCATCCATCCATCCGTTTTCTTCCACTTATTCCTGTTAAGGGTTGTGGGGGGGGCTGGACCCTACCACAGTAAAATAATAATAACAATAATAATAATAACGAAAAAACTCAATAGGGTCTTCGCCTGTAGTACCTTCTGGCTCAGGCCCTTATAATAATAATAATAATAACCTTTTTCTGTGACCTGTTACATAAAACTCAATTACCCATCATGCTATTAGACGACGATATCAAGGTCGAGTTCCGCTCTCTATATACACCGGAGCAGCCGGACGGGTGGGTGCTTGATGAGTTTGCCATGTTTAAGAAGCCGACTCCACTCAGCCGGGTGACTTACGGGATACTCCGGTAAATAGTGAAAACAAACCTGACGACAAGTCTGCGGCTTAGCAGTTCAATTTGTGGCCATTGGCATCTTCGCAGACGTCTCAGGTTTTTTCTTAACAGAGTCGTTTACCGTATTTAACCTGAAAATGTCTTCATCGCCGACCGTAAGTTGTTCATATTCAAAATTACGGTTTTACTCTCACGAACACTTCCATTGCCCCTGCTTGTAGTGTTGACGTTAGCATTGCCGCCCTCTCAGCTTGATTCTTCTTCATTAACGCTTTAACTTTCGGACTGTGTTAGCTGTTCAGCAGTCGTGTACCTCGCAATATTGAACGTTCTCAGGCGTGTTACAGTTTTTCCACACATTATTAATGATAGATTTGACCTTTCCTTTAGTTAATTTAGTCGTTTTAATGTGAGGTAAGGAAGTAAAGTGAGCACAGAACAAGTGAGGCGTGTCAGTTGTTGTGGTTGTTAAGCTTAACTTTGCCTTGTTGTGGTAGTGTAGCTTAACTTTGTGTTTCCTCCAGTCTGCCTGGAATGCATCATCAACATGAACTTTTGACTAATAAAGTGACTGCTTGGTCATCCTTTGAAGTGATTATTTAGTACCTTTTAATGAATCATCACAATGGCATGTGGGCAGAAAGGTTCTGACACCAGTTTGTTTTGGGGAAACGAATTGAAATCTGTCTACTGGATATTGACTTATGGCTGCTGTGGACTTTCCTCTCAGTTTTCAGGCAAAGACCAACACCAGCGCACATCTGTCCAGTCCAACCCTGGTTTCCTGGAGAGATTAAGTGAGACTGCAGGGGGAACTGTTGTTGGAGTTGGATTGTTTTTCCTCTCGATATATGTTCTCTTCACCAATGAGGTAAGATACTCTCACACGTTGCAAAAGTGTTGCATGCAGTGTCTTGACTGACTGTTGTATTTGGTTCTAGCAGCAGACTAACACATTTGTCTCTGTTTTCAGGGACGGGCTCTGCAGACAGCATCCTCCCTGGATGAAGGTCTCTCTCAGGTTGTGTCACTGGGGACATCCCCCAGCCTGGACCTCCAGAACAACAATCGTTTAGTTCACCTGTCTGCCCAGCTACATACCCCCGAGGTAGACCAGTAAACTACATTATCAGTCACAGCATGTACAAGGCCTTGGTGATATGTCCAAAATCTTCATATTCTATCAGCCAGATTATATTCAGTATTTTTCCCGTCAACTTTTCTAGAGGCTAATATTTTGTTGTGACACTCGTGTCGAGTAGTTTGCTCAAGAAAAAGACCATAACATAGGAAATGCAGCCAGTACTTTGGAAATGTAGTTTAGTTTTAATGTATTAATCATTTGTTTTTGTGGGTGTTCAGCCGTTGCATGACCCCAACTACAGGGTGGTGGTGCAGGCTGTGAAGCTGCAGCGACAGGTGGAGATGTATCAGTGGGTGGAGTACCGGGAGAGCAGGTGAAGGCTTTTGTCTGCATGTCATCATTCAGGGTGGGGTGAGGACTAAAAATGTTGGCAGTGTTTGTGAATTGTATATGTGATTAATCTCAGGGACTACCAGGAGAACGGAGAAACCAAAACTGAGACGACGTACACCTACAGTGAGTAGTTCTTCTGAGGATGTAACCACAACATCTCCTGAGGTTTAGAGGCCGGATGAGATTTCACACTATGATATCACAAAGGCAAATCCAGTTAGTTTGTAAATAATCAAGTGCAGCAGCAACTAATGTGTACAATCAATAATAGCATGACATGTTATATATTAATAATTTGTTTATATGAATGATATATTGAAATACACATACATTCCTTACTATATCTGTGTATCTGTAATACAAGCAATGAACTCGCATTCCATGGCGCCACCTAGTGATTGTACACTTCTGCAGCTCAGTCTCAGAGTTTCTGCAGCCACGCGCTGTTTCCTCGTTCTCTGCAGGGGCCGTGGGTTTGATTGCCACTTGTAGCTCTTTGCTTCATGTCACTCCTAGTCTCACCATCTACCCCAACGCCCCCCCCCCACCACCACCACCACCACCAAAAACAGAAAAAAAAACCATTACGTCCTCACTCCAGTGCACAGGACAGTGTTGGACAGTCCCACACCCACACTGAGATGTTTATAAATCTGTGCACCTCCCTTTTCTTCAGACACGGAGTGGAAATCAGAGTTGATCAACAGCCGCAACTTTGACAAGGAAATTGGTCACCAGAATCCGAGGTACTCCAAATACTTTTCATATGATTCTGCGATATTATTGAATGATACATGTTTTTGTTTCCTGCGATTTTAGTGCCATGGCAGTTGAGAGTGTGACTGTCGTGGCTCCTGCGGTCAGACTCGGACCTTTGACTCTGTCTAAAGGTATCTGTTGAAACATAGTGTCACTAACACGCCACCAACTGGTATAACATCGCCACTGTACTGTCACATGGTTCACCTGACTCCTGGTTGACTCTTCCTCAGGCCTGGTGGAACAGATTAATAACTTCCAGACACTGAGCCTGAGGGATTTGACCGCCCTAAACTCCGACTCTTTTCTCACAATTGATGACGATTATTTCTATCACACTCAACACCCGCGCAGGCCAGAGGTGAGCACCACGATGCCCCAGTTGTCCTCCTCTGTTACATCTCGTCTTTAAGTTGAGGCGTTAATTGTTTGAATTGCTTTGTAAGGTTGGAGATGTTCGTGTGAGATTCGCCTATGCTGGACTGAGCGTGGAGACGTCTCGGCTCGGCCCGGCCCAGACTGTGAGGATCTGTTCTAGTATTCCTCTTTAATAGTGCAGACAAGTCAGAGGACCACTGGTATTAAGCTCTTTCTTAACATATTTCCAACATTCCATTGTCTTGGTTTCGAAACAATTATTCCTCTCATTCAGCTGATCAAATTCAGAATGATTCCGATGAGCACTACACTGCCAATACAAGGTGAAACTTTCAGTGGACATTCCATTTTTCCTCTTTCTTATAACCTGACCTGTACACCGGCCTTGAGCTGCCACAAGTCACATGACTGAATTCAATCAGAGGATGCACAGTTCCCTTTGGAGCAGTACTATCCTTTATTTAAGCCTATACAGTACTAAAGACCTGTCAAAACTCTTGTCAGCAACTAACTGGATATCAATTAGCCCTTTAAGGGAGCACAACAACTTTTGGGAAATACTCTTACAACATATAAGATAGATGAGTGTGCAGAAGTGAGCTGAGACCCACAGATAGCAGCTGACTCCCAGTTAGCTCGGGGTAATGAACGGTAGTGGATGGTAAGTGCTAGCATATCTTTTATAGTTCCTCCTCTGTTTCCTGGTCCAAGTAATCCCCCTCCTCCTTTTTGACAGCTTCAGCCATGGTTAGTTGTGGTGGTCTCACTTTTATTTATCAACAAATTTTGGATTTTATTAGCTGACGGCACACAGGGCCTTTAGGTGCTGCATGAAATCATGGTGCCCAGTGAGGAAAGTAGTTCCAGGTGTATGTTTGATTCGTAAATCATCACCAATGCATCACCCTCGTTATATCAATGCAGGCAGAGTCCATTTTACAAAAAGTGCATTTGATGACTTTCTTTTTCTTTTTACATAAGCATGCCAATGCTAATGAGCAGTCATTGTGCTAAGCTAACAAGCATGGGCCTCAGTTCCCCACTGCTCATACAGAGGAGAGAAGGGTTTGAATCTTGTCTGGATCTTAAGAGGATGACAAAAAAAAAAAGTATTTTCCAAAAAGTAGTTGTATTCCTTTAAATACATTATCAAGTTAAAATGGCAAACATGTTCTTGTTTCTAATAATGCTATGAAGTTAAAGTGTTCCCTCTGAGGCGCTAGTTTCATGACAGCCAGTGAACTGTGTTCCAGGTCAGTGTGGTGGCCATGCAGAGAGGAGAGCAGCTGATGCCCTTTAAAACCAAGTCTGGAGACACTCTGGAGATCCTGTACCTGGAGGAGCTCTCTGCAGAGGTCACTGCTCAGTCTTCTAGCTCTCAAGCTCTGATGAGGTTCCAGTATTTGATGCGCGCATGCTCTGTTTTTCTGCAGGAGGTGTTTGCGAGGGAACACAAGCATAACAGCATGAAGACATGGGGACTCCGAGCTGCAGGCTGGGCCCTCATGTTCCTCAGTATTCAGTTGACCATGAGGATTATCTACACGTTGGGTAAATAAACACTCGCTGCTGCATCATTATTTCCCTGCTGCATTTCTCATTTCTGTGTATGTTATGCTCCCACAGTGGACTGGGTTCCTATCATCCGAGAGCTGGTGTCTGTGGGGCTGAAGATCTTTGCCCTGTGTGTTTCTTGCTCCCTGTCTCTTCTCACCATCGCAGTCGGATGGCTTTTCTACCGTCCGTTAGTGGCAGCAGCGCTTGGAGCTGTAGCTGTGCTTCCTGTGCTTCTTGCACGCTCACGACTGCCATCCAAGAAGAATCAGTGACTTGTAAAATGAGGATCACCACGGCAGTTTTTGGATGTCTTGTACTAAACGTCAGTGAGACAATCGTGTGCTGCTGCTGGTTTTTACACAGTAGAGCGCAACCTCTACAGGACACACTTACCTGGGTGACACTGATCCTCAATAGCAATAAATGTTTCACTCAAAAAGCCTGCACACTCACTCAAAGCCACAACAGACTCTGATCCTCATCAGGTAAAGAAAAAGCTTTAAAAACCCTGACAATTCAAGGCCAGCATTGCCCAGTAATTTTCTCTGCTTTCAAGTGAGTGTGCATGCTTTTTGTCATTGCCTTGAACCAATGTACGGTGTGTGTGTGTGTGTGTGTGTGTGTGTGTGTGTGTGTGTGTGTGTGTGTGTGTGTGTGTGTGTGTGTGTGTGTGTGTGTGTGTATGGCTGCTCTCCTGCATACAATTTTTTTTTCCCAACAGGAACAATCATATGTAATCTATCATCCAGCAGTGTTTTGAATGAATTAGCAGTTTCCTAAGTGTAAATAATGTATAAGACAAATTGCACTGTAATCACGTCACTGATTGTCCTTGTAGACGCAGCTGGACGTCCTCACTTGTTGCCTTAAATCCTTTGTCATCAGCTGTGGTGTTTCAAAAGTGATCCACTCATTCAAACCTCAACTGTGCTTCCTAGATATTTCTTTGATTACAAAAATGTTTAGGGATTTTTAAAGTATTCTTACATACAGAATTTATTTCCTCACAGTCAGTGACATCATAACATTCTGTGACTTGATGAGGTTCTGTATATATATCTATAAATGTACCTCAAAGTTCACTTTTGAACAATTGATGAATTAATGCCTCTTCATTTTTTCCCCCCCAAAATACCTTGTTTAGCCAAAGACCTGCACGGTTTTGTTTACATGTTGAATAAAGCACTTGTGTGTGTATATCGACTGGCCAAGCAGATGCTTATCCGGGGATGGGGAGGGCTGGACGCTCAGGAGCTGGTACGGCTCTACCGTGTCCAGATCAACAAGTGTCCAGTTTCACACTATGAACTTGACCCCAAATCTTGGATACTCTCGTGTGGAGAACGTGGCTTGAGTTCTCCGGCCTTGGTAATACCGTGCTCCACCTTTCCCAACACCTGTATGATTTCTGTTTATACTTTGTAGTTTCCTGAAAGATTTCGAACCAACAGACTACTTTCTAGGAACAGTCTCATAGTGGAATGTGTTGGATTTTGCAGACGTTTAAGTGGTGCAATGACACACTGGTCAAAGATGCATAATAGCAATTCTTAAGTAGAGCTGAGTATCAAACATTTGATAATTTTATGTTACCAACCCAATTGCTTCAATATCAGTGGATAAGTGTCCAAGTTATGATTTATTATTTATGTTGTGAAATTACTTTGAACGGAAAAATGCTAATGTGCTTTAGCAACATGACATTTTAACATCATTTAACATGGCACATTTTCTTTTGGTAAATTTGTTGATGTTTGTATATTATGACACTGTTTTGAAGGTGAAAAAGCCAAGTGGCTAAAACTACAACCTACAATTAACGTGTCGTGTAATTTTCATTATTACCTGCACCAAGGTGGCATTTGTGTGTCATTTGGCAGGTTACGGTAAAACTAAGAGGCCAATTCTTACCAAACATGATGGAAGATTATAACATTAGCTGAAGCAGAGCTTGTACATTTTGTAGCTGATCAAATTAGCATTGTGGAAAACTACATTTTTTAAAAATACATTAGGAATGGTGGAGGTGTCTCAAAGTGCCCGTTAGTGTTAAAAAGGATTTAAAACTGTTAACAGTATTGATAAGAAACTGATATCAAAATCAAGGTGTTGGCAAAGGACTGAAAATTTTTCAACGATACCCAGCTCTATTCTTCCAAACTCTACTGCTGCCTGGTGAGTAAAGCATTAAGGAGGGGTGACTGCAAACACAGCTCTGGTATACTTGAAATATGAGAAAGATGCAAAAGACAAATGTCAAATTATCTGTGAGGTTTTCTCTTTCAAAATCCTACTTAAAATCATTTATTTTGTATCCAAGCAGGACATTTCAGTGGCTAAAATGTTGGGTCAGTGCTTATCAAGCAAGTGATGCAAATTAGCAAGATTCTTACAAAGTAATTTATTACACAAAACACTAACTTTCCATTTGCGCTTTTAACAAAATGAGTTTCCAGTCTCATATCGTGCATGTGAGCATGATGCACAAAGGAGTTTTATATGAACCACACAAACAATTTTGCCTTCAGATGTGCATCTGCTTGTTGTAATAATTAAAGGACTAAGGGTCACAGTGTGTAGGTACTTCACCCTCGCTGGCTGTGGAGACATTCCTCAGCTCAGCAGACAGGGCTAAGCTCTTAACTGTAATTGGCAGGTAGGACTCTACAGGTCCCCTGGCTGACTTCTCATTACATAGTACATGTTTATGAAGGAGGTTTCATTATGGCTGATTCACTGGTGTTTAAGTACAAAAAGTTGTTTTTTTTTCCATCACCTCAAAATTGAATACTGACAGAACCTGACTACTTTTGCTTTAAGACAAAAAAAGTAAAAGCTGTTGCGCCTTTTGTAAAAACTGGGGAGAACAGTCTTTTGTGTAGGTATGTTTGGGGATTTGACCTAATGCTCCTTCTTCCCCCCGTAGGAAGCAGTCCTCATGCCCCCCCATTTACAGTAGGATGCATTTACTGCTCTTCTTCCCCCGCCTGGCCTGTAGTGCAGCCCGGGTAGCCATCTCGAACACTTCCCTCACACCATCCTTTGTTTTTGCAGAGCACTCCATGTATCCAAAGGCACTGATCCTGTTAGCCATGTCCCGTCCATCCTCCGATTTCACAGGTTCCTAGAGAAGAAGATCCATGGAAGAGTTAGCAAACACAGATGTGGAACTAGGCTGTGTGTGTGTGTGTGTGTGTGTGTGTGCATAGAGACAGGGAAGTTTCTGTATTGTTATTGATGCTGATACCATCAGAGGACCCTCAATGAACAGGAACTTCAGCAGAATTACTTTTCTACAGCGTTGCTGAAAAATAGTCATGCTAGTCTGGCGTTTGCTTGTTTGCAAACATTATTGCGTCTCTCATTTGCGTTCTGTGTTGTATATTTACACTGCACACTCGGCATGCTCCTGTTTTACCAAGGTCACAATACTGCTCCTGCCGTACTTGGAATACCCTGGTCCCTCCGCTAGTTCTATCATTGCTCTCTCACCATCTCTTCTAGCTGGTCTCGTTAGTGGTATCAGGAGGGTCAGATCTCATTGATGTTCATGTTTTGGTTAACTGAGACTTCATCCCTATGTGTGAATATTTTGTACCTGCTTCATTTTGGCGAGCTCCCTGCGGGTGTGCTCATCATTGCGCAGGTCCTTTTTATTTCCCACAAGTATAATGGGAACATTGGGGCAGAAATGTTTCACCTCGGGGGTCCACTTCTCCGGGATGTTCTCTAAAGAGGGGGAGAAAAGAGTGTCTCTCAACATCACACACAACAGGGTGAGGGTGCTGATCTGATACTCTTGGCCTGTTCAGCTGTTTTGTATGCAGCTGTACAATCTTTGACTCAAACCTTTGTGTGAAATACACTTGCATAAGACAGAAATGCAACATAAACAATGACACATTTCCAAATTTACTTACCGAGACTGTCGGGGCTGTCGATGGAGAAGCACATGAGAATGACATCAGTGTCAGGATAAGAGAGCGGGCGCAGTCTGTCGTAGTCTTCTTGACCGGCTGTATCCCAGAGTGCCAACTCCACCTGCAGCCAAGAGTTCACAGGTTAGCAGCAGAGAAGGTGCATGTGCAGACCACTTCAATGCCACAGGTTTGATGTCATACTGACATCATCAACGTCCTGTTATCCAGAAATTATTTATTGCACATTTGACTCACTCAATAGAAATTTATAATAATTATTGAAAGGAAAGCAATATCCATGATGACATTTCATTGCTGTACAATCACCTCAAACGGAAAATGGCTGTGTTTATTTCGAACAAACCCTTTATACCTCCTGTGTGTCCTCTTCCACAGAGCCCATTATGTCGCATCAACAATAACCCAGATCGGATAAACAAACGCCCTCTTTTTTATTTTTGGTGCCAAGAGTTTGCTCTGCCTAATCCTCTTGTGTCTTATGTCACACAACTTATTTACACTCTCATAATAGGCTGCACCCTCTCTCAACAAGTTTGCAAAGGGTCTTGCTCATATTTTCATAATGGTATTATATTTTACATTCAAATATGAAGGAATTCAGTCATGCAGCAACTTTGCAGTTGATTGACTACAGACGATGCATTTGAGGAAAAAAGCATCATGGGAGGAGAGCCAGGTCATGATAACACTCATTATGGACAATGGATGAATTTGTGAGAAAATGAAGGGACTTCCATGGTCATTCCTTTCACAGATGCAGGAAGATTCTTTAAACCCAAACACAGCCAATGACAGCGTTCAGGTAGTTCAGGCACACCAGAATGAATATAAGTGGAAAGGAAAGAGGTTGCTTGCTGTCTTTTGTACTAACAGGCGGCACCATCTTGGTAACATTACTGTGAAAGGATATTTCTGCAGCCCAGACACTGAACTGTTGGCTCTGGTGTGAGCGTTATGTCCACATTACATACCAATGTTAAACTATGTGACGGAATGCAGTCTGTTATGGTGGGATTCTCCACTCTGCACCACAACACAGACTATTTCTACTTTCCCGAACTGACTTCCATTAAAAAAAGAAAAATGTTGGAATGATATTCACACTGAAATAAATACAGCTGGGAGTGACTTTTTTGCCTGTGCAGCCTCTATTTTGCTATTACGATGACAACTATAACCACACATTACTTTAGTTTCTCTTACGTGATTATAAAAATCCTACAAACTGAAATCACAGGTTCCTATAAGTCCCAAGGCATATGGTGGAGAGGGTTGGGAGATTATTTCTAGAAACAAATAAAATAAAGATAACTAAATGTTTTACCCACAATTGTCATAAAGTCTGATTTGGTGATTCATTAAATACCAAGTTCTTGTCAGTCCAGAAGGACCGTGATGATTTGCAGTTTTAAAAGCTGTGAGGGAGACTCATGCATAATGTTGCACACTAAAATGACCTTTCATTCAACCAGTCTGATCAATTTTAGTCCTCATGCTGAATTTCGTACCAAACACACCCGAGGAACATTGGACATATAGCATCTATCACAGTTTACCAGACAAGGGAAGTCAACACAATCAACTGTTGTCTTAATTGTGCATTCTGATGTGTAAGGCTGTGAATAGAGCAAAAGCATACAGACCTGTTTACTATCGACTTCAATATCAGCAACGTAGTTCTCGAACACCGTGGGCACGTAGACCTCTGGAAACTGGTCCTTGCTGAACACAATGAGCAGGCAGGTCTTCCCACAAGCTCCATCTCCGACTATGACCAGCTTTTTCCTGATTGCTGCCATAGCTGCAGACAAGAGACACAAATCAGTAGTGCTTAAGAACACTTTAACTAACAAAACTAGAGGGGCATTTTATTGCACTGAAGTATTATGCAACTACTGGCTCTATGAGAGACGATGGGAGGCCAACAACCTTCAGCTGTGTTGACAATACGCCAAACACGTCTGAAACCAACACCCGAGGCCAACTATCTCGCCATCACCGGCAACATTTACTCCCTGGCTGTTTACAACCACTCAGTCAATTACTAACTGGGTTATAAATAAAGATAAATCATTAAATGTGTCTGTCTCTTTGGTTTATTTAAGCCTCAACTAAAACAGACAAGGAATTACCTTCCATGTTGAAACATTTCCTCTACGATGTCCTGACCCACCCCGACAGCTAGCTACACAAATTAATATAAATATTATAACACCGCTCAAAAATAATAACTGTTATACATTAATCGTTAGTAAAAAAAAAAAAAAAAAAAGTGTGAGTGACAATCTTCTTACTGTTGTCTGACACACAATTTAAAAAATCAAGAGATCGTTCTATTTACCAAAGGCTCGACGCTAGCTACAAGCTAGTAGGAGTTAGCCGGATATGCGGCTTGTACGCTAACTTTATATCGTTTTAGTAATGTTGAGGGGTGCTGTATGATATAAGAGCGACATTATTGACACAGTTTATCACGGTGATTTTTATGGATCACTTCAAAATATTCAGAAAAAAACTCGTTTTGCGAGCCGAGGAGGTCTAGCTAGCTATTTTCGCCGAGCTTAGCTTAGCATAACGGAAGTCAATGAGACTTTATCGGTCCGTTAGCTAGATAGCTAGCTATCGAGAGCGGAATAGCGGAAGAAAATCCATTTTAACGAAATGCATGAAGCGATATTTCACGATAGCCAACGAAAGACATTGACAAGGTAGAACACTTGTGTTTTCTTTGTAAATATCCCATGTTTACCTGGTGAATGAGTTGAAATATTTCCAAATGATTTCCAAGTTGTGCTTTCTTGGCCTCCGTCGCTGCTGCTGGAGGATGAACAGAAGGGAAGTGAGGGGGTGGGGAGAGGATAACAATACATTGTTCTACTGACAGGAAAGACTGTACAAGTACATAATAATAATAATAATAATAATAATAATAATAATAATAATAATAATAATAATAATAATAATAACTGCGCTCTCTGTTCAATTTATTTTTCTCAGAATGATGCAAAGCCACAGGTGAACCTAGCATGAAATAATCATCTGTTAAATCATTAATATTTGTTCATTAGACACAAAGGCAAAGAAGTACACAGTTCCTTTGCTTATGTGAAAAGTAGAAATACCCAGATTAAATAGTACTCATAATTCTACTTAGGTAAAAGTGAAAACATCAGATATGGAGTTCACTCAGGTAAAAAGAGCAAAAGTACACCTTCCTCATGATTTGTGTGCATTTGAATGCTGGTGAGCTTTATATTAAAGAGCCACTGACAACTAAAAGTCATGTTAAAGTGGTGCGTGCTCCAGCTGTGCTGCTCTTATTCATGTATTCTGGAAGTTGTTAGGCTTCGAATTTGGAAATGACTTCTTTTCTTTACCACTTTATTTCTGTTCTTTCCTACACTCGATGAGTTTCAAGCATTCACAATAGCAGGACCCTGCAATTGGGTCCATTCAATGCAATTAAGCCATGATTCATTTTATAATTGACATCTGTCACTTTCCTACTGCAGTTCAATTCCTATTGAATTTTAAGCTATACTTTAGACTTACTTTAGGACATATTTGCATTTCCCTCCAAGGATCAATTGATAGTACTTGCTGCAGAAAATTATAATTTTTATGATCGATAGAAACTATCTTGAAATTAACATTATTCTTCACTTTTCTATGACCTTGTAATTTTTTTTTTATCTTGTCTCTGAAATGTCTATGAAAAAATTAGAGATGCAGGTCCTCTAAAACTTTTGATCACCATATAAGTTAATAAAACTGATAAATTATCCACATTGTTGCTTCATATATTTTTTGAACAAAGTATTTATTGGAATTCTTACGCATTTACACATATATTTTGATTTACATTGGCTTTTTCTTTGTTACCATACCATAATCAAAGTTATTCAAGAAATGAATAAATTCAACAACCAAACCCATAACAACTCAGGATCACTGGACTCTTTCTGATATTCCTCTGCACAAATCAAAAAATACCCTTGGACAGTTCTTCTAAGACAGCACAGTTTGACAGTTTTTCACGTTGGCAGATTTAAGTATTTGCTTGTGGGAGCCCATCTTGCTCTTACAATGTCCACCCTAAGATGAAGTTGTCCTCACTCTCTTCTGCCACTGAGGGGGAAGTGGTTTTAGCCACAAGAGAGTTCTCATCTTCCTAGCTTTTAATAATAGGACATGTAATAGACACAGCTTCCTTTTTTCCCATCTTCCCTTAGGGAGTGCTCCTATAATATCAAATTGTGGGGTCAGAGGTAAATCAATGTTCAATATCGAGAATAATTCTTACCAAATCCCCACCCAATATTTTTTCGACTTTGGGCAGTCCCAAAATGTGTGTGTATGGTCTCCTATCAGGTGCCAATCCCCCCCAGCACAAATGTGTTTTACTGCCATCAAATTTGGAAGTTGAGGGGGGGGGTCCTAAAATATCTCACTTTTAAGTTCCAGTTGAATTCTTTCCACATTGGGCTGGCTTCTGGTTATTTTATGCCCCTCCTCACACACATATCCCCAACATTCATTTCTAACTCCCCTTTCCCTTTTATATCAATGACACCTGCAGACTGAAACATTTGTAAATTCATGAAACAACCTTAGTACCCGTATTTTCTTTTATAGTATTTACATAAAAAAAAGTCTTCTGTATGTGTGGATTGTTTTTTTAAGTAAACCCCATTCTTTGTGTGACATCGAGTCATGCTGCTTCATATTTTATGTGTATAGCATCCTGATGCTTGTACAGGTTGAGTCAGAGAGAGCCAGACAGTGATGGACCATCTCAGTCGGTGCAGCGGTGTAATAATAACTGGATCTCTTATACTAATCTTGATAAGAGGCTTTCTCATCACTGCTCAGTTCTACCTCTTGGAGACCAGCGCAGCCATCTTTTAAATTTTTTTTTTAACAAATATGTTACTTTCAGCTGTGCTAGTGAGGGATTCAACAATGGAAAAGGATTTTGTAAAATCAGGAATACTTTATCCGTAATTTCACTGCAGTATAATTTTATTCTTACCTATAAATATGTATCACAAATGACTAAAAATACATTTCAAACTCAGGCATTTTGTACAGTGCTTCAGGATACATTTGTGCTCTTCCCAATTTTTTCCCCCAAAAGCAACCCTGGAGGAACATCCTGTAGGCAGTACAAGCTCATGTGTGTATCCATATCAAAAATCTGTTCCCTGGGTCTTCTTGTGTAGGTGTGATGGAGGATCACACACAGACACACCAGCAGAAGCCTCCTGTGCTACATGAGCATGATTCTGGAGGCCAGCAGAGTCACTGTGGTGAAACTGAGGTCTCTCCTGGGCAGTGGGGTCCCTACCACTGGGGTCTCAGACTCACAGTGTGTGGTGTGGTGATTCAGTGTGACTCTGATCCGTGTTCCTGATTCTGTGTCCTGCACCACAGAGGCAGAGACCCTCATATGTGGAAAGGGTAGTCCTGCAGGTACTGCAGCAGGGGCTTTGGGAGCGGTAGCTGGTCAGGGCGGTTTGTGTTTCTGTTGATGGTGAGGCGTGTCAGGTGCTGCAAAGAAGGGAAGGCTTCTGGTCTGTGTAGAGGGCGTCTCAGCGTCAGAGGCACGCCGCCATCCTTAACGGTGCCCTGGACGGGGTTCAGCTGTGTTTTGGCCTGAGGATTGTCTTCATTAGGTGTCTGGCCAGGTGGTGAGTGTCCTGAGTTGATATAGTGCTGTATTAGATGGAGAACATCAGGGAAGGACTGCAGGCGAGGGAGGTCAGGGGTGAGGGAGTCCAGCCAAAAAGAGCCTTTATTGTACTGTATTCGGACACTAGTGGGGCCACAGCAGGTCTTCGCTGACAGGGCCAGAATGTACTGAGGGTGACTGCTGTCCCGCACCAGGAAAGTACCCTCAGATGCAGTCAGGAGAGCGTCCCGAGCCTCACTGGCTGAGATAGAACCCCAGTACCAGCCTGCAATAAGACATTTGCTTTGCATTTATTCCCTACATTCATTTACATTTGCAGAATGTAACCACATTACTGATGTTACAGCTCCTCCAGTGTCACCCAAAGTCAGACTCAGCTTCCCATGACATTTTTGTGTACGTACAAAAGGTATCTGACTCAGATTTTTCTCAAAGTATTCAGCAGAACAGGCAGGACAAAGGAAAACATTATAATAAAGTAATCTTTAAAAAAAATATATTTAGAGCTACATAGTTATACATAGTCTATGCTTGTAAAAAAAAAAAAAGTATGACAAAGGCAATTGTGCAAAAATGTTTCATATGCGCAATATTATGTCCCCGCATGTGTAGAAGGTGCTGATTACAGTAAATACCTATGAAATGAAATGATGCTAACATGTAAAATGCCACATTACCTGAGATCTGAAGGTGCTGGAAGGTGGAGGTGATGCAGCACAGGTCATCTGGGAGGTCCCAGGGTGGAGGTGGAGGATGTGGGCAGCATGGACCTCCTCGCTCCTCGTGATGAACAGGAGTCACTGCTGGGGCCACCATTTCTGACCAGATCTGACAGGACAGGACACGTTCATGTTGGGCCAACGCCTTCCTAGACAGCACCCCTGCTCCTATCTCTGTCTCCTCCTCTGTGACAGTTTTGGCCTCAGTAGATAAGCCAGCTTGGGGCCATCAACATGTGGCTCAAATATTTGCCCGATAAATGTTGCAACCTGAGATTAGCAACATGAAAAGTATCAAACCAGATTTTTGTTCTCTTTATTCTGCCATCCCAAAATGGTCTGAGGTTCAGTAGAACAAGTTCTCTACGAAGCAATCAAAGACTCTAGGAGAGGAAGCGTCAAGACCGAGGCTCAGGAGGCTCTGAGTGAGCAAGTAAAGAAGGAAAAAAAGCAAATAAAACCGTTAATCATAACAAGGAAAACTATGCTGAGCAAAAAAAAAAAAGAAAAAGAAAAAAAAGAACACATCGATGTATAACTACCATTATGCTATTGAACTAACATCTCTCTCACAGTAATTCAAAAAAATTATCATCATCAATCATTCTCTGTACCTTTAACATGAATAAGAAATATCTCACCTTGGAGCAAGAAAACTCATAAAGATTGAGACCGGTTGAAAAACAGTCAGACGAAAATTCCTGCAAGTTCTTAAATTATAGGTGTCTAACGACGATGAAGGTATAAATTATTATTTATAGACGCTAAAATTTAAATTTTTTTTTTTAAAAGAAAATCACCAGCGTGTCTGAGGAAGCGCGTGCTCTCTGCTTAATAAGACGCAACAGAGCACATCTCAGCTGGAATAAGACGCACGGAGCTTCCAGGAATCCGCGTCCAGGAAAGACTTCCAGTTCCAGTCTAACTGCTGATCATGTTAAGCGAGGATATTTTGTGTAAATGTGCTTACATTTGGTCCGTCGGAGATTCAAGCTGCTGTCGTTGGGCTTTTTCAACACACGCTACTTCCGGGAGAGATTTCAAAGATGAAACGCTCTAATGGCGCTTTGGTGGAGAACATTTTTAATCTTCAAAAGCAAAATTTTCATGTCTTAAAAAAAAAGCAACTGTGAATAAAAATCGTGTTGTTTATGTAACAAAAAAGGATTATTAAGAAACTAAAAGTTTCTGCTGAGAGATCATTGAAAATGTATCCAAGACAAAACTGTGAATGCAATGTTTTTATTGATGTAGCCTAATTATTTATGTATTTATCATTTATAACACTTTTCTTCACAAATCTTAGCTGATGGACGATTGTGAAGTGAATTCATCATCGTGAAATAAAAACAGACTGATGGGGGATAAGGAATTGATATCATAAGCCCGATTGTTAATAAAAATATACATTGATTAGAATGTATGCAATAGGGGTGCATAGAAATGGCATTAACTCAAACGTTTTTAAGCAGAGGAACAATACTTTGAAAATGTATTTCTCGATCATGTATTTTCGGGGAAATATTTTTTTATGATTTCAAAATTGGAAAAAAAACTGTCATGTTATTTAATAGTGATTGAATGACTCCATTTAGAGCCGAGCTTTGATTCAAATAGAAAAGAAGGACTGAACTATGAGAAATGCCAGTGTTTAAACGTAATGGTGTCTTATTTCATTGAGCGCTCGAGAATTTACAAACTCTTATTTCGAAAGCACACCACATTACTTCCGGTAATGTTTGGGTTACTTGGGTCCACCTTGATGCAATTACGCTAGCGTGTGTAACGCTGTATTGACCATATATCTACCGTTTTAACCGTAACCCCTCGTAAACTATGGTAGGTATGCGTACGACTGTGCCAAGTTAGTTTGAATTTTTTTGTCGTTTCAATTTAATTTGTCAACGTGTACTTTTATCATCAACTTACTACTTTTTGTCTTTCACATCTCCAGCAACTTGTATCATTTTAACCCACAAAAAAAAAAAAATGGTGCGAATTTGTTCATCTGAAAACGCTGTAATCTCATGTCATAAGGAAAGGTTCATTCCAGTGTTGAGCGATGACGACACCCTGAGAACTGCGTTTCACTTCGGAGACTCGTTTCCGAGAAAAAAACAAAAAACAAAACCCTTCTTGAAGGCCTAATGAGCAGCTGAAGGTTTCTGAGTAGAGAGCTAATTCCTGGAAAACACACGACAAACTAACCTTTGGCCTACTGTGCTGATCCCTGCACACACACACACACACACACACACACACACACACACAATAGATAGAAAACAGAATAACAATAGATAATAAGCAAAACGTGCATCAAAAATAGAGGAAAAAAGTGGCAAAGAAATACTTTGTACGTATTTGCATTACAAAAATCAGTAGCCTGTCTACAGATGATATCAGTTTATAGTTAGTTGCAGTGAGCTCCCGTCCATTCAAACGTCTCCAGGTTTTGACCTTGCTGTTGAGTTGATCTGCAGCGTCTTCTTGGATTTATCGAACGTTTTGACCTCCCACAGTCTGTTCATCACCTTCAAGTTTACTGGTGTTCCTCTGCACCGGTGTTGTGACACTTAAATGCTTGAACCGCTCCAAAGCTCCAACGTGCTCACCTGAGATGTCTGTGACTCTGATCTTAAAGTTAATCAATGAGCCAAAACTCAGTTCTTCCACCAGTTAAGGACTCAGCTTTTGTTCCCAATTGCACATTTCAACTCCAAGTACCTGGAATTGATTTGAGTCACTCACACAGTCAGTCAACCAGGTGTGATACCAATGTGACACTAAACTAACTCATAGTCCAAGAATATGACTTATGCATTCACAAACACACACTTGCTGAGAAAATTTGACCCCCCCCCCCACACACACACACACACAGGAAAACAAAGAAAATGTTTTATTTTTGGACCATGTAAAACAACAACTGAATATAGTCAGACAGGTGACTAACAAAGACCAAGGCAACTGTGGAAGGGATGATGGGTTAATCATGGGCACAGCTTTGGCCTATTCCTATGCAATATAAATCCACCATAAAGCAGGAATTTTATTTTATGATATTTATGAACAGATTAATAAATATTTGTGAATAAGAAAGAGTGACATATCCATCCATCCATCCATTTTCTTTCACTTGTCCGGTAAAGGGTTGTGGGGGTGAGGGGAGGGGGGGGTAGCTGGAGCCTATCCCGGCAGCCTTCCGGTGAGAGGCGGGGTAGAGTGACAGATATATTTCCCAAATGTAGAGTGCAGGAGCAACAAAATAATCAAGAAAATAACAGCTATTTGTTATTAGAAGCACTTTTCAACCCCTTTAACAGCCAGATTTCACATCTCATTTACTTTTTAGTTTGTGGAAATGATACATTTCAGCCCAAGACTCATTATTTTATACGCAAAATTTCAATCAATATGATTTTTATGGAGGCGGCACGTGGTGCAGTGGTTCGCACTGTTGCCTCACAGCAAGAAGGTTCCGGATTTGAGTCCCAGCTCAGGCACGGGATCTTTCCGTGTGAGTCTGCATGTTCTCCCTGTTCCTGTGTGGGTTCTCTCTGGTACTCCAGCTTCCTCCACAGTCCAAAGACATCAAGAGAGGACGAGGCTGATTGATACTCTAAATTGACTGTAGGTGTGACTGTGAGTGTGAATGGTTGTCTGTCTCTATGTGTTGGCCCTGTGATGGACTGGTGACCTGTCCAGGGTGAACCCCCCCTCTCGCCCGAAGGCTGTTGGGGTAGGCTCCAGCCCCCCCGCCACCCTCAACAGGATAAGCATTAAGAAATGGATGGATGATTTAATGGATTTGGGGAAATGCTATCACCTGTGTATTTTTTTTTCTATTTTAGAATTATTTGCAAGATGGTGACCTGCCTTGAAGTATTTCTCATATCAGATCTTGATTTGCACTCAAATTTAATCTAAGATGATTTTTTTTAAAGCAAAAGATGCATTTACATCAGTCAGCCATTTCAGGGTCAAACCATCAGAAGTGTCAAAGCTTTCTTCAGTGTTGTCAGAGCAGCACCTGAAATATATTTTGAAGGGAAAATGGAAGTGTATTCTGCTTTACAGTGGATCTCTTTATTGTTTCCCTGTTTTCACTGTCAAATAAAAATGAAGAAGGAATGGCTAGAAGATAAACAGTCAAATAACAAGTCAATTCATAGATATCTCGTTGGTTTTCCTGTGTCGTATATATATATATATATATATATATATATATATATATATATATATATATATATATATATATATATATATATACACACACACACACACACACACACACACGTCTATATTTCTTCCCTGTTCTCGCCTGCCCCCTTGATGAGGCGTTTGTTTCCCCGCTTCCCTCCTGGTCCGCGGGGCTTGGAGAAAGCCTGCTTTAAGGTGTGCTCCATCGGGTGCACCTCCTCATACAGGAAGTCTTCTGTTAGGCCGTCGCCGCTGTCAATTTCCATCTACACACACATAACACACACACACACACACACATATGTATAAAAAACCTGAAATATACACAGATTCATTTACAGAGGTTCTCAGCTGAAGCACTGTAAATTATTGTCTGTTGACATTTGGCGAGAAAAAACAGCTAGCCCACTACCCCTCACTGTGCTAAGCTAACTAGCAGTCAGTCAGTCTCTGAGGGTCTCAGATCTCTAATGCACACACAGAGGAGAGACGGTCTCTGGTATCTTGTCTGGCTCTGGGTAGGATAGACAATGAGTGTATTCTGTCTCCTCTTGAACTTCTGTAGGGTCAAGAAAGCAAGTCTCAGCATGACGGATTAGGGTTAAACATTAAATTAAAAATAACAGTGATTATAAAAGAGTTGTGTCTGATTCAATAAAAGATATCATAAAAGCCTTCGATACTGACCATAAAAAAATGGGGGATCAGTATCAGTGGGTGTGCAAGTCTATTCACAAAATGATTTATCAGCCCCACAAAAAGGAAATCAGATCTTCTTCACTGCTCTCAAATGGTACCCTACACAGCCTCCACTGACAACTGTTATTTAGAGCAGCGAAGAAGAAGTGAGGGGTAACATTAATGTAACATTAGCTGCACAGAACAATGTTTCAACCATTTACATGGTTCAGTCCCTCCAATGACACACTGCCACGTCCAATATCAAAGTTATATTGGTTTGGTGAGCTACTGACAAAGTAGATGCTAAAACAAAATCACATGTATCAATACAACCATGATGACATCATATCCTTTGAGTGTTAGCAGAATATACAGAGTTAAACAAACAATGTAAATGATACATTGGATCCATTCTCCCTATCAGCTGATGAGCAAGTTCAAGTATCAGAATCAGTATCAGGATATGAGCAGAAATATGTGTTAGTGTTTCTCAACTTTTAGTAGCTTGTGAGTTTGGGTGCAGAGGGAAAGCGAGGGCTGAGAAATTATCGTTATAAAGAGTATTGACTCATCCTATATTTTGTGAGATATATTTCTGTATCACCTTTCCAGGGTGAACCCCGCCTCTCGCCCGTTGACGCTGGGATAGGCTCCAGCCCCCCCGCGACCCTTAATGTGTAGGAATAAGCGGAAGATGACGATGGATGGATGACGATATTTCTGTATCTTAAAAAGTTAATATATCATTGACAGAAGACAGTGACTAAATGTCTGACTGCCGGAGGAGAAAAAGAAAGGAAAAATTCCAGCAGTTCCAAGAAACATTTTGGGCCTATAAACTATTTTTTGCCTAAATTTATGTAATAATTTTATAATTTTGTCAGTAGTAAACCGATATCGACTTGCGGGGGCAGCATGGCTCGGAGGTAGAGAGGCCGTCAAGCAACCGAAGGGTCGCTGGTTCGATCCTCACTTCCTCAAGTGACCATGTCAAAGTGTCCTTGAGCAAGAAACTGAACCCTTAATTGCTCCTGATGGCCCTGCGATTGGATGGATGGATATCACATTGTGACATTAAAGTTTAAGAGATAGAGACTGTATGTGTGACGGCACCCTATTAAGAGGTGTGTGTGTGTGTGTGTGTGTGGGGGGGGGGGGTCATCAAGACATTCAGATAAACTGAAGTGATCTCAATAAAACAAATACTATGCTATGAGTGACCGTACCTTTTTGGAGACTTCCAGTTGGTAATCTCTCTCCACCTCCTCCAGTAGCCGGTTCTTACAGCTGGAATACAACATCCGCTCCTTGATGCTGCAGGTGTATCCAGGCATCGAGTAAATGAACACTGGAGGACACATGACATCATCGGTGGGTTTATTGTTTTTGGTAGAAGCATAAATAATATTAATAATAATATCTGTTCAACACAGAAATACATCACGATATCTGCTTCAGTACGGAAATTCACACGTCAGATAATGCAGGTGATGTTCAACATACTGGTCCTGCATTGTAATGGGAACTGTGATACAATCAACTGAAACTATTGCTTTCAAACAGCATTTCTAACAGAAATCATTTCCTTTTCCTTTCAGGTCTTAGACCGCTGAATCATGCATCCCCAACACTATTTAGTAAAAAAAACATGGTACAACATGACAGATCATATTTGATAGATATTGATGATATATTGATCAGCCTCAAGTTGCGTCAGTCATCACTCGGTCAAGAAGCAAGGCATTGCTAAAAGCTCGACATTGTTGTTTACTTAGAAGATGCTGAAATTTTTAATAAAAAAATAAACATTTAATTCAATTCCAGTCGCAGAAGAACTACAGTGAACGCCAGTAGTAGATATTGTGATGTTGCACGCATGTATCTCTGCTTTAACACACACACACACACACACACACACACACACACACACACACACACACACACACACACACACACACACACAGCTACAGAGAGTGTGTACTGACCCAGCGCCTCCTGCAGCTGGCCCTGGTGGGAGTGTTTGAAGATGAAGAAGTGGTATCTGGGTGAATCCGTGGGAATCCTATAAGGAAGTTCATGGATTTCTGTGGGTTTGGTGTGAACCAGCTCAATGGTTTCTTTCTCCACATCCAGCCGCTGCAACACAAAACCTGTCTTTGTTCAGGGGTCAAGTCACGCACGGCCAAATTTACTGACGGACACTGAAGCGTGGTGTGTTGTTAAAGTGGAAGTTTACAGCTGTCAGTCTGTACAGGCGGTGTGTTACGGAGGTTGTTCTGTACCAGCTGTATGTAGTTGATGCGCTTCTGCCTCAGCTGCTGCAGGGCTCGTTTGGCTTCTTCTTGTAAAGGGAACGCGAGACCCTGAAGAGTCTGAGCCCTTTTGTCTAAGCCAAATTCCATTGTGACCTGCAGAGATGAGACATCAGCGATACTACTACGTCCCAACAGAAGTAATAACATGACGGTGATGGTGAATGAGACTGACTGACCCTCGCTCGTGCCGTTGGAGTCCCAATTCGTCTCCGTTCATCCTGTGGAGACACACAGAAGTCACACAGGAGTCAATCCGGCTCATTGTCATTCACACACTCAAGAATCTTATCAAGAAAATCAACTTACCCAAACAACTTTATCCTGCAGAAACAAAGTGCATAGTGTTTTATATATAATAAGTTTGGTATTCATTTCAAATCAAATTCTGACAACCTTCTTCTTCACCTCTGTCACTTTGATTCTTTGTAATTCTTGTTCTGCTGCGGTGAGCGGAGCCGGGGAGGAGCAGGACGACCGGTGTCGTAGATACCCCTGGAAGCACACGTCATCCTGCACACAGGGGATGTTCCTCATCAGAGCAGGTGAAGATGGTTTGATCAGACATCACTCTGGTGGGCCTTGACTCACCTCAACTGTGCCAAACAGTTCGTCTTTGATGTGACCTCCTCCAAACTCTTTTTTCAGTGTGGAACGAGTCGCTGCGTACACCATCTTCTGTCTCACCTGCAGGAAGCCAAGACAGAAGATGGGAGGATAAATGAGATGCAATTTTCTGTTTTACACATGATATAATTATAGGCTTTGCCATTGAATTCAATTTGATACAAATACTTATCAATCAAATCCAAACAATTTTAACAAAACTCGGCATGTGTTCTGATGTTAAGTGTGAGCTCATTCACTAAATCTTGAAGTGTTGCACCACTAGTGGGGACTGAAAAAATGAAATAAAAATACACATTTGATAAAGCGCTACAGGGATTTGAGCCAAATTTGATTTGCACGATCCAGAGTGATGACTCATTTGTCAGCGGAATGGTGGTGACGATTGATTAAAGTAGGCGTGACCTATTACACAAAGTCTACATATGCAGATACTTTGCTTCCCACACATCCAAAAGTCGGGAAGGATCTCCCATGTGCTCTGAAGAGCTGAGATTTTTCTGCAGCACATCCACTGAAACGGGACTGCCGCAACTTATGTTCAACTTATGTTCAACTTATGTGAATGCTTTTGAAACGACACATAATCAGTCAACATCTATCTCTTCATTGTGCAGGTGAAACCAAAACAGACACAGAGATTGTTTGGATTCCACCAGTGAGGTCCTTCAGACGGTGTTCAGATCAGTTGAACGATGAGCTTGCAGTATCATTAATTCGCTTGCGTTAATTTGTACTCTGTACACGACAGTTACTGTTTAACTCACCGTACACTGTCATTTGTGAGTTTTCAGGTTTTATTTTTTTTTGAGTGATTTGTCAAGGAACTCCTTCTCTCTGAAATATTGCACAAGCCTTCTCAAATACTAAACTGTGGAGTGAGACATCATTTAGTTGATGGTTTTCCTTTGATACCATGAAAGTATAATATCCTTTTGATAAGATTCTTTTCCCTGATTTAATTGTTTGTGCAGCAGGTGTCTGACTTGCCAAGATATTCTTGGGAACTCTCACAATCGTCTTCACTGTAACTACATTTCTATGGTTTGGCCAACTAAATGTGACGGTCGAGCGCCCTCTGTTGGTGTCTTTGTGGAATCTCATTTCAATCAACAGAGTTCTCATGTAAATCAATACACGTTCAACTACTTAATGTTTTTCATAGGAGATGTTCTGCACTTCTCAAGGAGCTATATGAGTTTGTTGATGCTTAGTAGAAGGTTGAAGGTAAAATGCTGCTCGTAGCTTTAAATAATATGAGAATTTGCTACATTCATTTATAGTTCTATTTACTACACTGGTGTGATTTTTATGCGGTTTTTTTTTTATTTTACGTGACAGATGTTAAATGTATATTCTCCCTCCAATTGTATTGTTTAAACGAGCATCTGCTGGCCTAAAGAAAATCAAATTAAATTGCTCACACACGTCACGGGGCTCCAGTTTTTGCTGAACCACGCGAACGCATTCAGCCGCTGTTGTTATTCTTAAAGTTATACAGGTACGTGTGCTTTTACCTCCACCAGGGAGGTTGTTTTTTTCGGTGCTGGTTGTACTCTGTGGATGGATGGATGACACAAAAACTACCAGGTTGAATGTTACAAAACTTGGTGTAGAGTTGGAACACAGTCAGAGGAAAGACCCGTGAGACTTTAGATCAGATGTGAACCACAGGGCCAATACACAAGTATTTTTTTTTTCAGTCTTTAACATCCCAGCAAGGACATTTAATAATGGAGTGTTGAGAAAGTGGGTACCATCAAACCAAGTAGGAGATGTACCAGAACAAACGCACGTTCGTCTTCTTACACTGAATGTCACTTTCAAAGCAGAAATAGATTTTGCTCCGTCCAAGTGTCTCATCAAAAACAATCCATACCGCTGCATTCAGAAGCAATTCGTTTGTTAATTTGTTGATTTGTTTGCTTGTTACGGTATAAAAAAGGAGGTGATGGTAGTTACGACCTTTGAGTTCAAGACGTGTCTTTACCCGGAACCCTCGTCTCCCCAGTTGTCATGGCGACCAGTCAGCAGAATCAGAGCAGCTGATTGACTGCTATTCTGATGTCTGACAACTGCTTATTGCACACTCAACTGAAATTTAATTCAATCTGACTTCTATTGGAACTCATGGTATTATTGTATCGCACTGCTATTACTTTGAGTAATGAGTTGGATTTTGTGTTAAAAATAAAACAGAAACGTGAGGATTAGCGATCTCTGGACATACTGGTGATTGGTCAGGTGACCAGGCGATGAAGATCCATTCATGTCCCTGCGCATTCTGGGAGTCTAGGCGGTAGAGGATGTAGCACGGCTGCTGTGGCATTAGCAGAGGTAGCAGGAAGTGATCGTAGTCCTTGTCCCAGCTCTGCGCTGGCTGTCTGTTTGAATCTAGCACCAACTCCTCTGCAGACAAAAAAAAAAAACTTGAATTAACACCTCATTATATTGAACCAGTCATCGATACTGATGAAAAAAACACCTTTACCGTCTCTGATGACAATCTTCATTATTCTGATGGCACCTCCCCTTGCTTGGGCCAGGAACTCTTTGAGCTCAGATGTTGCTAAAATGAGCAGATACAAGGCAGATGAGTCCTGAGATGGAGGTGGGCAAGAGACAACTCCATCTACCGCCTGAGGGTCACGCCATCAGTGACTCAGAGATCACACGTGCCAAATAATGCCGGACTGATCAACCTCCTCAATACCCTCCTTCAACATGAGATTAGTATTGAAAACTACGTTTATTAGACATTTGCTATTTTCCCTCCTTCTTCTCTCTTTCTCACCATGGTGACCAAATGCAGTGGTCTCATAAATGATGTAAGATCAGGTGAGACAGGTGAGAAAGGTATGCCAACCCATCCCCCTATGCTCCAGTTACCAAATGCCATAATACAGCACCTGCATGGAAGGAACTCTGAAACTATCTTTAATCATCTGTGGGTGCCAAATGTCATGAAAACAGCCTCGTGAAGAATGAGTCAGTGAAAACAGCATACAATTCCAAAAATGTGTAGACCGTCTAGTTAAGAACATCCACAGGAGGAAGCTGGCCAGTGAAGTGAAGCACTTCAAAATGAGCTTATGATTAAAATGCTTAGCATAAGTGAGGATGTAGTCATGACAGCTGTACAGAAATAAATTTAGAGGAAATCTTGGGAGAAATACAAATTCAGGAGAAAATTTGCAGCTTCAAGGCAAAACGTACCGTTAATTCCAGTTTGGTGTGACATCTTTTGGCAGTCAAATTTCAAGGCTTCACTCTCCTCTCATGGAAGAAGGTCCAGATCTGTGTGTCCTCGTTCTTATTGCTCAGCAGGAAGGTTGTCTTCTCTCTCTCTCTCTCTCTCTGCTGATGGCAGACAGATGGACCCACACCTCAAGGGACACTCAGGAGATTCCTAACACTTGAAATACAATCCAGCCAACTGTAGGCTAATGAGTAATAACGTGCCTGTCAGTGGATATGCCACCTAACCACTGATCTAAAACTCCTCACGAATCGATGACCAGATCTTTAAAAGTCTGTTGGGGTCTCCTGAAGTCATTTACTGTCCTCTGCTATATGGGTGAGGGGCTGAAGTCCAGCCCTCATGACATCATTGGTTTCAGATGCTGTCAACACACCACATGTAATGACATATTATCACTCACACAGGTAAAGCGTCCCATCAGCTCAGGCGGACACATGATCTCAAACTCCAGCCACCTGGTCACAGAAATGTGACACCCGGCAAGAATCTGACCGCTACATATCAACACTTCTTCCCGGACCAGGACCAGGGGGCAGGTACATGCAGGCAGAGCAGTTTGTGTATTGTGATTGGTTACATTTAGACTCAAATGCAGGACAGTAGAATGTCCTAATGTGAGGTCTCTTGCAGCAAGACAGGAACTGGTTTTATTCATCTGTGTGGAAGGAGAAAAACTAAAAAATGTTCACACTCAGAGTGTCACTACAATAGATCCATGGCTGATCGATGACAAGCGAAATCATGAATGAAGACACCCCCCCCCCACACACACACACACACAGCCTAACTGAAACCATAACCTTACGAAAGAATTTAGAAATTATATTTTACCACATTAAGAATGCACTTTGGTCCCCAAGAAGACCAGAGGTCCTGATAAGGTTAGCATTTATACCAGAAAAGGTCCTCAATACGTAGCAATAACCATCCCACACAAAGACGCACAGAGGTGCTTGAGCTTGAGGTAAGCGTGTACCTGTGAGGTTAGCTGTGAGGGGATCGTGCATTATTCACTCTGTGGTGAGTACATAAGCCAAGCACCCATTCATAATTCAACGGAGCACCCCCCCAGCCCTCAAGCGCGCGCGCACACACACACACACACACACACACACTTCTATAGACAAACTATGTGTACAATAAACTTCCCACAAACTGATTAAAGCAGACTTTGTTCTCACTGTTGTACGTGTGCTCAAGGATTAATTCACAGATTCAGTCGAAACCTCTGTTTACCGTATATTTATTTTCATACAACTTTATTGTTATAAGAAATGTTATCTGAAAAAAATACCAATTTATTTAAAAAGCAGCAGTGTTCTTTATTTCAATGTTTTGTTATTATCCATAAACAAAAGCAACTTTTTGCCATTGTGGAATATTTGAGTTTACCCAAGTAGATATGGTACATTTCTCAGAGCTTTATTGAGACTTAATGATAATATTTTAGTAGCATTACCACCACGCTAGTTTGGTGGTATTTTATAAAAGGGGGAGAAAGAGTAGCTTGTAGTCTTAATCAACAAAAGTTAAAATATTAGAACAATAAAGACACTGATAATCAGTGATACTTTCAAGATGTAGTGGAACACTATTGCCTGAACACAAATGTACACGAAACCACCCTTAAAATGAGATATGTGGTATCAAACATTAAGAGTTTAAAAATACTTCTGGTAAAAAAAAAAGTTCAACATAAAAATACAGGATTCCTCCTTTTTGTGAGAACAGAGGAAGAAATCTGATGTCCCTGCATAGCGTTTTTTTGTAAAACCTCAGTTACGTCTCTATAAGTCGTCCAGGCACGGGAGCCAGAATTGCTGTAGAGGGGGCGAGAACGAAGGGAGGAGTAAGAAAGTTGTTTTTCTCCAGCTGTTTGAATTGATGAGCAATGTTTCATCTCACCATGTTGGTGCAGGCGCTGGCGAATGTCATGTATCTAGGGTTGAACTGCAGGGTGTTGATGGGTCCGGGATGCTTGCCGTCCAGCACGGCGACTTTCATCCCGCTTTCAGTGCTCCAAACATGGACTCTCCCATCCTCTGAGCCTGCACAGTCACACATAGTTCTTACCATTCAAAGGAGAAACCTTTTCAGAAGAGGCGGTTATAATGCTGAGGTTTATGGGCTCACCGATCATGACAAACTGTGAGTCGGGAGTGAAACAGGCCTCCAGGGACAGGCTTCGACTGTTGTTGTAGCCCTTAAATTAAGCAAAGGTGGAGAACTTAAAGGAACATGCCAACTTTTTGTAAAACATGCTTATTTGCCATCCTGCAGAGAGCCAGACAAGCAGATAGATACCTTTCTCTCCTCTTTGGGTGCAGGAGAGAGCTGAGACCTACAGACATCAGCTGACTGCTAGTTAGCTTAGCACAATAAATGGCAGTGGATGGGAAGTGTAGCATAGCTCCATACTTACGCTCTTCTCCTTCAGGAGTTTTTGCCTGCAATAATGTAACTAAGGTTGTATTGAACATTTACTATCAAAGGACAATTGTAGATTAAAAGAAATTGTAAATCTAGAATCAGATGTAGAATACACAGAGGGGGACCCTTGGGTCTGAGAGGCTGAGTGGGCAAGATGGAGCAACGCGACACTTCCCATCCACAACCATTCGTCGTGCTAAGCTAACTAGTGTTGAGCTGGTCTCTGTGGGTGTTTTCAATGAACACACAGAGGAGAGAGGGGGATCTACTGTCCAGATTGTAACTGTGTGGGTTTGTCGACCTACAGAAAAGGTGTGCAGCATGGATGCGTTGAAAGCGTTGATGATGTGGATCATCCCTCCATTGGTCGAGATGAGAATCTGTTTCCCATCGTTACTGAATTTGAGTCCAGTCCATTCACAGACACGATTAAACCTCATTTCGAAAGAAGCAAATGGCCCCTGTTCACAAACACACAGCATAAGTAACAGTAATTACACCTTAATGAAGGCCACCTACCACATTCAAGCATGTGAGCTAACAGCTAACGCACTGAATTTCTACCTTGTCAAAAGCACGAAGATCATACAGTTTAATGGCCTGTGAATCCACCCCGGCAGCAAAAATCAGCCCGTCTGGGTCGAAGGAACAAACAGGTTTCCCCAGTGGATTCGTTACGCCCTGCAACACAAGCACACAACTCAACAATAGCAACGTAAAACAGAGGGATGCTGACACAGACTGTTTGGATTCTTATGCAATTAACATTACATGTAATTTGCCATCATTATTGACTGTCAAACTTCGTATTAATTTCCCCCCTGTAAGTCAAATGTACATGAAAGAGGGATGTGCTTCAGTGTGCAGTCTTTTGGGAGGTTCTGATTCCGAGCAGCAGTTGTAAATATACACCTGAGCAACTAACAGCTTGTTGCCAGACTCACTTGACAGTTTGCTAAGCGCAGATCCCAGATCCGTATTGTCTTATCCATCGAGCCTGAGATGAATGTATCATCCACGGATGACATGGAGAGAGCAGTAACTCTGGAAAATAAAGTCAAGGAAAGAAAATACTTACTTTTTTTAATAAACTGGCAATTAAGATGAAGTGTGAAGTTTAGATGTAGTAAGTAAGACAAGAGCATGAATCTTTATTGATGCCTGAAGCTATAATAGTTCTACACATTTCAAGAACTGGAGGGCTCACTGACCACATTCCCACACTCACACCTGCAAGCTTCTCAGTATATCCACAGGCTGATGTGTTCTCAAGGGCCCCTTAGTGTGGCAGTTATGGGGCCGAGAGAGTGAAGGTCCTACTTCCTCGCTGTCCTCAGAAAGATTTACCCTGCTGGTGTGGTGGTTGAACCAGTGACCCTTTCTATCACAAGCTTGGTTCTCTAACCCTTGGACTACCACTACCATGCTTGGCTACCTTTACTCACCTGGCAGTGTGACCTGGGAAATATCGGATGTACTTGTTGTCAGTCAAGGACAGATATCGTATGGTATCTTTAAGACACAGATCAACATCTTAGTTAAATTGCATCCCACTCTTGTTTGAATTATAACAAATTATAGTATTAGTTTGACACTTGTCATTTCTGGTTTATTACCATCCAGTTTGTTGGAGCTGTACACCACCGTCTGAGCATCACTATGCGTGTAGCGGATCAGGTCTGCTCCGTACTTCTTACTGAATAGAGTCCGTTTGGGCCTGAGAAGTACAGAGCATGTAAACCTGTCTGTCAGTGGGTCACCTGGAGTACAGGTGAAAGAAACGCCTTCTAGTTTGAATTTAGATAAGAGACATTAAGCTATTTAAAACTTACTTTCCCTCCGTGATATCGTACAACACGATACAGTCATCGTCGCTGCTCGATATCGCATTTTCACCGTTCGGGCTGTAGTCCATACAGTTGACTTTGAGTACATTTTCTTGATAGGTTCTGGCAACCCTGAAACTCCGTAACAGGCTGTCTGTGATTTTCATCTTTGCTAAGTAAATTTTACGTCACCCTTATACGTAACGAAAGCAAAAACTAGCCTTGTCCATAATCTAACTTTCATTGAATTGAACCCAGGGATTATTTTCTCTCCTTTTAATCGTCAAGAATGCGCCACATTTGTCATTTTTAATGCTCGGACCAAACTGTGCCACTCATCTTTTGAAGAAGCTAAGTAAAATCAAGCGTAGCTGCTAATTCATGCTAAGCGAAGCCATACATTTAATCCCCGTTAAACGGTGTTTATCAGTCATGACAGGCTTTCGGCAAGCGAAACAAACGCGCGCAGCCCAGGAACAGGAAACGGGAGCTGCAGAGCGTAAACAGGATATTACGTCAGAGCATTAAAACAGAGGTGTCGCAGGATTCTTCCGAGCAACAAGGTTAGAATAAATAGAAAAAAAATGACCTGACAACGCTTTATGCCTTTTTTTTAAACAAAAAGCATTTTAAAGGACTGATCCTAAAAAACGTATAAAGCAACAATGGAAGCTATTTTTTTTTTAAATTCCATCTGTCCTTTAGCAATGTTGACAAATAAATCAACTGCCTTTTACTGTGAAAGGAATGCACCGGAAGTAATAGGATTCTACGCGCATGTTTCCTTTCTCCTTAAGTGTCTATTGGAGTGTCAAAACCTGATTCCAGTAACTAGTACCAAGATGAACGGCTGTAGAGCCAAGGTCTGTATGGGTGACTGGAGCTCCAGTCTAAACATCCTCTTCTCCCGGGTCAACACACGGACAAGCCAGCGTTGGGTGGCAGCGCCGACCTTCAGACGGAACCGGGCTTCTGTTGCCGAAGAGGCTCCAGACCTCGGCGAACCAGAGAAGCCTCGCCTGAGAGCTATAGACTTGGCACAGAAAGTCCAACAGGAGAAGGCCAAGTCTAAGGGACCCGAACCTCCGAAGTCCAAACTTCAGAATAGGGTGGTGGAAGTGAAGCGGTTCAGTCTGCAGCTGCAACATGTGCATCCCAATGTGCTGGCCAAACATCTGAAACGAGGCCTGCTGTACCAGGATAAAGATATTGTGGTCGTCAACAAACCCTACGATATTCCTGTCCGAGGTAATCACGAGCAATTTCTAGTATTGTACATTTCAGCAACATGTACTTAATCAGCAGTACATTTTTAAAGATCTGTCACAGTGTACAATTGGTTAAGTTTTACATTTAGCTTGTATAAATTGCTTTTATCTGTTAGCTTACTGTATTAGGCAACAAGCTGATAATATTGAACCATATTACGACTGTGATGACATCAATGGAAGTTCTGTGATGGCGTTACCTGCAACTCACAGTGTGTCCTTTTTGCTGTCTGTCAGAGGTCTCTGAGACCACATCCATCTCCTCTGTGCTTCCTGTCCTCGCCAAAATGATGGACGGTATGAAAGTCAGGTCAAACTCTCAGCTGCTGCCCAGTCTGGGACTGGAGAAAGAGATAACTGGAGCACTCCTGTTAGTGAGGAATGAAAAGGCACTAGAGCACATAATTCACCTCAACAAAAACAACCAAGTGCAGAAAAAGTACTGGTAAGTTCCAGGATGTAGAATGTGTTATATATTTGATCGTGATGATTTTGTTGCCCCAGCACTGTTTACACCCAGTGTCTCTGCTCAGGGTTATCACTGTTGGTGTCCCGGTTCCATCCGAGGGAATGATTGACATTCCGATCATAGAGAAAGAGGTCCCAGGCTTCCAGGCTCTTTATAAGGTTGGCGTCCTTCTGTGGCTCAGGCTGATCATCAGTTCTGTTCTCAGAAATTAATTGAGGATTATTTTTTTTTAAATTTCAAATTTGGCAGTTGGCACAAATGACTGTTGGGACTCGAGGATGAACTGAAACAATTTTGGTGGTCAATATCACCGTCACCTCACATGAAGGCAACATTTCAGTATTGCTTCAATGGAAGTTCTTCAAATTTGGCCCAAATTTCAAGTTGGATGAACTCAAACAGATTCGGTGGGTGTGAGGGTTTAGAATCACAGGGTGGAGACGCATTTATTTTACTTTTTTTGTTTTGTTTTCTTGATGGGATGTTTAGAAGCTATCATGGTGACATCACACATGGAGTGAAAGATGCCAGAACAAAGCCAAAATTACCTTCTTACACATATTTTAGTAAAGCAGAAAGATTTTGCCCCACAACTCTCCAAGTGGGAGGAGAAAGCTCAAATTGGCCCATAGACTTCAGGATTTTCAGGAGGGACCAAAGTTTTTTTTTTTTTTACCTTCCTTAGACATACCAAATAATTTAGATCATTGCGTTCAGCAGAATCTTGGTGTGTTATAAACAAGTTTTTAGGTCATGCTCTTGGAGGATTAAGCCAGAGAACCGCTGTCGCCTGCTGTTCATGTCCACACTGTCACTCAAGAACCATTTTACCAAATCTAATTTAACTTCATACATGATTTCAATATAGGACCATCCACATCCCCACTGTTTATTCCTGTTGTTATATGCTAAATTATATCAGAATGCCTTGATTAATTTGCTTCATATTTTAGATGTTTAGTCAACAAGATCCCAATCTCATGTTCTTTTTTTTTTTTTTTTTTACTTTTTAGATGGCTCTAAGCCCTGTTTTCAGAATGAATGATGCAGGCAGTGGTCTAACTAAAGTTCGAGGTCATCGGCAAGCCCTTCCTGCAGTCACCAAATACAGAGTCCTGGACAGCAGCAGAGGCTGCAGCCTGGTGGAGCTCCAAACATATACTGGTAACAACATTTGGTCTTGTGGAAGCTTGTCTCTGGAAATCACTCTGTATTAAAGCTACATGCTTTTTGTATCCATAGGAGTGAAGCACCAGATGAGAGTCCATATGGCATTAGCACTTTCATGCCCCATTCTGGGTGACCACAAATATTCCAACTGGAGCAAACTAGCCCCCCAGGTAAAAAAAAAAAAAAAATCATCACAATTTTTAACGAAGAAACTGTTTTTAAATAGTGGCCGATCGTTTCACCACTTTAGCTGCCAGCATTTATTTCACTGACCTTCATAGTAGGTAGAAAATACACACCAGGAAAATTGCCTGGTTGGAGATGCAGCCCATTGGCGCCATCTAGTGGTTCACAGAAAAGCTATGAATTCAAGCCAAATATCGAAGATTGAAGTCAGACTACGTACAGTGCAGGTTTTCATGCCAAGTGATTAAAAATCTGCAAATTTATTGAGGTTCAATAGATCAATGCACTTATTTTAGATATGATATCTACATTAGGAAATTATAGAATTCTTAGAACTGAGGTTGAATATCAAAATAAAACCTTGCAGCCTTGACAAAATTAATACACAAAGGTAAATGATAAAAAAAGGGCCCTTGTGACAGGGGTCAACTTGTGGCCTTTAAAACAAAACAGTGACCCTTCTGTGTAATTATGGTCATGGAATAATCATGGCGAATGCTATCATGAAGAACTTTTTTTTTTTGTTCCACAGAAATTACCAGAACGGGTGTTGAGACATCTCGGACTTGAACAAACCAAGAGCCGTCACCTTCCCCTTCATTTACACTCTCGACAGCTCACACTACCTGGAACCAGTCGAGCAGATATCAGCGTGACCTGTCCTATGCCCAAATTCTTCACACAAACTCTCAGTAGACTACATTTAACTTTTCCTGAAGAAGTCAATCAATGACCACCTCGTTTTTTCTTATTTCCTCTGCTAGTTGGTTGTAATGTCGTGTGACAAAATTTCAGACTTTGATGCAGCAACAAACTGTACAACCACTTAAATTAAATTGATTAGACACTGACACCAGTGTAAAACTGGGAAATACCGTTGTGCATTATATGTACAGTGATGTGAAGCTACTTTGAGGAACAACTTTGACTAATTGGAATAATAAATGAAGCTAAAACTTGCCAGTGTGGTTGATTCTCCCGTTTTGTTTTTCCAACATCAAAATATAGTCGAATAGCCTCTTGACATGACTCCTGATACAGTTTTCTCCACTTGTATATGCTGTTTAATAATCTACTGTACATACACACAAGAAGAAATTGGCAAAAATCCATTGTGGGTGTTTCAATCAGTAGCGTTGACCTGAGAAATAGATCCAATCTTTGACTACAATATAGCACTTGAGCATACGTGACTCTTACTTCTGTTAAACACACTAAATGATACAAGCGTGTCTTTTCTTTCAACCCAGGCACAAGTTCACCTTTGTACATATCAATACATTGTACAAAAGTTGAGAGCAGTGGTCCCAGTCGTGAGATGTATGCTTCAGGTATAAGTGTACCAATACATGTGAGGTTGAGGAGTGAACGCATCATTAATAAGACTCCTGCTCAACTGAGAACAGCCCAAGAGATTGATTGTGATCCAGCAGCGGCGAGCGTAAAGCCTCACGTACTTGCCAGTTCACATTATGCAAGAAAGGGAGTAGCTCACCCCCCTCAGATGAAAACCGCTTTGAATCTGGCTTTCACGGTGCACTCCTCACAGAGAAACTGTTTCACAAGTGATCCATTCGTTTTGAGACGGCCAGTTTATTGAGTCAGTTGGAGCACTGCAGTGTCAACAATCAGCGACTGAATTACCATCTCCCGCTCAGTCCACTCATTTTAGCTCATGTCCTCTGGTCCTGCATTAATGATGTCCTGGATCTCTCGGACCACGATGATGCGTGCCAGCATTTGCTCCACTTGTTGATTTGTGAGAGGCTGAGATGAGTACCACATTGGACTGTTGGGTGCGACAACAGGCTCTGGAGTCATGTAGTATGCATCGTTGCGTCCTTTAACACTTTGAGGACTGGAAGAGGAAAAAGGAGGGTTTAGGATTAATCCTGAAAAATAATAGAGCTACAGAGCATTTCTTTGCTCGAGAGCCACTCACCATTTGAAGAGGTAAAAGTCATAAAGTTTGATTGGACAACGAAGAGGATTCTCTGGATCCTCCACCTGCTCATCATACATGTCATCTGCTCCAGAAACAGAACCACATGACGGGTCAGCAACAGCAATTTCAGCGGTTGAGTCACAGCAACACGAGGTGAACTATAATAAGCACCTTTTTGTCCGGCACTGTGTGAGCTTTGTCCTTTCAGAAGGCGGATACTGGTTGCTTTGTCCTTGGCATTAGTGGGGTTCTTCCTCGTGTGTCTCAAGACTTTAGAGAAAGCTACTTTCAGGTGTTGTTCAGGTGTTACCAGATGAAAAAACCTGAGAACAATTGAAGCCACAGTTAGATGTCTGAAATTCATGTTTGTGTGAGGAGAGCAGATAGAGTTAGAACTCACTTGGTGTTGAAGTACATTAGAGTTGTCAGCAAAGTGCCTGGTGAATGTGCACCCAGCTGTTTACACTCCCACAGCATCTCCTCTGTCACATGACTTGGAATGATGTAACCTTGGAAAAAGAAACAATAATCAATGTATAGTATTAAAAGGATGATTAATGCGTACTTGAGGACTCTCTCTTACCTAGAGGATGAACACTGGCTTTCCAACCATCCAGGACTTTGTGTAAACACTCACAGAACCGAGTGTAATACGGATCACTGAAAATATCATCCACACGACCATTTTCGGCAAGGTACTAAAAAGAAACATGACTAACTTCAGATAATATCCTGTCAGAGCGCATCAATCTTATGTTTGAACATTGTAATACAAACCTTTTGTATACATAAGAACACATAATACAGCACATCTGGTGCAAACTGTCCCTCGTCGGATCCTCGCGCTTCCTGCGTCATCAGGGAAAGAGCCAAGTTAAGCTCAGCCACAGCACTGGACACCAAGTCTTCTTGAAATCGCAAGGGTTGGCGACCTGGGAAACAGGAGTTAGTTTTTACTCTTTGTGTGAGTTGAAAATACAGAAAATGTATTTATAAAGCACATTTCCCTGCAAAGATCAAGTGTGTCACAGAGGTGCAAACTTGCAAGCTGCATGATATGCAGCAATGAGCAGGACCAGGAGTGTGTGGCTGTTCCATAGACGGAGAGGGAGGTGAAAGCTAATATTTGGATTCTACATGACAGATCACACTCAAGGGTGCACTATGGTGTAAATATCACTTCCTGAGTCCACTAGGTGCTGCTGGAGAACACATACTGTACTTCTGTACATCACATGAGAACAAAATGTAAATTTGGATATAAATTGAATCATGTTCATGACATAAGGATTGATTCCTTCAATCACTAGGTGGCGTTATGATATTGACTTGAGATCAGCTTGTAGATGTCTTCATGTCAGGACTCTTATCAAACATGAGGTCTGGAAAACATCTGACCATATAGAGTCCAGTGACAACAGTTTTGAGTTCTATGGTATGACCATACAACAACAACTAATGTAATTTCCTGTTATAAACAGGTGGAAAGATCAAAAAATTTCCCCAAAATTTCATGGATTCTTCCCTGTCTCACACAACACCCATCCACCAGGTTTATACGCCACCAAAAAACACTGCTTCCTTGGTGGAGGTAATCAGTGGAAAGGAGTCTAGGGAGCGAACAAAACAGGAAGACCAAAATGCATACAACACACAACTGAGTAACTAAAAGAGTGTTAAAAAAAAGATCCTGCCCTTCGTTTGGATGTAAAGGTGCCCAACACTGTTTCTAGTCCGATCAGATTTTCGGAGATTGTGTTCTGTATTCCAGGAGAGAGGCCTGATTACTGTGTTGTTAATCTTCAGACAGACAACAAGAGGGAGTTGACTGAGAGTCTGGAAAAAAAAAATACATCCTGCCTGTGAGTTAAATCTCTTTTAGAGTTTTTACTCCATGCACCTTGCCAGTTTAGTCTGTATAGGCCTTGTTGTGTGACTTGAATGTGAAGGACTTTTTACATGATTAGAGGTTGACTTACGTCCTATGGGTGCCAGCTTCGTCTTTTCCTGCTGGTTTAGCTCAGCGTTTTTTCGCTTTACCCAAAGGCGCCAGACTTCTAAGCCCTCCTCTGGCTTCAGACAGACTGGAACAAGAATTTCTGCAGGGGGTTCAGCATGAGAGTCTGACTCTACTTGACCCTGCAAAAGACCAAGATATAAATATCTGAGCTGTGATATTTTTTAAAAATTATTTCTTAAACATGATTTTAAAAAAAAAAAGTGCAGCACTAGTAAAAGAGAAATTTACCCACATTAAAATATATGTGTGCATTCAAAGTTTACTTTTTTCCCCCAGGAAGTTTTATTTTCATTGAACTGACCAGGAAGCGTCTCCGTGGCAACCAAAATAAAAGCTGATCCAATTCTCTGAATGCATAACAAAGTTACTTTACTTGCTTCCTTTCTTGTCTACTTCAACTTACACTGGACCACCCAAAGCACCGCTCCGCTTTCCACAGAAAACTTCAAACATGTGCAACAAAAGACCATTATTCCTTTATTCCTGTTTTTGTATTTACCAGAAATCCACTTCCTTTTTTCTTTTTTTAATGAGATAAAAATAACTTATTCAAAAGCAAAAACCAACCTGTTTTCCACTCTTATGTAAAATGATAAAAAAAAGTTTACTTCTGTTTCCCATTGAAAGTTTCCCCTCATCAATAAATTTCTTTGAGATTTCCTGCTGAATATGTCCAATATTTGTTGCAGAAACATTACTGAACAGGTGACTGAGCATTCCAACCTTGATGATGATGGAGTCATATTTTCCACCAGGTTGTCCACATTTACATGGCCGCCATTAAAACACAACAAGAATTCCATAGCCTAGTGTAAAAGCAAAATTTTTGGCATGTTGGCCATCTTTTCTTATGTCCTGAAATCTTCAGTCAAGATTAATGCAAAGAAAATAGGTAAAGATGATACGTGGAATTATCTGAACGAAGCCTTTGATTATTTAACTTTATGTACTTAACTGGGAAAAATTTGGTTCAGCAAACAAAAAAAAAGTTCTTACCTGCAGATGGAGCTGCTGCTCTTGTCCATCTTCTCCTTGGGTCTGCTGTTGACTTGGGTCCCAGATGTGTACCGACTGGGTCGTGTTGTAAGTCCCCCCTACGGTCTGCACTGCCACAGGGATGTGAATGTTCCCATTCATGAACTGTGCCGGAAACAGCGTCTGTACTATTTCTTCATGTGTCCCAGTAGAGACTGACTGCACATCTGCAGACCTTGATAAGGAACTGGGCGACATTTTATCCTTACCGTTGGCAGCAGTGATTTGCACTGTGCTGTACGTCTCCTGTGGTATGGCGATGTGAGTTACACCTTGCTGCTGAGGAGTCGAGTAAACAGGGATGGTCCAGGTCTCCCCTGTTGGGCCTGTAATAGTTCCTGTAGTGCTGTACAACTGAGTACTGTCAACGGTGAGCAAATCTGGTCTGAGGGACACATAGCTTTGCTGTTGGCCTTGAGGGATGGTTAGAACTGTGGCCACTTGCTGTCCCTGTGGAACAGCATAGGACACTGCTATGGGAGCGTCCACCTTGCGCTTCTTGGCAGGTTGGAGAACAGCCGAGACAGTACCAGACCTCCTATCGGTCTCCCTGGAGGAGTCCTGTTGCTGGGAAGCAGACATGGCCTCTATGGTCTGGATGTGGATCTGCTGGCCACCAGGTAGCTGAATTTGTTGGCCAGTCTCAAGTTGAATATGCTGGCCATCTGGCAGCTGGATCTGCTGAGCTCCTTGCAGCTGGATTTGGTGGCCACTTGACAACTGAATTTGTTGTTCACCAGTTACAGCTGCAACCAGCTGCGCTTGAATCTGAGAAATAAGGCAGCAGGGATGTAGCATGGATATATGAATACATCATTAAGGTTTGGTGCATGAAACTGCTCATATACTATACCTGCTGTTGCTGCTCCTCTGTGAGCTCCTCCTGTGGGACAAGTTGAGCTGTCGAGATTCCCTGCAGCTCCTGGGGAGATGAAGTGGCCATCTGAAGAACCTGCTGCTCCTGGATCTGAACCTGGAACAAGTCCAGAAACATTTTACCATAATTACATCACTTACTTCTTTTTAAACCAAGGTAGGGAACCGAATATGGATGTAGATGATGTGACTTCAGTTATCAGCAGAAATTATAGCAATATGATTATAATGTGCAGTTGCACCCATAAAAAGACTAAATTCATTTGGTTCCAATGTCTAGGATTTGTTTTTCCATCAAATGCACTGTAACAGAAAAAGTAGAACATGGTGCCGCCTGCCTTGTAGCACTTTACTGGAGGTAAGAAACTAACACTAGAAAGTAAACAAACCTGCACTTGAAGCTGCTGTTCAGACCCTTGATGCACAGACAGTTGAGGTGAAATCTCTGTCGAGGTCACCTGTACCTGTCAAAGTGTGTGCACACAGTATAAAAGGCACAGCAGATTGAATTTCCCCTTAAAAGATATTGATTATGCTGTTCGGTTACAATAAACCATATTAAAGGCTGCTCTTACTGGACAAGCCAGCTCTAGGAGAGAGCCTGCCACTTCAGTGCTGTCTGTGTAGACACAATTGGCATCCTGCTGCTGGAAAACCATGGCTGTGGTGGTGGTGGCCCCTCCCTGCTGGCTGAACTCCTGCAGCACCTCTGGACCCTTGGCAAGGGACTCCAGGAACTCCTTCATCCTGTGCTGAGGCACCGTACGGGCCTTCTGCCGCACATACTCATCAAAGGAGACCACACCACTCTCCTGCTCATTCATGGTCACTTGACCTAAAAGATGAAAACAAACACGGGCACTTCAGAATATGATGTTTGAAACAGTAAACTTGCAACATCAGTACAAAAGTGACTGGAACAAAGGTAACATTTTATGTGAAGTTCAATAACGATGGGAGCTGATTACTTTTGCCATCTGACATTATAAGAATACATTTTAAATGGCAAAATCATGACGCTGAAAGCCATGCCATTTAAACGAGGGTGCGTTTGGAAAACATGGTGAAAACACAGAACAAAGTGCAGTCTCCGAATTAGCTCCAGGTACGAACGCAACGCTTTCGTCAACTTTCACGAGTAGAACTCAGTTACATAGCTCAAAACTAAGTTCCACGTCAAATTATTATCAAAAGTACGAGTTAAAATCGATAAAACACACATGAAATATTCGTCTGACTGTATGTATCATTACTGTCGAGTAACATCAGCTAAGCTAATTGTTAGCAACCTAGCTTGGTAATGCTAGCAGCACGCCAGTATGTCACGGCCCATATGGCTAACTAGGAGAGTGACCAGTAACGGCTGTCTATATTTAATATGAACGAATAGCAACGTAGAATCTTTTGCAAATTATGTGGCTTAAATGCACAGTATGTTCACTGCGTAAAACAACCATCCATTCATTTCAACAACTTGACGCTAGCTCGTCGTTGTGCTAACGTTAGCTTGCTAGCTACATTGCTCTGGATCCTGTCATGCTACCTTAAATAAAATGAAATCCTCTCCTTTCCGCCAAGGCACGGTGTTTAAAACTAAAAAGCCGATAAACGTCTAACAGCTACCACCAGCATGCCATCCACTTCGCCGCACAGTTCATGTAGCAGTAGTGTATTCCCGCACACAATGCGATGATTACTTTGCAATAAAATTTAACAGCAGCCGCGAGAAGGCGAGGTCTCTGACGTCTGCTTATTTCAGGCTGATACAGGCTGCCTTCGGTGGGAAACTAGTTTCCCAGCTCCAGCAAATCACAGATTTAGTTTTCCGGAATGATCATTAGATTAACGTTACTACCACGGTGAAGCCGCGCAGACAATATCTTCACTTTCGTTTATCCGGAGTGATATATATGACGGAAGTAAAGGCCCCACAATACGACGCGATTGTATCCGAAGAGCTCTGCTGGTCAACGGCCTGCCGCGTCGCCTTGTTAACAGGAGTCCCATCCTACAACACCCAAGCTGATACCATGTTTGCCTCCAAAACTGTGAAATAACATTGGTACAAGCCTCGCAACTCAAAAGGCTGTAGTTAACCGCATGTCACAGAGCAACAACACCCAAATATCTGAGCAGAATTTTAGGGGATGACGTACAATTGTTTTGTGCCTATTTCTTTATTTCAGGCCTTTAGAGTAAACGGAGAAAATATTAGCAGTGGAACCATTAACTAGATACTCGTATTGTGTATATGTATCCATATGCTGTACATTAGATAGAGATGAATTTATCAAAGATGAATACAGTTTTTTTGATAAAATATTGTCAAGGAGAATTAAATTTTGCTTGTCACTGTAAAGAGAAATGTTTTTGCCCGCCATGTGTTCGCCTGATAAAGCGATATAGATTAGAAAAAGTCAAACTATGGACCATGAGTTCAGACAATCTGTGTCAAACTCCCAAAATTTATTACCAGACTTTTGACTCTGTACCACGAGCTTCAAGAAGCCAAGTTCGAGGTTGATTTATAAAAAAGCACCACTGCTCCCCAGGATAGTCCTAGTGATGCTTCAATATCATTTGAATGTATGTACCTTTAACAAAATATTAACTTCCCCAGTCTCCCTTAAAGAGCCAGGCATGTGCTGCTGAGGGCCTCCCCCTGTTCCCTCCACAACAAATGGCCTCTTGCTCTTCTTAAGGTGGACCAAGACAGATGTACTGTGTAAATATAGTAGGTCCCCTACACACTGGGCTGCAAAGAGTTAATTCCCACACTCACTGCAGACTTGTGATTCTGCAAGGGCTCTCTGGTGGAAGTGATATATTTCACATGTGTGTGAGTATTATTTCAGATCAAAGTTGTTTTTAATATTTTATTGTGATCTCTGTGGAAAAATGTCATTGTATGCATTATATAGCTTGCCAATGTGGCGTCTACCATGGAGTCAGTATTCTGCTTACTCATAAGCCAGTAAATTGGCACTCTGTAAGCGTGAGTGTATTACTGTGCACATGCCTAGATGGCTTTACAGATTTCTTCATGTGACTTTGTGCTACTGTAAGAATCTTAATGTAATCCTTTCCAGTGGGATTTACTGTCACTTTAAATGTTGTAGACAGCTGCAGGTGAGGTGTGGTGACCATAACTGAGAGTCAGTTAGTCATTTAATGTTTTCCTTTTGAAATCTACTTTTGAAAACACAATCTCTTTGGAATGCATTAATGAAAGCATTTATTGTCCGGCATCGAGGCACCACCTTTGTTTTTTGCAGGTGACATCATGATGGAAAGCTGCCAAGTAAACAGCCGGTGCAGTAATAAGAATAATCAGCTTGAAGCCTTGATGGCTGTCAGCATGTCTGCAAATCCATTGTAGTCAAACCTTAGTGCTCTTTCTGAACGTCATCAGAGTCAGCTACACACTACACATGATGGACTGCAAGGAGTCTCAAGGAATCACAGGTATGTTATTCGGTTTTGTTCATAATGAAATCTTTGGTTACAGCATGCTTTTGTTGAGGCATCCTGAGTTTTAGTATGTTTTAAACAATGTTTAGTGATTGTTTGGCTATTTAGCACAACACTTGTAAGAGTCTATACATTGGCATGTAGAGCTTCTTAGATGTATCTGATTGGGCCTGAATGACAAAAAGTCAAATCTGATCTCAGGTTAAGGTTGCAACAGGCAAATAAGAGCACCTACATGTAAAATGTAACATGTTCTTATTACAGATAAAAAAGAAGTTAAAATGTCATGAAGACAATTGGAGCTCCATTGTCTTACAATCGTGAAGTTACGCTAGTGCTGTGGTATCATTCCAAACTGAATCAAAATTCAATGAGCATTGCAATATGGCTTTTTCCATGGCAGGAGGGTGTAAAGCATTGTGAAGGCCAATATTGGGTCAAAATTCAGTTTTTGCTTAAATATCGTGGTGCCCAGCTTACACGTCAAATTCAACAGACTTAAGAAAACACCTTTGTTTGAAATAAAAAAATCTATGCAAAAATCACAAACATTCTCATTAATATCGCAAATCACAATTAGATGTTTTTTGTTTTTTTTTTCAAAACTGTCCAGCCGTAAGTGATAAGTGTATAAGTGAAGCAGCTGGTAAGTATTTGTGACCAAAAGGGCACAGACAGATCAAGACTGACTCATGCTGGGAAGCGCGACGTTAGAGCCAAGCTGTGTTGATATTTTTGCCCACACAAAATCCACAGATGTTGTAAAGTGTCCAAACCAATTACGGAACGGGACTGTTGTGCTTTAAAGGATTGAAGCATGAGATAAATTACTTGTACAACTTTGTGACTCTACTAACAGAAAATAATCTAATTTTGAAGGTGAATAGTGCATCAATGTTAGACAGTAATCTGATAAACCTGTACTCTAACCCTATGTCAACACTTCCTCCCTCTCCTCTTCGTTCTGCAGGTTACGGATTTCACCTTATATGTGGAAAAATGGGTTTTTCGTTTTTGCTCTTCGCCTTGATAACTTTGTCTCTCCCGTCGGCTGGGAGCTTCATCCAGACTTCAGACCTGATCTTTGACTCAAGTCAGATGACTCCAATACACAACAATCCGATGGAAAGCTTTTTTACTGAAGTGATCTACCGTCCAGAGAGCAGTGGAGACTCTGTGCAAGGCAGCGGGGATGGTGTTGACAGTGGCATTACAAAGGATCTTGAGCAGGCCAGAAGTGAATCCCGTTCTGAGATCAGAGTTGCACCGGTATTTACTCGATTGCACTTAGGGACTCATGACAGAGGAGCTGACAAAGCCGATACTTCAGTTACAGGGCACAGACGCTCCAGTGAGCACGTGATGTCAGAGGAATCTCTCTCTGAGGGCAGCCACAGAACAACTGAGGAACTGCTAAAACAGAGTCATTCAGGCGTAGCAAATGATGACTTTATGACTGGTAGGTGAAAATTTGATCACTGATTGAAATCAATGTCATTGACATACAGTATACTGATATTTTCAAATACATTTAGCTAAAGTGCATATGGCAATATTTTTAATTCGTTACCCTTTCCATTGGCTGTGGATTGAATGACCTCTCTCTCTCTCGCTCTCTCTCTCTCTCTCTCTCTCTCTCTCTCTTTCTCTTTCTCACTTGTAGGTGAGATTATTCCTGAACGCCCTTTCAAAACTCATGTGTTTACTTCACCGACAAATCAGAATCCATCAGGATCAGGACATCCCTGTCTACTTGGTCCTTGTGTTGGGCTTACAAACCTGAATGGGACCAATCTGTTGTGGGATGACATGAGGCGCACTCTGGCCTTTGCCTGGGAAATACATGTCTTTGGATCAGCAAGCCTTTTTATTCTTATTGTAGTCCTTGCAGTTTTAGGAATGGCTGGTGCAGTCAATCTGTCTTATCCCATCTGTGATGCCCTGACTCTAGCAAACAGTCTCCTGATCCTGAGTGGTTCCCTGCGTGCCGTCCATCTTCTGCTCGATCCCTACGGTACCCGTCAGATACTGCCTCATGCTACCCTGGCAGCCCTGCATAATGTTCCCATGCAGCTTCTTCTGTGGGCACAGGTTACTCTCGCTCTGGTCACTCCCACAGGGCAGAAATTACTACTTTTCCCAGTGTCACGGCAGCGACCTTGGGTGGCAGGAGTGCTGGGTATATCACATTGCACTCTTTTGCTTTTAGCAGACTTGTATTCTCAAGCTCTGTTCCCTACTCTCCCTTTGTTGCTTCAGGCCCTTTCACTCTGCTGGGGTCTTCCATTCTGCATGGAACTGTTCACAAGGTCTCTTTTGCATGCGACCATGACTCAAAGGTCATCTGTTCCACAGTGGGCTCCATCACGGAGGATTGAAAGGCGCGCAAATCGAGTAACAGCAGTGTGTGCCTTCCTGGGGGTTGTCTGCTGCAGCTTTCAGTTTTACAGTCTCCTCTGGATTTATGGGCTGATGGGGAACTGGAGGCGTTTCGGTTGGGGCTGGTGGCTCAGTCAGTTTTGGGCCAGAATTCTTGAGTTAGCTTGGGGATTCTCATTGCTTGCTTTGGGATCTTGGATCTTTTGGACACCCTTCAGAGGACATTTAAGGAGCGGTCATGGGCAGGGGCGTATTGAGGAATCTAAAGGAGTGGAGAAAACCAGCTTGTGGTATAAATTCTTAGCAAGTGTTCAAGGTGGACAACTTAGAAAATCAGAAAACCATTGGAAAGATCTGATGCCAAACAACTGGGCAAAGTGTAATATGTCTAAAAGTGGTGTCAGCAACAACATCCGGTGTCCGTATGATGATCAACCTTCTGCTATGGTCCCAGAACGCAAACCTGATCCAGCTAGCAACAGCAGCTCTGACCCTCCAGCTGCACTTATGTGGCAAAAAGTTGGTGATCGTGATTGTGTTCTTTCAATTATAGAATTTGATATGAGGCCCCCATCACCAATTAACCTCAGGCGCAGCATTGACAATGCACTTCATCACGGACAGCTTATGACGGGAGGCCTGTTCACGGCTCCTCCTCCCTCTTGGACTCACACTGTGGGACAATATGGCTCTAATGGAGAAAAGGGTACAGCAATGTTCCCTTCAGATTATGTTGGTTATAGGTGGATGTTAGATACAGAATCCATCCCTGCATCTCTAGACCATTTCCAAGAGACAGAGCCACAACAGCCACTCAGTGCTACCTCTGTTCGTAGTGATGGTGTCGAGTCTCCTACTGGGGGACCTCAGAGAGAGGAATTTTACCCTGGGACGTATCAGCATGTCTGGCCTGATGAAGACATCACAGACCTCTGAGTTGTCCCATATTTCAGAGATGTCTAAATTAATGATGTCTGCTTTACCGCCATGTTTCTTTCATCGAAAGTGCTATTGATGTGTTTAATGTCCATTCGCACTCTGGAGAATTCCTGGCTCTACTCTGGCACATTTGCACATTTGCACATTTGCACGTGGTGTGAATTTGATTAACTGTTGATATCATTGTTCATGTTGTCCTCTTGAATTGTGTCATCATCTGAGTTACAAATATTCAGGACGAATTGCAATTTTGATTTTACATCATGTGAATTCTTGTAAATCTTTTTTTTTTTTTACAGATCTGGAACCAAGTGACTGGAGTAGCATTCACACACATTTTCCCATTTTGAATTAGTGCTGCATCATTGTGAAATTGCAAGACAACAACAACAAAACCAACCTTTCATTGAAAAATTTATCTAATTTAGTAAAATGTTATTTTCAAAAGTGTCCTACACAAATGTTAGATTTTTCCATTGTCATAGTTTATGTTGGTTTCCTGGAGTTGAGAAATATGCATTTCAAAATACTCAGTAATTTTTATGCATTTTTCTTGATAAGCAAGCAAGAGTACTCATAATACTATTTATTATATCGCACTGGTAAATCACAAGATTGTACACAATGATTGCAATATGACTTTTTCACTAAGTTGTGCAGCACTAATATACATTGTTATTTAAAAATGTCCTATTTGTTGTAAAAGAGGCCTGCTAGAACAATTTTTGTTCCCATTAACTAAATATATTTTTACCTGAATGGGTTCCAGTACAACTTGTAGATAAGAGTGCAATGAATTGGCAGAAACAAGGTGTGGAGTTAATTCCCAGTGAGCTGGTAAGAAACCTGATGATGTTGTGTGCCAGTGATATTTTGCAAGCAGGCAAGTTGCACCGGTATTTGTTTAACTTATACATTACCTCTGTAGGAATGAAGAGGAATCACTGTTTTGATTGAATGTGTTGTTTTTAATAATAATAAAAAAAGAATCATCTACTCTGTTGTGATTAAATTAGATGGAGCACTGCACTTCTGTACAGGCATTTAGAAATGTTTGATATGTGCTTTTCTTTCTTTTTATTGCGTTTTAAGTTTTGATCCCGTTTATTACATTTTGATTTTAATTTCAAAGTTTTTTTTTTCATGGAATTTTATTTAACAAAATAAAGACGCATTGTAATTCGTTTAACTTCGGACTCATCAGCACTTTCCAGCCAGGTGTCCTCGCAAGCCCTGCTGTGATTGGCTCGTCAATTAAGTCGCGCTGACGGTCATCCACATGTATGAGGAAGTGGATGCTTCACTTATAACGTGCTGAACATCATGATCGGAGGTGTGATGTGTTTGAAAACCTGTGCGCTGTGTGCCCTGCTGACAGCGACTCTAACATCTGTAAAAGTCTGTCATGGAAGACTTGAAGATTTTTCCCAACGACGCAAGGAGACGATCTCAGCTCAGTCTCTTGGTTTAGAGACTGGACGAGGCAGTGTTCACTTGTCAAGTGTGGTGTCTGATAGTAATCACAAGTCTGCGGCCCCAGCTCGAAATGGATCGCTTGCTTTTACGTTTGGTGAAGGGAAAGTTCAAAAACCGGGCACCGGTGAGTTACTGAGAGAAGATTCAACAAGTTCACTCAGCTTGCAGTGTAATGCATGTAGTTTCTTCTAAACATAGGAATGTGAGTCACACAATGATATTCATTCTTAAAGCACAAGGGAAGAAAACTGACAAGTGCCGGAAATTATTCAATTAGGAAGGTCATGGGAAACCTTAATTCAGTTTTTTAGCTGTTCAATGCAAACATAGTGTAACAAGGAAGACCTGCTGCTTTCAATGTCATACAGGCTGACATATAACTTATTTTAACAACAATGATATAGGTCTGTTAATATACTGTGTATTTATGTGTGTGTGTGTGTGTGTTCTTGCATGCTCCAACTTTATGTCATATCAAGTGTTTTAAATTTTCTAAGCTCTGGAGTCAGTTTGTGATGAGACCACACTCATGGAGAACACTTGCAATATCATCAAGGGTCAAGTTTAGACTTTTCGAGCATATATTAGGGACATTTGGATTGGCTCATAACTAGTCGAGGTATTACAGAATAATCTTTGATGCATATTTTTCAAATTCTTAAAAAGGCCAAAGGTATTTTTATTCTCACATGTCAAAATTCTCAAAGTGACTTGGCAAATTGCATTGCTGTGCTTCAGGGTGTATTGATAATCTTGACTTTTTAAGGAGATTTTTGTTTCATAAATAGCAATCACAGCAGGGAACCTTTGGTAAATGTGGCAATCTGACCCCTGTCTTTTAAGATTGAAGAACAACTAAAGAAAAATGCCTGTGACAAAGTCACAAATCAGGACAGAAACATCAGTATCTGTTAAACACTTGTTGAATCCTCACATCATTCAGCCAACCATCCCACTCACCTGTGAAATAATAATCCAATATGGCTGCCAATGCAAGTTGGCAACAGTGAGCGACAGTGACAGGGATCAAGCTTAGCTCACATTTATATTGTGTTAATATTTGGTGAAAAGGTTCTTGAATGTCAGTTGAGACACTCGGTTCCTCCTCTGCCTCCCTTAATCCTTCCATCCTCTTCTGCTGGGAATGCCAAAGTATGAACTAGGGCTTCTAGAAACCTTTTTTGTGATGCATTATTCAGTGCCAGTGGCCAATGAATAAATTAATCCATTTCAATGTCGATGTGTATGATTGCATGAATAAATTAACTGAGTTGTGCTTGTTTACAGTATGGTCCAGTTTACTGGATGCAAAACTCAAGCGTCTGGATCCAACAGTGCAATGTAGCAACAACCTGATGACCCTGCAAGTCAAACAGGCCAGGATGCCTCACTTTCTTGTGGCTAGTGGTAGGTTCCGTGAAAGGAATATGAGATGTTGTCCAGTGGATAACAACTTCAAGTTATTATTTTTGCCTAACAGGTGAAGGGCGTCTCATCCCTCTGTCTCAAATGCCTTCCAGCTGTGGCTACTCTGTGAAGAGGTCTCGTAGAGATGTGCAAATCGCTGCTCCTTACCAGGGCTGCCATGTTACCCAACAGGTTAGCTTCATAATCCAACTTGAAGGGCTTCTATTATACTCCAGTTCTATATTTTTATTCCAGGGCTCCATTAGGGTAGCTTTACATGCTTCACCACTTTAAAAGCAGCATTATTTAACTCATGATTGTTTATGCAGCCCCCTCAGTTCATCCTCTGGGTCAGAAGCCAGCCCCTCACATTCATTGTATTAGCGTACTATTGGAGGGCTGATTAGCTTCACCCTGCTCTTCATAAGCATGCTGGTTCTGGAGCTGATGACCATGAAAGAACATGACATGAGCCCACATCAGTGCATGATCGTCTCTTTAATCAGACCTCACTGCTAGCTTGCATATCTTGCCCCTGGCAATCATGTCGACACTTGTGGTCACACTTCCCAAGACTGAAATTCTAACAAATCTCCTAATATTCTGTCTGATAAGTCATTCATTTTCCAGGAAATAAGTTTGTTTTGATTAAGTTAATTTTGCTGCGTCCACCTGATGTTTAACTTTGGAGCAGAAGCTTCCTCTCACTCCACATCCCTTTAAACTGCAGGGTGCTGATTATGTGCTGCCACTACGTTTATGGGGGGCACCAATGACCATGTCATGCCCAGCCTTTTCACTTCCACCTTCAGTTTCCTGCTTCCCATCTGGAATGGTGGTCAAGTTAGGTGGTGTATCAATGAATGAGATAAAAGTGAAAGGTAGGTCATCTACATGAACATGTCATTGGCTTTACATTCTACTTGATGATCTCATCAGAAAATACAACTTTTGTAGTGTCTGGCACATGGAAGCCTCTTTCATTGGTCTGTAGCACCTGTGGACTTGGTGTGGAGGTGGTCTCTGGAGGACTGACACTAACTGCACCCTACCACCAAAGTTTGTGCATAGAGACTAAGGTATAGTTTATTCTTTTAAGGTTTAAAATGGAAGCTGAATTATACACTAATTTTCTGTTTCCTTGCAGGATGGAGTGCATTCACTCTCTCTCCAGCTGGCTGACGTTGAGCTCTTAGCCACATGCGCTTCACTACCAGACAAAAAGCCTACAACAGCAGCTTCATCTTCTAGTGATGGTGGTCATGTGTTTCTACAACACCCAGCGAATCCCAGGCCCTCTCCTCCCACAGGTGCAGTTACTCCAGCGGCACAGCTACCTTCAACTGAAAACCAACAGATAGCTGCACCCCAGCAACCTGCACATCCATTCCTCCAGCAGTACCAACAGTTCCCCCAGTACCTCTTGTTCCCCAGACCTGTACCACCAACACAACCTCCAGTTACTAAAAATATTGCTGCTTCACACCCTCAGTCAACTGAACATTATGCCTTTCAGTTTTCCACACAATTCCCTATGGTAGGTAAAATTTTCCATCCAGCACCCCCTTCTACGCCTCCGGCCATTCCCACACAGGGAACCACACCTGCTCCCACTGAGCATGACAGGATCTCTTATTTTCACCCTTCATATCCTTTCTTGTCCTTTCCACAACACGCTCCGCAACCTCAAACTGCTAATGAACCCAAAGTTGTCCTCCAGGAGCCCCCACCACCACCTGTGTACCCCCAAATCTATCCTATCCCTGTGTTGTATCCTCCCCTTAAATATTCTCAAAACATTCAGCCGACTCCTCCTCCTGCCACCACCTCAACAACCAGTGTAAAAACTCCTCCAAAGCCTGCTCTTCAAAAGCCATTTTACCACCCATACCCTCACATATATTATGTTCCTCAGCAGGCTGCTGCGCCTGTGTTTCCTCCCCCAAAGACGGCTTTGGCTCAGCCGCAGCATGAGCGTCAGCCTAACTACTACTCCATGTCCCCATTTTACCCCCTCCCTTCTCATCCGAGGTCAAATTCAGCTGCGGGAGCCAGTACTGCTGCTGGTTTCCAGGAACAGCATGCACTCCCTGTTGTGCATTTTGATGAGCCAAACAGATTTGCCTAAATGAAGCCCCTCCATGTTTTTTGTTTTCTTTTTTTTTTTAGGTAAAATATCTTATTTTCTTAGTATTCGAGTAGTGGGGTTCAAAATTGACGTTTCCTAAGGGGGGAAAAAATAAATGGACATATTGGTTACACGAGTGTCTAATGTTGTCATTTCATTGTTTGCGGTAATTGTGCGTGAAAACCTTCAGAGCAGTGGCTTAGTCATGAGTCCAAAAATCCACCTCTGTTTTTCTGTTAGTGATTTGAAATGTTTACAGTTGATTCATTCGGTTAAAAGACCATTTACAGGGCTGCAATCAAAAATTCATTACTGATTTCATCTGCCAATTTTCTAGATTAGATAATTGGATATTCTCTGAAATGAGAGACAGTTGCATAAAATGCCAGAAACTTCCAAAAGGCTGAAATATTTTCCAAGTGCTTGTCTAACAAGTCAGTGATTGTTATGATCATATTTAAAACTCTACATGTTACAAATATTCCCATCACTGGAAGCATGGAATATTTTAAGAAATTAGTCACTGATTATCAAAGTAGCTGCAGATTGAATTGTATGATCAGTCAATGCTGTATTTCCCAAACTTAGAGTTTGCAGGACCTAAAATAATTCATGGACACAACTATTGCATCACCATTCAGCAGAGAAATATATGTAACAATACTATCTTTGAATTTGTGATAATACAAGGGATTTTTTTTTCTTCGTGTGTGTTTTGTCGAGCTTTGATGCTGTGTGCAAGCCTGTTATGAAACATTTGAATCCATTTGTGATATCTTTGTGTTCATTCAGAAGAGACATCATCTGTGCTTATTTCATTAGACTCACTAGGATTCGCTGACTATGCTCAGCAAATAACTAATTACTGCAATGTGCCTTTTATGATGAAATGATTAATTTTGAATGAATGGTTTATTTTTTCATGTTGGCTTATAAATGTTCATGTTGTGATGATCGACTCAAACGCAGTACTGCCGTTTAAAGCTGCAAAAATTTGAATAAGCATCAGCTTAGTTTGGGTGATATTGAAACTTGCAACATTGGAACAAATATAGTAATTTTCATAAACTCGTGAAAACGATGTGATTTTTGTGGGGATTTTATGTCACATTGGATACAGAACCCCACAAAAATCATGATATTTGATTCAAAATAATGAACACAGCACATTACAGCTATAGCTAACCTTCCTAACACTGCAAGGCTCGAATAACGTTCAGGTGATGAAATCGTATAAAAACTGCTAAATGATTAATGACTGTATGTTAATGTTCCTCCTCTCTCCTCAAACACTGAGGACACGACACAATGTCTCCAGATAAATGTAGTTACGAATGTATAAGTGTGTTGTACATTGTGGTAAACCGTCTGAACCGCAGCTCACCCCCTCCGTGGATGACAGGGGATGGTTAGCTGTCTGGTGCTCAGCTGTTCTGACGTTGAGCACGCTATTTGACGTCATCGTGGGAGTGTTCCACCATCGGGAGAAATGAACGGTCATCAACACAATCCTCTCAGCGCTCATGTAAGTTGAAGCCAGCAAAACATACATTTTGTCAACTACTCTGAATGAAATATGTTTCCATGAGCTGTTATACGACCTACACGGGGGTTAGGAGCGGTTAATGGTGTTTATCTGGCTGTCGTTGACGCTTGGCGACGTGCCCTGTTTGCTTAGCTAACCGAGGCTGAAGGGATGTTTTTTAGCCGGAGAGCCTAGCCTGCTGCTAACTGACAGGCTGAGTAGCCAGGCGGCGAGTAAGCGTCTGTTTTGTCGGCCAGGGAAATCTGGATGGGCGAGGCTAGCTTCGATATTGGGTAAAAAGGAAATTGCCCCTCGCCTGTGTGTCAAGATTACCTATCGGACTCAACCGCCGGACATTGCGGAAATGTTGAATTGTGGTGAATTAACTGACTGTACTCGTTTCAGACGACTCGTGAGTGATTTATTAGCCTGTCGGGAGCACCCTGTGTGTTTGAGGTATTCCATTTTCTCTGAGGATCTTTATGGGTAGTGTCAACAGGGCAGAATTCTGCGACATTTATGGAAAATTATGGCTATGAGTAATGACGAGAACAGATGCCGAAATAGCTTGATATCATACTTTGACATTTAGGTTTGACAGTTGTTGCATCTTCGCAATGTGAATTTATTTTATGAAGCATTTAAGGCAAAATATTTGTTTTGCTTTTTATTTATATCACTGAGCTGAAATGTAGCTTTGAAAGGGTTTCAGTGCTAGGATTGTACCCTTCTACATATATTCTTGCACGTATTTCTTCATATATGGCACTCACCAGCCGATCATTGATGCTGGGTTCTGCAGGTGAGCTTTAAAAGTTCACGTTTCAGTGTATTTTGTAATATAAATGAAGTGTGAACTGTGTAATGTGGTTCCTGCCAACTTCAAATTTTCAGATCCCCGGGTGAGCTTACGTCACCAAATGGTTACTCAAAATGCACATTTCACAGTTTTAGTATGGGGTGCTGAAGGCAATATTTTTACACGACAACATCTGGTAACTTTTTTTTTTAAATGCTAAATATACAGAATGACCCAAATGTGTCAACACAGAAAGTAACCTAACACTCTAACCTCGCCCCGCACGGAAGCACCGGTGTGCACTGTAAATGAAAATGAACGCCCTCCGGTGCACCACGTTAGCTTTTCACTGCTAACTGCTGGTGGAGGAGCAGACAAGACATGAAAATGGGTGAAACAATGTATTAAGTGTTAAACTATCTCAGAGATTGGCAACAAAGTAAAAAATAAAATAAATGTATATCGTTGTTTTCAATAAACACACCGGACACTTTCGTGTTGTAATTAAGGGTCGGCCTAAAGGCTTTAGCTAGCGAGCTGCTAACATAATTTCATCCTCTTCTTAACTGAAGCTGTCGTAAAACCTCTTGGTTCCGGCTAGGTGCGGTAACTTATTAATGTTGGTCATGTATACAGCCTCTGTTCACAACCTTCTTTATCACACAGACAGCCTTTCAATTGCTCCCGTCACTGCAGTGAAATTACTAGTCATGTAAAGACCCTGAATGCACCTGTAACGTGTTAATGAACCCGGTATGAGATTAGAAAGCTTCCTTTCACACTATAGTCTACGAAAAACGACCTTCAGTGGCGATGACACATAAGGAGAAGTGATGATCTCATCGTGATGCACGTATGACTGTGCCCGCATACATAATGGTAACACCTACTAATAACGTTTCACACTTGGCATGTTCAGCACATACTGTTGTTTGATTGTCACGCTGGCTTGTTTACCCGAGATGTTGCTCTATTTTAAAACAAGCTAATGGTTCATACCCTGTAGTTAGTCCCAAGGTGCCATTGGGCACTATTAATTAACATCCCACAATTAATTAAGTTGAAGTGCCTTGGAGGCTCCTGCCCTACTAAACAGAGAGGCATGTTTTCAAGCTTTATATTAGGTGCTGGTGAAAAAGGTGTAACCTATTTGACAGCGAAACTAATCTTAACCTCTTAACCTGGGTAGTGTGTAGAGTTGTAGAATCTCTGCAACATCCCAACATATTGTTGGTTAATAAAGTTATTGCTAATTTGTCATTTATCATCCCCTTTTAACCATCCCTGTGTCACACACTTCTGGCATGGATCTGGTGTGTACCAACCTCATGACATGCAAGACCTGCCACTTTTTTATTCAAACATGTTACCTGGTTGCAAGCGTGTTTTTGAAATAAGTTACTCACTGCAATTGGAAACATGGCTGTGAAGTAAAACTCAAGACAGCACATTCATAACTGTTGAGCTGAGGGACTGAACAGGACCATGCAGGACTGAGCAGAATTTTGGAAGAAAGATTCATTCTCCCACAAATAATGAAATAACACATTTCCCACTCTTCAAAAATGTGCAGTGTCATGGTAAAGAAGATGTTCACTTAAGCATTAGTTTTGGAAAGCTTTATTGTATGACTTACAACCGGTATGATAGATATATTGTCAGTGTTTGAAGATTGTCAGTATTACTGTATTTGCAGCATTCCCTTTCACAACACTTTCTCACATCTTTCCTTGCAGCATGTAATTTTTCTAAATGTCCATGGAAACAGCTGACTACAGTTTGACAGCTATCCAACCAGATTGACATTGGGAAGAATTATCCAGAGGAGGAGGTGGTGCCGGAAGTTTGCTTGGATTATTAGTCCCTTTTACCTTGTTAATAGATCCACACAAAATTTGCTGATGATCACATCTGAAGGTATGTTTTGTTTTATTTTATCTTTATTTAATTAGGCAGTTTCATTGAGCTCAAGATCTCTTATGCAAGAGAAGACAGAGGACAAGAAGCAGTCATAATCGACAAGATCAGTTACACACATTTAAAAAAAAAATGTCATTGGTATTAAATTATTTTAAAAGAGTCTAATAATGCAATAAAACCAAGACGTCAGAGTGCGGCTATGTAGTGACATTTTGCAAGCATATTTTGGAGACTGAATTTAATAACCAGGGGAACAGCGTGACTCGCAGACATGCCCGTTTTTTTTTTCTTAATTTTTATTTATCTGTTTATTAAAATTCTCATGTATCCCTTGAAGCACCATAAGGGCGGCAATTTTCAGAGATTGCGTGATCCACATCCAGTGCATGTCTGTGATGGGTAAACTAGGTCATCAATTTCTCTTGCACACCTGATTAGTCTTTTCACAGGCGTGTAGGTAGAATAAACAAGTAAAAGAAGGAAAAACAACAACACCCGCTCACTGTATTCTTGCACAATGGAGCTACTGTACATGTTTAGACAGAGAGTGGGTGTTTTTTTCTGAGATATGAATGAAGTAAGAATTCCAACATAAATAACTGACTATACATCATAAAACACAGAGTTTACGTATCAGTCTGAAGTGTTTCTTTGTATAAAGCTTTGTACAGCGTGAATCTTACAATTTCTAAAAATGTTCAAAGAAAAGATGTAGTGCAAAAATTATTTCCTCCAAAATCAGTCATATTGTAATAACTATAGGTCAAAAACATTGACAATGGGATTTTTATCATTTGTATTGGTAATGTTTTTTTTAAATATTTCTTAGTAAGAGTACCATCAAAATAGATTCAAATTCCCCAAAATAAAAGTGCAGAATGGCCCCTTTCAGAATTATATGCATAATTGATTCATTGCTGCATGTCAATTAAAGCGGTGTATTTATATTCTGTGCCGATATGCCTAACATTTGAACAAGTGGAAAAAGTTGGTCTTGAGGCTGAAAACTGTAGTCTTCTCTCCCAAGAAAACATTTGTCATCTCCATTCTATTTAATGTAAAATTGATTTTGAAAGATGTAGAAAATACATGTTGGCTTTTGCTGTCAATTTGACCCAAGAAAGCAGGTCGTCTCCATGTACAAAATGGACCCAGTTGCAGAAATGTGTCCTCAGCGCAAGTAAAAGCAGGACTGGTGCTAGCTACGTGTGCGTAACACTGTAGATGGTGTGACCTTGGAGCACCGCATGTGCAGATAGTGATAGTTGAATGTTGGCTGACCCACTTCAAAGAGAGCGCTTTACCCTGAGCCTAGAGGAGTCGGACACTGTTGTGGTTTCATTGCTGCTGAAGGGTGTAGTTCCAGGCCTGTGAGGAACGTTTGTCCCTAATGTCTTGTCTTAAGTTTCAAGTCTATAAAGCTTCGTGAAACACATTGCACTGACTCACTAAATGGCTGTGTCATTCTAGTCATTCTCTAGATTCTAGTCACATAGCTGCTGTGTTCATGCACGAGACAAAGATTAGAGGCTCCTACAGATGATGCTTAACGAACGCGTATACAGTGTTTATTCTGTTGAGTGAATGTTTTGACTGTGTTGTAATAGCTTCAGTGTTCATCCAAACCTCAGTGAGGTTTTAAATAGCAGCCATAAAAACACACATACTGTATTGATGTTTTATAATTCATGTTCGATGACATAAACGTGTATTTGGCAAGATGTATTTTACCACTTACCACAGCTTGTACTTACAGTATCATCCTTGCAGGGGGAGGGTTCTTCATGCAAATCATCTATTGTCATTTTGACAATAATGACAGTCAGTGAACAGTAAATACAGTTTCGAAATGAAACAGTTGTTGAATGTTGGATGGTTTCTAACAAGAGCTAGTACAACTCAAACACTACTCACTTCCACCTGCCCTCTAACAAAGTGCCTTCTTAGCCAACGCTGCAGATATGAGCAAGGCCGTAATGAGTCAGTTGTTGTTTTGTTTTTTAATCTCTAATGAAGATTTTCAGTGTTTCTGGTACTTGATTGTTTTGCTGAGTTGTAGAATAATTTTCCTGTGTCTGCAAAAAAAAAAGATCCATGTGCTACTGTCCCCAGTCAGACTCATGACTTTGGGCTTTGCATATTATCTTTAGTGCTGATGGGAACATTCCTGCAAACAGACTGTCTAGGTTTTTGACAACTGGTGCTGCATTCAGAATGGAGTCAGCCAAATGGTAGATGTGAAACTGGGTCTAATAATGCCTCTGTGCAGGTTAAAGCCTTGGCCGGAGCCATTTTGTTTGTCTGTCCGTCTGTCCCATTCTTATGAGCACAACAGCTCAGCACAGTGGCGAGGGACTTATGTGAAATTTGGCACAAATGTTCGCTCAGACTAGCAGATGAACTGCTTAGATTTTGATGGTCAGCGTTTAAGGGCAGGAGTTCAGGGGCTTTTTGAATACATGACTGCACAAAACAGTTCCTGTCAAAACATGATATTGGCCCGCAATTCACACTCTAATTATGACAAAAGTTCACACAAATATCTTCGTGAGTGAAAAGAATTGATGACATTTTATATCCAGAAGGTCCAAGGTCAATTTCAACGTGACATCCCCAGCATCAGTATGCAGTACCTCCACTATTTCACCTGAATACAAATAAAATATCTTTTTTTTAAACTCCTTTTTATTCTCCAGGCATACAACAGTAATTCTAGTCTTGGATGTGAATCTGGTCTTCTCTTTTTCAGACAAACTCAGTGACAGACACTTAATTGAATATATTTGATTCTATTGTTCGGAAACAACACCACATATTATCACGTGTGTTTAGTGTTGCTGGCCTGCCGCTCTGTCGTCCAGCGGTGTGTCTGCTGGCTGCCTCAATCCATGTGAATGCTGCTTAAGAGAGGGCACATCTGAAACTTACTGTTGTTGACAAATACAGTGCATTTTGGTCTTTGTGAAAAACATTATGATGAGGACGTTGTGAAAAGGTGAGCTTCGGGATAATGTGCACATTTGTTAGCTTGTTGACAGGAGTGATGTTTGACAGTCCAACATCCCCCTCCCCCCCGTAGGTGCTACAGATGAGTTTCGCAGTGACAGCTCCTCGGAGCACTTTTGAGTTGTGTTCATGCCATGTTTACATTCTAAGTAGAACTAGAATGATTACCTATATGAACAGGATGATGAATAGGAGCTGTAAACTCATGCTTATGTCATTTGGGCTGTTTTGTACTGTAACACCCTTTATAGCATAATAGATCTAATAATACATCAATGTTCTGCTCGCTTGAGATTTTAAACAAAGCTTCATTAGATCATTCACAGCACGGTGAAGCTTTTAATTCCATCATTTACATATCCATTACATGTCATCAGTCACTACTAGCCTGAATGCTGAGGTCTGAAATTCTGTTCCATCCTATACTGTAATCTGGTACAGACATATGTACAGTATGTTCCTCTTCTGGTACAGGAAACATTATCCTAATTAAATATTGTCATCACATGTCTGCTCTCTCTAGCCAACCCTGAGTTGTGAGTCTGAAGAGGAGAGGTTGAGCTGATGGTAAGCACTTTGTCATAGTTCTTCACGTCCTCTCATGTTGTCTGTGTCGTTACGTGATGGTGAAATAAAATGTTATGCTGTCTTCTATCGTCTGAGAGCCAAAGACTTGGAATGGTCCTTTACATGACAGGATTCAGCCATGTTCTAGAATGAGATGTGAAGAAGAGACCACCAGGGATCACTGAGCACATAATCAGCTGAGAATTAGACGTCATTCTTTATCTATTTAGAATTTAATTTACATTTTTCACACCCTGTACTCTTTTGTCAGCATCATCTAAGCACTTTCAATTATGTTGATTTTCAATTTCCATAGTGAATACTTTCTGAAATGTAATTATTGCACTATCGTGAGTGTGTTGGTACTGTTATGCTTGAATGCACAGGGATAAACTTTGAGGTCAGCTGAGAAAACAGCTAATATCTTGAACTTGTGCAATAAAACTCATTTCAGAAACTATTCTCAGAGCTTTTTTTATTTTGCAGAATTTTACGTTTTTTTGCCACGGGGCCTGAGGTAGGGGCAGGGGCTGTAAAAACATGTTTTAAGGCCAGTCACTAAGTCCATTTGGGGATGTGATGTGCCTGGGCCTGGCGAACAGCATTTTGAACTGTGCCCAGGTGCAATTGAAGGGGTGGAGGCATGGAAAAGTCCATCGTGCTGTGCGACAGAGGTTTCATCAACACAAAAATGAATCATACTGTGATGAAGTAAGCATGCTCGTGCCCAGAACATTATATATGTCAGCGTAGGCCAGCGGGGGAGTGGGCGACAACTGTGCCAGGCAATGCTACAAGACAACTTGGCCGAGAGTGAGTACGCCATAAGACGTCTCAGGATTCTTTCTGAGAACTGTTCCACTGTCAGCAATGATGAGAACCACCCAGCTGGCGTCTCAGGTCAGGATAACAGATTGAGATCACCGTCAGGATTTTACCTGCGTAGCTTCGATACCCTCCGTCATCCTTGAGATGTCTGAGACCAAACGGTGAAAAAAGGAGAGATCATAGTCAGAGTTTTTGTTTAACTTTACACAACCCGAGACCCCTCACATTCCATTAAACTTGGACTAACAGAATACAAGGGAATCAAATCAGGCACCGTGGCCCTCAATGTATTCATTCTTGTTCATTCATTGGTGAGTTGGTGTTGCCAGACAGACCTCATAGTCTCAAGTTTAAATTTGCTAGAAAGTAACCATCCCACTTGCTCTGGTCAATGATTGCCTGCCAGCGTACATTGGACAAAAATAAATAAGAAAAATTACATCTACAAAAGTGGTTGTGTCTGTTTGTGCCAACTCAGTTTTTAAATGTTGCTTATTTTATATTCTGCTTCTGTCTTATTTTGTAATTCTCACTGCTGCATGACATAATTCATTTTATTTTCCTTTTGTGGTAGACAAGCATGACATTGAGCCACGCCACAGATGCATGCCCACTCAAAAGGTTCAACTGAGCGCCATCCCCTCTGCTACCCGGCTTTCAACCAGCCTCTCAGAGGGGGGGTGTCAACACCGTGTAGCTAGTCTCCTGCACCCCCCAAGTAGAACTGGAGGTCTCTGATGGATCAGGGTACTAGTGAGCAGAGTCCAGAGGAACCGGACACAGGAGGCCGGGCAGAGCCAGAGAGCGGTAGGAGGGCATCGGAGTCAGAGCATGGTTTGTCCAAAATCACCCATAATGCCCTGGAGAACATGGGAGCTTTAGGCCATGGCCTGAAGCAGTTCTTCCAGCCACAGCGCCGACGCTCCTCCGTTTCCCCACATGATTCCACCTCATCCTGTGCAGGTGCCCCTCCCTCTGAATCTGCTGATGTAGGGTCAGAAGGAGGGGAAGGTCCTGCCTCCTCGGCTCTCCCTTTGGATTCTGACAACCCTGCTGCTTCCGCCCCTCCCGCAGCTCTGAGCCGTGTTCTGCAGCAGATCCGAGGTGCTCCACCAATGATGAAGCGAGGCACCAGCCTGCAGAGCCGCCGTAGCAAGGCGGGGGTAACTGGGGATCCTCCCCAGAAAGGTAGCCCCCAGATCCACCGGCGCAGCACCCATGAGGCCCTGTTGCAGGCTGGACGCCCACGCTCCTCCTCAACCACAGACACACCCAGCAGTCCTGCCTTAGCAGACATGCTGCTGACTTCTGGTTACCACTCCACGGAGGAGCCTGACAAGGTCAGTGTCAGAATATCCTTCCAGATGGTCCAGGGGGAGAAGTAAACCAGAGCCATACACCAGTAAATTTGTTATAAAGTTTCAGTAGAGCAGACACTCATCTATGAGGCACAGAGAAATGTCATCATTTGGAATGCACAAATGTGTACTAAAACACCACTTTTCTCAATTAGCTTCATACCATGAGTGATTGAATCATTTATGAATACATAGAACAGTATAAGAGTGAACATAAAAGTTTCTCATGAATTGTTGAGTCTTGATAAACAGCAAAATCTGTTGAACTCTGCTTTTTTGCTTACTTAGGAATTGTAGTTATGCAGGATTCAGATTTATCCTGAGCAAAAATAGAAATGCAACAATTGAGATTTGTAAATGTTTTATGTTCTTCCAGTTTAAAATTTTCAACTAAATAAAGCAGGTACATGGTACTTCTACTCGCCAGAACAAATCATTGAGATACTACTGATAATCCTTAGGAAATGACAACAAAAATTCAAAAGTTGCATTTATAATTTTTTCAGTGTAGTATTTTTGTGTTTGATTAATCCTTGTATTCCCCTGACATATTTTGCTTCAGGGTATCAAATATTCATATCAGATTGTAATATACTCAACAATTGGCACTGATAAGGAACAAAAGGGTTTTATTTGTCAACATCCCAGTGGCATTTTGGCTGTGAAAACAAAGGATTAAGCGATTCATGTGCACTATTATCTGTGCAAGAATGTCAAACCTAAGTGAACTGGGATGAACGGGTAGATGAGCTGTCAGCAATGGAAGGTCACAGATTGCCTTTGAGTGGTTGGTTGGTCAGTCAGTACGTGCTCTAAGCCCTTCTAAATTTAGCTTTTGCTCTCTCGGAGTGTGGTCACAGTAGGCTTGCGGGGCTAAAGAAAATGACTTGACTTGTGGGATTTTTTTGTTTGTTTGTTTTTGTTTATGTGTTTGAATGATCCCACAACAGCATCTTCAAAGCCATGACTGGAGAAATTTGAAAGCAGACCGGTTTACATGTATGCGTAAAACTTACATAGAATATGTGGAGCAGAATAAACATGTTTTCTTCTGTCATCAAAGTAGGGGGGGGGGGGGGGTAGATACCCAGCAATCTCAAATGACAAATGAGGAGACTGAAGTCGTGTTAGCATAGGGGGCCGTGCTGCAGGTCTTGCAACTCTTGCAGAAGTTGAGTTAATCAACAGATGTCACAAGCAAGCAGGAAACATTGCATCTTCCTGTTCACATGTATCTTCAAAAAACGATATGCCTTTTTATCCGTAATCCACTATGCTTAAATGAGGCTAGTTTATGGCCATTCAGCATAAGAAGTCATCCCTCATACGGATTAAAAAGTGAATGATCCAAAAACACATTTCTTTAGAATTTATTGGCAGCATTTATACAGTACTTGATATTTGAGTTTTGAACATCACCCACCCACAAAGTTGTAAGGAAATCATGTATTTCATAATGATTTGACAATAGTGCTACGTATGTGTGTTCATGTACTGGAAGAATAACATTTCACCAGTTCATTAAGAAAATAATAATACAATGAATATCAATAAATTAGATTCAAAAAATACTAAATTTAATTAAAGTTGCCATTTCTCTCTAAAATGATTATTCCCCCAACTCAAAGGAGTGTTTTGGACAGCTTTTGAGGACTTATGCTCCCTACATATTATCAGACACATAGGAAGAGACTAACGTTCAGTCAAATTCTAAGATATTCTTCATTTATAATCATTAATATTGATTTAGTTTTATTATCAAATCATCTGTGCAGTCTGTTTTCTGTACGCTGGAATTCATAAGGCATTAAGTATGAAGATTCGACAGCAAAGTCCTATTCTTCTCAACACAAGGTCTGCAACTTTCAGAGGACAAAATTACTTTAATTTTTTCAGTCTAAATGGATATATTTTTATGCTCATAGTGCAGCTCTGAGGTGCCAGTCAAAAGGTGGTGCCTTCTACTTATGTAAATGGGCAACAACATGAAGAGGATATACAAAATGACAACAATAAAATGCCACTGGTTTTAAATATTATTAAAATCATCAGAAAAACAAGTTCTTGTGATGAAATCAACAGGCAGTGTTTTGTCAGAGGTCACGAACTTGAAACAATCGGCCCATTGTTCACCATCTGTACATTGCTTTCAACAGCTGGAGCGTTATGATGGATCGGGTCCTGCTGTGTCACCTAATGCCATGTCCTATGGTGGGGATGGGTATGATGTAGTCGACAGTACCCCGGACCCTCAGCGAACCAAGCAGGCCATCGCCCAACTACAACAGAAGATCCTCAAGCTCACAGAACAAATCAAAATTGAACAAACTGCACGTGACGACAATGTGGCCGAGTACTTGAAGCTTGCTAATAATGCTGACAAACAGCAGAGTGCACGCATCAAACAGGTGTTTGAGAAGAAGAACCAAAAGTCAGCTCAGACTATCCAGCAACTGCAGAGGAAGCTGGAGCACTACCACCGCAAGCTCCGAGAGGTGGAGCATAATGGCATCCCTCGTCAGCCCAAAGATGTATTCCGAGATATGCACCAGGGGCTGAAAGACGTTGGAGCCAAGGTGGGTACTTCAGTCTGCTTTTGTTGCACTCTGTCTCTGCTTTTATTGACAAAGGAACACATTAAATGTTTCTTTTACAAAGATATGTCAACTGAGGGAGGAGACTGAGCGGACGACACGGGCGTAGGCAGCTGAGCAATGAGGCAAGAGGTCAAATGCTCCCCCGTTATTCATGTAGGGAGAGCAAAGTTAAAGTTTTGTGATCCCATTTTTAAAAATACAATTATGCAGTCTCTGGAATTAGGTGATCATATGTAAGCAGCCTATGACGTGATCATTTTAGTATTTTCAGTGAATAATCAAAGAAGTAATAAACTTTTTTTTGAGATGCACAATATCATGTTTAATGCAATGTTGGATATTTAAAACTTATAGCTATTCATATTTCATAAATACACATGTAAACTTTTTAATTTGCAAAAGTAACATTTTTATTTTCCAAACGTGGAAAAGCTCTGGCACGGTGGTGCAGTGGTTAGCACTGTGGACTCACTGCAAGAATGTTCCGGATTTGAGCACCGGCTCGGTGCATGTTGTCGCTGTTCCTGTGTGGGTTCTCTCTGGTACTCCAGCTTCCTCCCACAGTCCAAAGACATCAAGAGGGGACGAGGCTGATTGATACTCTAAATTGACCGTAGGTGTGACTGTGAGTGTGAATGGTTGTCTGTCTCTGTGTGTTGGCCCTGTGATGGACTGGTGACCTGTCCAGGGGGAACCCCGCCTCACCGCCAAGGCTGCTGGGATAGGCTTCAGTCCTCCCGCGACCCTTAACAGGATAAGTGGAAGAAAATGGATGGATGGAAAGGATCTTAAATCATATTTATTGTTTATTCATCATTGCAAAGAAGAAACTTGAAACTTGAGCAAAACTGACCCATCCAACTGCTACTGATATATTTACAAAAATAAAAAACAATATCTGCAGATGTTGTTTGCATGGGTCATTTCCCTTCAATCAAACCTTGGCTGGGAATCCCACTCAGACTGGCTACTAGCTGAGAATCATGCCATTTAGTTGAACTGTAATCATAGAAAGGACTGGCTGAATGGCGGCTTGGAGGTACAGTGGCAGTCAAGCAACTGCAGGGTTGCTGGTTTGATCCTCACTTCCCCCTGGCGACCATGCTGAAGTGTCCTTGAGCAAGACACTGAAGTCCTAATTGCCCCTGGTGAGCTCCTTGCTTGGCAGCCTCCACCAATACGTGATTGAGGTGACACTGTGAAGTGCTTTGAGTGCCGCTAAGGTAGAAAGGCACTATATAGAAATGAGTTCATTTTTAACCTGCTTGGCCACTGACATCAACCATACTTTAAATTAGCTAGAAGAAGGATGGCTGAGCGTTGACCTGATCTCACTCTCTACAGGTGACAGGTGGCCTCTCCAGTTTTTCTCAAGCCACTCATTCTGCAGCTGGTGCTGTGGTGTCCAAGCCCAGAGAGATTGCTTCCCTCATCCGAAACAAGTTTGGCAGCGCTGATAACATTGCTGCCCTGAAAGATTCTTTGGATGAAACCCAGGGAGATGATGGTGTTGGCCCCGGGGGAACGAGAGCCCTTGGGACAGGACATTTGCAGTCAAGTCCGAAGTATGGCAGTGAGGATGACTGTTCTAGTGCTACTTCTGGCTCTGCAGGAGCCAACAGTACTACCGGAGCCCCTGGTGGCCCCCCTAGCTCCAGAGGTAACACCCTTGATCCTGCCCAGGCCTCAGGTTTTGATGCTATACTCCATGAGATCCAAGAGCTCCGGGACAACCAAGGTCGACTTGAGGAATCTTTTGAAAATTTAAAAGCCCACTATCAACGGGACTACACGCTGATCATGGAGGCCCTACAAGAGGAGCGATACAGGTGGCTTATCACTGTTGTACATGAGCTTTGCACGAGAGCATGTCCTGTTTGTAAGGTACTTATTATGTACTGTTTTGCAGGTGTGAACGTTTAGAAGAGCAGCTCAATGACCTGACAGAGCTGCACCAGAATGAAATTCTGAACTTGAAACAGGAACTTGCCAGCATGGAGGAGAAGATAGCGTACCAGTCGTATGAACGAGCGAGAGACATTCAGGTGACCTTCCTGAATTAACGTGGTTGCTGTCGCGCCCTGTTGAGAATGGGTGATGGAAACCAGCTGATTTCTGCGATATCATTCGCCATCATTAGAATAAAGATTTTGATGAGCAACCATATTCTGATTGTGTTGAAAGAACCTAGATTACTAGCTGGGACACTTAAAAGCAACTGATGGTCAAGGATGCTCCCAGTGACTTCAGTCTGATAGCTGAAGGTTACGAAACATGGACATCCAGAACAACTTCGCCAAGCTAGCTGTTGTTCACAGCGATGTTGTCAAGCAGGCCTCCACTTAAATTTGGAGTGCACCTGTATTCAGACCCATACAGGCCAGAGCATTGGGAGAGTGATTTTAGAACTTAAAAAACAAACAACTTTCACAAAACATCAAGTGCAATCAACGTTAAAAATCGACACTGCTTTTCTTTGGGCCACCAACAATACAGCAACCAAGTGTGAACTAGAGAAGAGCAGCAACCACATATATATTAGTTACACGTTTCAAGTTGGCAAATTATTGAAACCATTTCACCGACTGTTTTGTCTCTGACCACTAGGAGGCGCTGGAGGCTTGTCAAACACGCATCTCCAAGATGGAGCTGCAGCAACAGCAACAACAGGTGGTGCAGCTGGAAGGTTTGGAGAATGCCACGGCACGGACTCTTCTTGGGAAACTTATCAATGTGCTGCTAGCTGTCATGGCGGTCCTTTTGGTGTTTGTGTCTACGGTGGCAAACTGCGTCGTCCCATTGATGAAGACGCGCAGCCGCACTCTTTCAACGCTGCTCCTTGTAATCCTCCTGGCCTTCCTCTGGAGACACTGGGATGCTTTCTCAGAGTATCTGCATCGCTTTCTTCTGCACCCCAGATGACCGACGTATTTAAAAGATGAAGGAACAAGGAGTTTTGCGCTGATGTGTAAACGGAGGACCTCAACTCGTACAAGGAGTCGAATCCCAGCAGCTGTACCTTTTCCTCCTGTTAAGCAGCCTCTCAAAAAACGTGACGTTTGCATTAGCGGTCGCCACCTTTAAAATGAGAGCCTTACAACAGGACAAAGGGGAGAAGTGATTCTAAGTATGGTATTGATTTGCTGTCCTTGGTGCAATTGTGGCATGAGCACACACTATGAGGGTAAATGGGTAGTAATAGCTGAAGGAGGGTTTGAGAGAACTGCACATTTGATTTCTCTCTCCTGAGTGAATTTGTTTACATGTGGACAACTGCTTTGATTCTCCACTGAAGAAATTGTAATATGGTTTTATTACTTTTGAGCTAATTCAGATTTTTTGAAGTCACTATTTTTTAAAACTGATGGTTGATTTGACTTTTAACTGTAATGACGGATCTGGTTTTCCATGGTCTTTTGATTTCATTTTGTAAGTTATTTCTCTTCTGACCTTGCCATTCTGATTACTCATCCGCCTGCTCTTTCTTTCCTCTTCACTTCATCTGGACCAACTCTTCCTACTCACTACTCTCTAAATGGTGTTTGCACATCAGCTACATTGCTCTGGAATCAGACTTGTCACTGGATCAAATAATAGTGGATTCTTTACATTCTTTTGGATTTGTGAAGTCAGTAACACTGGTTTTGCCTCAACCAGGATATTACTATAAAAGGATATTGCATTTCGGAGCTGCGACCCTGTTCTTACTGGATCCAACGCTCCCGTGGGATTTTTCACTGCAGTAGACTCATCTATGAACTGAATTAATATACTTGAAGAGCAGTTAAAGTGCTCAAAGACTCAGTGCTTCCGTACTGTTTCTATTAGTGACAATGAAATAGTAACTTTAGTTGATTTTTTTTATTTTTTAAAAATGAATAAATTTACTGTTTTAAAATGTGTAGTTGAAAGTCTCGCTTGAATTTGTCAGCGTTCAAACCTTGCTGGAATTTCATTTGCAACTGAAGAGGGACGTTTCAGCGCTTCTGTGGTGTTTATGAAAGCTGGACCCTCAGGACCAGGCGCGTCCCGACCGACCGACTCCAGGCGTCGGAGCAAATTAGAAGTGTTCAGTTAGCCTGGGCTCTGGGAGTGAAGTCACCTGGTTCTCTCCACATAGTGATGAAGAAACAAACGGCTCAACACTTCACACCCAAAGCCATCTGGTTTTCCGCTTGTTGCAGATATTGGGAGTCAAAGATGCAGTCGGAAGTGTCGCATCAACCTGGACAGATTTTGCTCAGCAGGACAGCATCAGACTTAAATCAAAGGTGTTCTGGTTTTTTTTTTTGACTTGAAGGTTCTGGGCTTATTGTAACGATGCCCATCGAGATTAGAGAAGTACCATAAAAATCTCAGTACTATATTTCTTAAATGTCCACAGGCTCTACACCATCCTACCCACCTACAGCCTGCACTTAGACTTTTAATGTGACTCGCAACAGTTTACACTCATTCGCTCAAAAATAAGGTTTTATTAACAGAATTAAAAACAGTTGCACAAGACCCACACTGTTACTCTGCGCTCTTCTTCGCTCGTCTCCCAGTAGTTTTGGTAGCAGTGAGGTCACCGTCTGCCACAGGTTTGCCTTTCCCCACCTTTTTCTCCTCGACAGTCTTGACTTTACTTTTTGCAGCATCAGTAGCTCCTTCCTTTACAGGCTCTGCAGCTTTTTTAGCTTTTGGCTTCTTTGGTGGTGCAGCCTTTGATGTGGATGCCTCCTCATCTCCCATTTGCTTTTTGGTTTCCTTTGAGTGCTTAAAAGTTTCAGAGAAAGCTCAGTTTTGACGGAATTTGATTCCACCTTACAGACCAGAACTACCGTGGAAGTTAAACATTTACAGTTAGTTGTGGTGGACTTTTCTACCCCCTGAAACATGTGTGTCAAACACCAGTATCCACCTTTATTAGGGTCTTCGCCCGACACACTCGTTAATAACTGATGTTTTTCATCACTAACCGTCAAAGGCACCTCAGGTCACAGGTAAAATTACACATCTGATCCCACAGGCTCACCTCTGACTCAGGCTCTTCATTCGTGACATCTTTCTTCTTTGTGGAACCTGTAAAAAGTCATTTTTAGAACGAAACATTAGACTTTGATCATTTTACTACTAAACCGTGAGGCCTACCTGGTTTTTTAGTCTTTGGTGCATCCTTGGCCGTTTTAGTAGCTTTTGGCACGTTCGGATCCACATTTTCAGTTTTTGGCTTGGGTGCTTTAACCTTTGGTGCAAGCTGAAGATAAATGACATGACACCCAGTTAATGACGTAAATGGCACTCCTCATAAGGTCTCTTCAGGGTAAACTCAGGTCAATAATAAAACCCTGTTCCACTTAGAGGGGCCAGGACTTTGTCTAGTCCTCGCTGCGGAGATGTAAGCACTGATACTTTTACTGACCACAACCTGTCAAAACGGTTAAGACAGGCTTGAAATCTTACCCGGAATTTTCCAGCTGCTCCTGTAGAGACGTTGGAGTTGGCAGGTCTCACCAACGTGCCGGTCTCGATACCGTTCTTCAGGGCCCTGCGGACCAAGTGCTTGACTCTCATCAAGTCTACCGAGGGGTATTTCTGCTTGATGTAGCTCTGGATCGCCTGGGATGAAACTCCTTTTCTGGAGTCCAAGTCTTTAAGTGCTTCTCTCACCATGATAGCAGTAGTGGGGTGAGTTGACATCTTACGCACCGTTGCAGCATCTGTTGAGAACACGACGGACGCAGTGGCTGGTTAGATGAACAGATTTAACTCAGTAAACGTTCCAGCTATGATGAACACAACTTTCCTGCTTTTCCTTCTTTTTTCTCAACTTTTTCTTCCGGAGGGTCCTCAGAGACTGGTGCAAGCCTTTTAGGAGGCATTTTGGCAAATTTGATTTAAAAAAAAGAAGACGCGTGTGTGTGTGTGGGGAAAAAAGCAAGAAATCCAGAACCTTAAAAAAACCCACTACATCTGTAGGTTAAGGGTGTCTTTATGTCGTCGCTTCCGGTAAAAGGAGACCAGGTGAGTCACATCACATCAGCTGCAACTCATTAAAGCCATTAACGACGTCAGTCAGAGCTTCCTCGACCGCACATTTAAAAGATTTTTACTCTTACATCAATTAAAAATAAATAAAATAACAGGCCGATCTGTCACGACGCTTTTAAAATTAATGGATTGAAAGGGTCAGACGCGCGCTTGTTTTAATGTTTTCCCCCCTGATATTCAAGTGTCACAGGGAGAGGTGTGGCGCTTGTGGATCAGTAGGGGGCAGCAGAGGCTTTGCATGTTTATTACACAGTTTTTTTTACCCTTTATTTTAAGTTGTTCAAAATAAAAACAATGAAGTCGCTTTTTGTCATATAAACTGAGATGTTGAAGCACTTTAAAAAAGAAAAGAAAAGAAAAAAATAGGTAATAGAAAAAAGGAGAACAAAAGGAGACAACATTGTGAGGGTCTCATTCCAGAAGAGCAAAAAGGTCCATTAAAGAAATAGTCTCATGTAATACATGGATTTTTTTTATAGCTTGAGATCATGCTTCTGTCCATTGATGTGGGGCTTCGCCTTGAGGTATTTGCAAGTATTTCAAGTGCACTTACAGGTGGACAGTAAAATGTCGACGAGTGGCATTTCCCCATCCCGAGTCAAGACAGGAATATTGAAAGCCAGCAGCACACTGGGCCCTCCTGGTAACAGTTACAGGGGCCATTGTTCTTGTTGCCATGGATGTATAATAAAGTATAAATGTTGACAAAGTGTTTTCAAACGTCAGGCAACCTCTCCATAGGTTGTTTATTACATGAATTACAGCAAAGAAGCTCTGCCTTCAGATTGTTCCAACTGCAGTACACCGCTGAGCCACATGAGGGAGCTGGTTGCTTTTCTCCTCCTCTCCACTGAACTGAAGTTCAATGCTAGAACTCAATCATTCCCAACAATCACATTAGCCAGGTGAATGTTAAAGTTTCTAATTTTAGATTTGACATGTAACAACCTGGTTTGTCTAATAAACTGTTTGATTGATTGGCTGATAAAAAAAAAATAGCTATGATTTAACTCAATTTTTTTCTGTAAAATTTTTGAAAATGTTTGATCAACAATGAACAAGATCCATGTTTTAGCTGGAATGTTGATATTGTTTTGAAGGTTGAACTTATAATATTGAAACCAGTATGGACGACTAGTTCAATGTGTTTTACCAATGAGACAACAAATACAAGAGATGGTTAACTTCCCCAAAAAGCAGTTTTTCACTAAAACATACATCAAATCCTCCATCAAACGTTCACTCACACATATATTCTTATTTCATAGATGAGACCTGTTGTTCATTGGATTATAGTGGTTTTTTTTACTTAAAAAAAATGGGTCCTAGTTGTTGCCTGTGACTGGCAGGAACAAAGTCCTGTTCATTGAAGCCAATTCAACACAAAACAGGAGACAAACTATTTTTTCTGAGACGAACTCAGGTCGATATTATCTAAATATACAGACCTGCTCAAACTGAGCGCTTGTTGAGTGAGTGAATATCTGTAACAAGTGTCTAACATGTGCTCTCTGTGGTTTCCTGAGAACAACTTCCGGTGAATTTAAATTGGTACGTAGGACAAAGTCTTCCTGGCCGTTCAGGTTACTCTGCTTCATCATGGTGGGACGCCTGCTGTTATTCATTGTCTTCACGTGTAAGTTAAACCTCTTATCAAGTTGTTTTACATGTAAATTTTAGTTGCCGAAATCAGATGAATATGTCAAATGATTTGAATGTGTTATTTTAGTTTACTGTCCAGTCTGATAGAAGCGCAGCATTCATCGTAATGCTAATCCAAAGATATTTATTCGTGATGATTACACAAACCTTTTGTTTCTCAACAGTTTTCATCTACAAGATCAAAGCACAAGGTAATTCCTGGTTTTCCTGGTATCAACATTTTAATTTCTGCATAGTTCAGAGCATTTTCTATACTATATACTTTTCTACTCAGCAAGAAACCACAGTCTCTTTTTAGATAAAGTCAGGGTTAAAGTTTCCCTTTACACTTGCAGCTCTTCCGCCACCTGAACTGAGAGTGCATCCAACGGTGATCAGGGAGACTGAGTCAGTCACCATGGACTGTCAGCCTCCTCCATCTGTGTCTTAGCCTCAGTGTTATTTCTACACGTCACATGGAGGAACAGTCAGACGTTTCTCTTGCCTGCAGACGCTGACTGGAACTGACCTGCAGGAGATGAACCATCAGAGTTCACCTGCTGAGGTCAAAGTGATCTGTTTTTACACTGTAAAGTCTGGAAAGACTACGTCTCCTTACAGTGACCCGTCAACCGTCGTCATACACCGTGAGTGATGTTACAATCTTATTATTATATTGAGTATTGTTAAAATGATTAATATCAATGATGATAATGATAAAAAATGCAGCTCTGACATGAAATGTACTTATGAATCTTATAATATTAAATATATATATAATATTTATTCTTCTAATACTTTTTGTTGACACTATCAAGAAGGTAATAATTAGGGCCTGAGCCTGAAGGTACTTCAGGCGAAGACCCTATTATGTTTGCTCGGCACAGCAACACATTAGTTGTATTTTCTATTTGTTACTGACTTCATTGTGGGAGGTGGTGATGGACTTTACAAGATAGCTCAGTGGTTAACACCGTCAACCGTCAGTGACCCGTCAACCGTCATCATACACCGTGAGTGATGTTAGTACCGTTTAATTCGTAATATGTGATAAGAATATACAGCTCTGCCATTAAATTTGCATTTATGAACATTATAATTTGTTGGTCTTATTCACCCCTTTAGAACTGTTATAATACTTTTAATTTATGCCTAAAAGTAAAGATGTATGGTGGTATTTTTATATTGTATCCAATTATACTGTTAGATTTTATTGTATAATTTAGTCACCTGGTCCAGTTTTCAGAGGCACATTATAATCTTAGATTTATTGAATATTATTGCTCTGATAGGTGAAAAACCACAGCTGAGACTTCAACATGTTCAAGGCGACCACGTTCTCTTCACTTGCTCACTTCCTGGATCTGCTCCTCCTGACACGAGATGTAAGCTGCGCTTAGGAGACGCAAATGATGACGTTGTGATCTCCAGGATGGACAGCAGGACCTCACAGTCATTCTGCCAGTGGAAAGTCCCCGTTGATGATTTGGTGCGGCGTCTACGTTTAGTTCGGAGAAAGACTGCCAGCTGCGTTTACAGCTTTGGAAGTGAATTCAACCGGTTGTCTCCACGTAGTGATGTTTGCAGCTTGGCTGGTGAGTCTCAGAACAGTAATCACTGAAAAGCCAAGTACATACCTGAGCATAGACCTAAAAAAAACCAAAACTGTTAACTGGTTTCTTGTTTTGTAATTAAAAAAAAACAACAACTTTTCAAATGATGACACAAATAACTGTGCACATGTGACACATCCAAAACCATCTGGTTCTCCTCTTTTGTTGCAGATATTGTGGAAGTGGAGTCAAGGAAGCTGCAGATAACGTCTCCACGTCCTGGAACAGCAGGTAGATCTCGCTCTACTGTCGACAGCACATCAGAACAGTGGAACACTCACTCTGTATTACTTTGAAAGTCCAATCATTGTTTTGAATTCACCAGGTTTGACAGTTCAGAGCCCCCGTGCTTCCACTTCTGGAACATCAGGTCATGGAATTACAGATCCGGGTGGTATTTTTACCCTCATTTTAATCAGAAAATACATTTGTTGCTGAGAATCTACTGTCACTGATTCACCAGGTTGGACCTTCGGAAGTGTCACTGTTGGATCCGGCTCTGCTCTTCCAGCCCCAGAGAATCCAGCTTCAGGTGACATACAACAATGCTGATACAGACACCATGTTATATTCACATCTAAAATTTCTGTTATTATGTCAGTCAAAGCGCAGGAAATATTAATCGTTTCTTTATCCACAGTGCAACAGATGCTGACCAACATTCTTCAAGTAGAAACTTGAAGAATTTAGGAGGACAAAATGTGTTTGTTTTTTTTATGTTGATGTGTAGAAATGCTTCCTGCTGTGTTGTCAGAAGTGGAACCGGTCATTTTATTTTTGGTCTCTTTTGTTTCAAAGCAAAAATTTGGATATGGCGGTCAGTGGTTGTTGTGGCTGCTTGTGGAATAACTATCTGTCAGCTTGCTGGTGTCAGGGTACTCCAGGAACCGCAGAAAAGCTGGTGAGAACTTTGTCTAACAAGATCGAAATTGTTTTGCTATCAGTGTTCACTCATAATGTTAACTGCAGAATCCCATGGCTAAATTAGCCCGCTATGCATGAATAAATATGCTTCAGCTCTAAAAGTTGTCTTCTAATGATCACTGAATAACTAAATAAGAGTTCATCGCACGCATTAGGAGAGTTTAAATAAAAGCAGCCATGTTAAAAGCCAAACAGTGACCAGCAGCAGAAACATCGTATGAATTACATCTAGTGCTCCAAGTGCACTGGCCCTTACGCAAACGTGACACCGCCTCTGTGCTGGGACAGAAATAATTTTGTTTACTTGACCACACTTTCCACATTTATGATGAAAACGTATGAGAAGAGGTGACAGGCTATGAAGTCATTCACTTAAAACCCAATTTTGTTTTGGCTTTGACATTAAATGCAGTCAAAGATCCCTACATTAAATGTAAACCTGACTTTTTATCCAGAATGTGCTGTTTAACTGCAGTCACTTATCTCAGGATGGTTCTCTTTCCAACATGCAGGTTCCAGTCAACTGAGAAAACAAGAGTCGATGAACGAGAGAGTAAGTCTGACATGCTCAAGAGTGTTAATAGTATTTGACATCCATATTAGCAAAAGCTTCAGTTTGTTTCTGTCTTTTTCCCAGTTGGAGATATACCACTTGTACTCTGTTATACCAGAGAGGCCACCCGAATCAGACCCGGATGTTGATCTCTACAGCACCGTGTTGCCACATTAGAGAACGGATAGACCTGGAACTGCATATGAGCAAGAATCCATTAATGTAATAACTGTTGCCATGTTACAACAGAACAATGACATGTTAAATTTGTGGTTTATGACCCAAGTATAAGGCGGGGCATACATTCTTACACTCTTCATTTAAGTGTTATATGTTTCAGATGAATGTTAAAATAATTTTTTTATGAAATATTTTGTAAAGGTGAAGATGTTTTTGTAACTTACAACTTACATTTTTCATTTTATTTAATGTTTATATATATATATATATATATATTAATTTCCCATCTGAATTCTGGGACCGTGCACTCAACATGCTAAATCAATTATTGTGTAACGCGGCCAATCTGCAGCAGGAAAGAGCATTTATTTTTTGTAATGGGAAAAGCATGCTGCCTTTCGGATTGAAATAAAAATATTTAAATGTTCTTATTTATCTATAAAAAAAATGCACTGTCACAACACAGGAATCTAAATGCTATACAGAGAACGGAAGTTCAATGTTTAAGCCCAGCGTTACCACACATACACACACAAACTTGAGAAAAGTCACACTATGGAGTAAATGAAAAATATGACTTTGTATTTATTCATCAGCTTTTGTTTTATACAATATGGGGTTCCAGTGGACACATCAAGGTAAGATTCGTTGAACACACTCATCATGCATCTGCGACTCGTCTGCTGCATTTAGACAAGACAAACTGGCAGAACAAAGCAAATTAAAGTCATCCCTTTTCTTTTTTCACATGAGAAATGACCATATTACAAATCAACTTTGAAGAAAGAAAGCTCTGACAATTCTGCCATATATTTTAATATTTTACTGTCCAAACTAGACACAGACTGTTCTACATTCTTCTTGTTTATCACAAAAGTGCACTTTCAGCAGCCTTCTACGTCAGCCCTACATTTTTTTCCTCGCAAAGACACAAACTTATTCACCCTTTGCACTAAGGACTTGTTTTAAAAATCTCCTATGCATTCATCTTTCTCATTAATATACGGTTGTCTTATTTCATTTCACACACACACGCACACACACGCACACACACACACACACACAGGTCATCAACAGTCAGCAGCAAGGTCTGCAGTGCTCTCAGCAAAGTAACCAGCTTCTCCTCATTTTTTTTGTTTTTGTTTTTTTTGTTTGTTGCTGCACCAAATCATTTATGTTTTCTGCATTAATGGATGCGAGTCTCAGTGCTACAAAGATATTTTTTTCTCAGTAGAACGCCGCTTGTTGCAGAAGTATGAGAAATTCATTTCAAATTGGCCGCGTTTGCTATGTATTTATAATGTGCATCTGAAGTCCGTACGAATGTCCAGCTCTACTGCTGATGGTCACCTACTGATGATGGCTAATATCACAGGAAGCAGAGCAGCTGTGAGAGGACTGGTGAGGCGAGTTGCTGACCCACACTCCATGGCGTTTTCCTGAGGACGACATTAAACACATGGTGATTGTACAGGAGAACTGAATAAAGACGGTCATGAAATCTGCAAAGAGAGATTCACAATTCTAAGAGGTCACAGTCTTTTCTTTTTAAAAGTCTGTGTTTGTTACTTCCTTTACACGCGACATAAAACCACAAAAAGACAACTCAGCTTTCACGTTCTGTCCCTACTTGAATTCTACCACCGTTTACTCTCACATCCTCAGGCCGCTGTACATCTGTGACGCTTTGCTGCCTTTCACCACCCCCGTGTCTAGACTCCCCCCTTCTCATCTATTCTAGTCGTTCATCATCTATTTCCTACAGCCTGCTTCACACCTATCTGCAAATAAACTGACCAGTAATTGTTTCGTTACAGTTAATAGATGAGATTATGGTTTTGCCCTCATGAGTAACAATAATGACACTAATCCGATGATATTGAACCATATATGGCATTTCTTCTTCTCACAAGGGGTTTTATGCAATATTTTTGACACAAATGCAGCCTCATTACTCTATGTAAATAATATCACAACACCTATAGTTGGTTGATAATCAGACACACACACAAACACACACACACACACACACACACACACACACACACACACACACACAGTCATACATACCTCTGGGTGGAAAGGATGACATGATTCAGGCTTCTTTCTGTCCTTCTGGAACTTCAATCTGTCACATTTCAGTGATTCATTGTGTTCAGAGGAGTCAAGGGCAAAAATTAAAAAAGTGCACACTGCTGGATGGACGGCTCACTGATACATATCACGACTCGATTAGTCTGGTGTAAAACAGAAAACTGGTGCAACTCTAATTACCTCCAAACGAGAAAAAAGAAATTTGTCTTGCGGTTGTTAACTTGCATTTTGATGATGCAACTGACCAACATTAACAGGTATTGATGATGAAAGAGCATCTAGTTATGGCTGCTTTTGTCAGAAACGGAATTTTTGACCCACTTTCCCTCCAAAAAAGATATACAAGCACTTTTTTTTTACACGGCCCTGCGGAAGGTCGAACTAACATGGTGCTTTCCACAGATCAAATCTGGAGTTGTAAAGGATATACATGATTTCAATGGGATCCATGGTTACTGGTGGAGCATTGCCGCAATCGCATTTGTTGTCCACAACAACCATGAAGAGGTTGCTGCTGGGAATCTGCTGGATGACAAAAGATCTGCAGCCCAAACAGAGAGTTTTTTTAAATGAGAATCTGAATTCATACTGAAGGGTGGATTCCTCTGAGATCAAGTGAGGAACCGTGTATACTTGTTACCTGACACAGCCGTCACAGTCGATATTGCCTGTTGTTTCTTTGATGGTGCGTTCGGAGACAAAGGCCGGGTATTCAGTGTCACACGGCACCATCATAGTTTTCCCACGAGACCTTTGAGCTGAATGCATCACCGAGCACATGTATCTAAACTGCACAGCCTTGACAAAACAACTGACCACATTTCTCACATTCACACGCAGTGACTATGATCCATCAACTGTTATTACCTTTAACTGAAAGATCAACATTCCACCAGCTGTACAGGTTAAATTCAAGCAGAAAACTAAAGAAGAACACACAAACATGCAGCTTAAACCCACATGGAAACAATAGTGTAATTAGATGTGAGTTAATATTAGTTAACACAGGGATACGCTTGTGTCTAGAGCTTAATACATCGTTATTAAAATGCATTATCAGTAAATTATTCACAAATATCATATGTTGAGTTATGTATTAGTACAGGTTTAATAAAACACACAGAAATAAATATAAATCACTGAATCACTCAACTTAAATGTGAAAGCAGTGATAATTTCATACACATTGAAATAAATGCAACTTCAACAGAAGATTTTTGAATTATTCTTACATTACGAGTTCAGTCAGGAGCCACTTAACCACAGAGAAGGGCTGAAACAGAGAACATCAGATCATGTCAGAGCTTCCATGACGTTCCACTGGTGTGCAAACACTGTTGGTAACACACCCTCAGATACATAGCAACTATCTTGTCAATGTATTAATTAATATACATAATACTTCTAATATGCTCTTCCTAACATACTTACATTAGATAAAGTGCGTGCACTGTCGCTGCTCCCTGAGTACTCCTTACAAAGAGCCTGGTAGTCATAGAGTGTGATCCTGCAACGCAGTAATGGCAAACTTTTGGTACAGAGGTAGATCATTTTCTACCGTCACGTTCACCCTGTTAGAGGAACGTTGCTGACCTTTTGAAGGATCCCATTTGAAGAAGTTTGTTCATAACTGCACCTTCCACCTCTCCAAAGAAGAGCCCCGTCTGGAAGAGAAGCACCAGGCTTACGGACAAAATTATAGAAATACCACAAGAACAAGACTTTTAACTGTCAGTAGCGTCTTGAAATTACATTCACTGCCAGAAAATAGGCGGCACAGTGGTGCAGTGGTTAGCACTGTCGCCTTACAGCAAGAAGGTTCTGGGCTCGAGCTCTGGCAGAATAGATGGATGGATGGATGGATGCTAGGTAATAATGTCATGCTGAATCTATACTGCAAAAAAACTCTTGGTTAAGGTTTGGAAAAGTTTGTTGGTTGATGCTGTGAAACATGGGACCAGTGACTGGTGGTACCAGCTGCTACCCAACCTGCCCCAGACTCTCGTTCTTAAATGCAACTTCTTCCAATCACATGCTGTTTTTTCAACCAGAAGTCGTCATTGTTTATGTGGTATCATCAACATAAAATTCAGTGTTAAGGGGTCAGGGGTGCATCTCATTTTCTGTGTGATTGCTCTGCCAGAACCACATGTAGTGCTGGGTTTACTCTCAATGGCATTATGGCTCTGTAAAGTTTTACAGGGTGTCATGACGACGCAGTGGTCAGCACTGTCGCCTCACAACAAGAAGGTTCTGGGTTCAAGCCCCGGGTTGGGCACGGGATCTTTCTGTGTGGAGTCTCCATGTTCTCCCTGTTCCTGTGTGGGTTCTCTCTGGTACTCCAGCTTCCTCCCACAGTCCAAAGACATCAAGAGGGGACGAGGCTGATTGATACTCTAAATTGACCGTAGGTGTGACTGTGAGCGTGAATGGTTGTCTGTCTCTATGTGTTGGCCCTGTGATGGACTGGTGACCTGTCCAGGGTGAACCCCCTCTCGCCCAAAGGCTGCTGGGATAGGCTCCAGCCCCCCCCCCCCCCCCCCCACAACCCTTAATGGGATAAGTGGTAGAAAATGGATGGATGGAAAGTTTTACACAATGCATGCAAGTATTTGACCTTCCTTTGTGAAAATGTTTCCAGTAAGCAATTGCACCCAAATATGAATTGAAGACTGATGTAAAGAGATGACTATACATCACGACTACAACTTCTACTAACCTATAGAAACACTAAACATTCAGCACAATCTACTGTGCACAACTGCAAAATAATGCTCCTGAGTTTTTGTGATGTAAAGCGTACACAAGCACACCGGCATTACCTGCGATTGATCCTCTGTGACAAGGATGAAGCCATTGTTATCAATGAGATAACAGTTAATGTCCTGTCAGAAAGATACATAAGTTGTGTTACCAAAGCGACCCTCTTGAAAAAGGTCAGGCGGCTTGGCGAGGTGGTTGTTCTTACCGCGTTATCACAGCTGATGCTGCATTTTCCATCAAGAGCTGTACACTGAGGACACGACAGGACACATTCAAACACACACTTGATCTGTTGGCTCTGGAGGTTTTGGGTGGTTTTTTTTTTTTTTTGTGCAGCTGTAGTTAGTGTTGAGTTACCTGTCTGCAAGCGGTCCAGAACTTCCTCTGAAAGAACTCCTGCTTCATCTGAATCCCTACGGCTGAGCAAGAGGTCAGACTGTTCAGTAAACACCAAGAATTTACATGGGTATGATAGTGGTATAGAAGACAAGCTGTTACCTGCAACTATTGGTGATTTTCTGTCATCCAGGAGTTGAATTGCTGTACTGGCCAAAACTACACTCTTATTTTCTAAAGCTAAAGAAGAAAGGCAAAGAAAATTGTCACTAGATGGCACCATTCACTCAACAGCCTCAGGTGACCAGTTCAAACTAAACTGTAGTGCTAGTTCATCACTATCCGCTCCAGTCAGTGCTCTTTAAACGGCCACATGGCTCCTATTCCTCAGAAATGGGTGCTGTGATGGGACATTTCAGGTAAAGATGGCAAAGTCGGAGAGGATAAAGACATCATTAACAGAAGAATGGTGCTAAATGCCTTGACAGTGGAGCTAGACCCTGCACCCAGAAGACAGAACACAGGCCACATTATATGCAGACAGTTAGATCTCAGTGGAAAACCACAATCCATAACAGACAAAAATATAAATATTAAAAATGCTGTATGAAAAGAAACCACGTGATTGTTTCAAAAGAACTTTAAATAATGCTATACTCTCCAAAGGGTGTACTGGATTTCATTTGCATAATGGAAGATGTAGATAAATAAGCGACTCTAAACAGATGCACGTGTGTGTGTGTGTGTGTGTGTGTGTGTGTGTGTGTGTGTGTGTGTGTGTGTGTGTGGAGGGGGGGGGGGCTTTTATTTTCTGCTGTACTCTTGAGTTTTCCTGTCTCTGCTTGTGTTCTGCATACCTGTGCTGAAGGGGATGGAGTAGACAAATGTGCCGGGGACCTGCTCCGCCGCTCTCTTGTACCACAGAGGAAAGTGATCAGCATTAAACACACCCTCCTTGTCCTCCGCTGTCAGGAAATCTCTGAGGAAGCACAAAGAATGGAGATGAGGAGCAAAGGATCAGATTCATCAAGCGAATCACCGCTGTTCTTCATGCTGTAAGTAATGATTAGAGAAACATTGGACTCACTGATTGGAGAGCTGATCAGCAGCCACAAAAAGGTTGGTTCTTGACAGGCCGGTTCGTGTACCAAGAAAGGCAATCTCCACTCCTTTGTCTGAATTCCTGATTGTACAATGCGGTACAATGAATGCATGCCACATGAACACATTTATATATTCATAAATCCAGTTGATACACTCAATTACACCATAACACATGTTAGCTGGTAATATCTTTTCAATTTAGAAGTCAGAAATATATTCAAGCACCATGACAAAGCTGCTTGTGGTTGACAAAATTAATTAGAATCCTAAATGGTTTAACAACAAATTGCAGCTACAAATCCCCACATGCCACATCCACATTGGAAAGCCATTTTAAGGCCAATCTAATACAGACGCTCCGTGAGTGCAGCAGGACAGCTGAACACTAAAAGAACATGCACATATTCATAGGTACATTATTATTGTGACCGCTGGTCCTGTTCCTACCAGCCATAACTACATTTCCTCCTAATATAAGAAAGTTGGGGGAAAATGTCTACAATCTGCATTTTGTGTGTGTGTGTGTGTGTGTGTGTGTGTGTGTGTGTGTGTGTGTGTGCGCGCGTGCATGTGTATTTATGTATTTGTGTGTTCATTTGTGTGGCTGGTTAAATAAGGTTTTATCTTTAACATCGCTAACTATCTTTAGCCGAACTTTAAAAGTCAACAAGCACTTAAGTTTTTGGCCTCTAACTACGCTGTAATCACAGTACAAACACGTCCATCAACAGAAATACTACATGAACACATGTAGGGACCACAAACTGCTCAAATATAATGTGAGTGCGATATTTTTAAGGTGTGTATAAAACGTATAATTGTAAAGGGTCATTACTTTACCATTTAAGAAAAAAGTGTCCCCTCCAAAATATGAGTGCCCAAAATATAATGTCAATTTCCAAGTCATAAAAAAGGGGTTTTAAGAATCAGTGTTGCACAGCTTTTCTGCTAAATGGGAACAAACGAAGCCTCAAAAGTTGTTGCACACAATTCCAACAAGTTCTTGACTTGTAAACAGTTGTTGAACAGAATGATACATTCTTTGGACAAGATTTGTCACCGACTAAATTCCATTTCCACAAGAAATCAAATGGACCATTGTGACAATTGTACTTTCACAGTGTTTCCTTACAGAAACTACACAGAAAACCAAGATGAGGAAAGTTTTCTCCAACATCTTGAAAGCTCTCTTGTTTTTGTATTTTAAACAACTCTTCACCTATTTTATCTCTGTGATTACAACTATGTTATTGTATCATTAACAATTTTAATGGCTTCAGAAAACTTGTAAAACCACAGAAAAAGTACCAGAGAGCACTTACTCTGACTTGTTGAGAGCCAGTCCTGTCCAGTAGGCCTCCAGCGGAGCTGTGACCACAGCGTCAAACAACACCTCCTGAATCAGCTCTCTGTCACCTGCCACATTTAAAAAAATAAAACCTGTTTGATATCCAGTTTTTTTTTGCTTGCCACATTTATGCTTTATGAAATCATTTGATCTGCATAGATAAGATATGCACCGTGTAGTCTGATGTCTCTTACATTTGAGGTGCGGTCTGCGGCCCGTTATGAAGAGCTTGATGGCTTGAATCTGGGTCAGGTGGCGATGCTCATGCTGCTCCTCTGTGTTGCAGTAAGTCCTGTGGTCAAACAGAGTCACGCTGTTACATCACGAGCCCCAACATACCTGATGAACCCAGAGGGTTAACCCATATAACGCTTGAATGCCCACTTCCATAACCCCAGTGTTACCATTCATCTGCCAGGGCAACATCTGGCTGTTCCAGATCACGGAGCCCTGAAAAACACAAGTCAGTAACGCTTGAGCTGAGTCCGTCTGGGTGGACTGATACAATAAGCTCTCCAAAACCAGCAGGTCACTGTACCCAGGCTGTTGTTAAGAAGATAAATGACATAGATGGAGTGATATACCTGCTTCAACTGACACGTTTCCTCTGAAGAAGTACTTGCCGTGGCCTCTGGAGAGAGCCACTCCCACACTGGCACAAAGAGACAAAGGAATCAACCTGAGTCAACATTTTAAGACCATAAAACAAACCCAGAGGAAGCCATTCGACTGACCTGAACGGGGTTCCTTTGATGTCAGTATAGTAATAGTCATTGTGCATCTTCAAGACACGCCTCTGAAACAACAGATTAAAAGTGCAGATTTATTCCATTAGTCCAGAAACTGCAGCGAGAGCATCTGATAGGGAGAGTCAGACATCTTTATCTGCAGCCTCACCCCTCGATCCACTGTCTTCTTCACCTCCATTGAGAACGTCCCGGTCCTCCTGTTCACCATAGCGTTGCGAAGCTGAAAGATAAAGCACAAAGGATGAGTCAGGGTCACTGATCCAGCAGTCTGTCACAGTGGTTCAAATTAACCTTGACCCTGAAAATAGACCAGTCACGCCTTCCTTGACTTTCTTTCTCTACACAATCCATCGTCATCTAGTCCCAGTGTGAAACCCTTGAGTCAGCTGCAGTGGGAAGTACACCGTGGGGGTTTTTTTTGGTCTGTACATTCAGTTTACGGTTTTAGTTTTAAAACTTCTATCATACATCCAAGATTTCCTACGTCTTCAATGTAATTTCCTCTTTTGTTTTTGATGACCACTCCCATCATCTGTCCTATCAGGGAGCTCAACAACTAGGTGACAACTTGTGATGTCATATAAATGGATGGATGGTGGATGAAAACTGATATTTCTTATGGTAAGAAAGGTAATACCCTCTCACATCTTGGATATACATTTTTTGCAGGCATATAGACTTAATAAGTAAGGTAGTTCATATTAATACTGTATTTGTTTTTAACTGTCCACCTAAAGTTCCTACGTTACTGTTACTGAGCTTTAAAATTGTAGCGGGATTGAGAATAGCAACCGAAGCGTCCTCCTTTTTCATAAGTTCCAAGCAATAGAATATAACACATCCTATTTCTAGACTCCATTTTATCACTTGAAAGCACACGGAAACACCAAAGTTGAGAGAGGATCATCCGAGGAGCACCTGAATGCAGCACTAGTTCTGGCGCTCTCTTCACTCTTGGTCAGGTTCTTTGTTCACTCCACTTGTTTTGACAGTCTGTCTCTTTTGAGTTCAGCCGCTGGATTAGTGTGTTTAGTTCTGGCTGTTTTGTTTTGACAGTCTTGTATTTTTTTAATTTAATCATATCAAGTTTTTCATTTCCTGCCTGCTGCTGCTTCTTCATTTGTGTCCACCAGCATCCACATCATGAACGTGACGCATCTGTATACAAACAATAAATGCATCGAGAACCACGTTTTCTGCAACATTCATAACACGTACGATATCATCTTTGTCCTCCCATTCCACCTCAGACAGATCCACGCTGCTGTAGTTAGGCTTCCTCCTCTTCTGACCCTCCTGATACTGCACAGAGGAACACAATACACAAACATGAAGGGTCCATTTGTGTGAAGAAGAGGGATCTTTTTCCAATTGTTTTTTTCTCAATCAAAATGCATATAAATGTTGCCTGATCTGAATTGTGAAATCTGTTGTACATGGAAAAAAAAGAAAAGATTCACTTCATTGTATCTTTTGTAATTCACCGGTAGAACTGAAGATTTGCTGCGTGCCCTTATTTATGAATCCCTGACACAGCAGTTTCACTGGTTAATTATTTCAAATCATCTGTGAAATTAACACTGTCAGGTAAATGAAAAATAATTAATATGATTGATAGGAACTTCACGCTCAAACAACTCTACATCAATGCATTAAACTGAACATGTCAGAAGCTGCTACTTGATGTCGTCGTGTAAACAACAAACGACCAGTCAGTGACTACAAACACAGCACAGTTTTAGCCACAAAGAGACGTATACACAGAACCAACACAGACTAACACACACACACACACACAGTTGCACAAAGAGGAATAGCACTAACACTGGCACACAGACCCGTTAGCACAGCCACAGCTCCTGAGGAACCAGTGGTCCCAGGGCTAGCGGCTGTGCTCTCGGCCAGTGAGTGTTAAGTTACCTCTGGGAAATCTCAGGCCAGCCAGCCCTATGAGTGGCCTTTATCCCTGCATGCATACATCAAAGGAAAAGGTGGGGATTACAGATTATACGCGTCCATTTAGCCTCCCAGCCACATAGCACATTCATCTCTGTGTGCCCTCGTCAATGGACGCCGATGCACACAGTATCATGGACAAAACCAAAAGGGTAAAGTTGTGATACTGCTCTGGTGTACAAGTACTGCGAAGAAACACTTTACTACCAAAGGCCGGAGGTCCGGATGAGTCAGGATGTAGCCGTTGTTTGTGATGGCAAAGGCGTAGCCATGGATCCCTAACTACAGAGACAAAAATAAGATAGATGATTCAAAATATGCACATGAACATATTCACTGAATTTAAGCACAAGCAGAAAGCAGCTATTGTACCATATGTTTGGGAATGAGCTTCATCAGCTCCTGCAGTGGGATGTCTGTTCCAACGACCCCCAACAGAATACCCTGATTCTTCTGCATGGCAAGATTCAAAACACGCACACCTTCAGAGGACTGCAGGAACACACTGCCAAATATCTTTCTCTGATTAATTTTAATTATATATATATATGTGTGTGTGTGTGTGTGTGTGTGTGTGTGTGTGTGTGTGTGTGTGTGTGTGTGTGTATATTTTAAAAAACAAATGTTTTTTGTCTTTTTTCAAGAGATAATTTTGTTGACAAAGCTCTAAGGAACGAAACATTCTGAAGCTCAGTGCTCTTACTCATGCTGCCAAAACAAGGCATTGCCAAGTATGTTTGTCTAACTTGTAGTATTCAATGAAGTGTTTTATCATCAATAAAATAAGCTGACAGTGCAGTAAACAAATTCCTTCTTGAAATGAGACAATATGAGAGATGATATTGTTCTTAAAACACTTTAAATGATTCTGTCTTGTAAAAAATATAACTTTCCCTCCCTCCATCATTTACTCACTCACTCACCGTTTCATTCTTGGTACTGAAGACAGGCATGGCTACTGTGGTCATCAGACTTGGGCCTTTTTTATCATTCAACTAAAAGAAAAAAGAGGAATAATTCTCAGTCAGTGAGATGAATTCCCTCTTCAGTGGCTCTCTTGCCATTTTCTTCCTTTTTAAATAGTTTTTGGGTAAATTTTCTTCACTCTAATCGAGGGTCATAGCACAGAGGGTCTTAAATCCCCTGCAGCAAACTGTGCTATATCAATAACATTAGACTTATGTAAAAACCGCAACCCTGAAATATGATCATCAGCTCTAGAAGAGTTCATGAAGAGGTTACGACATCTTTCAAGGGCGCTTAGTTTATACTTAAACTCTGTTAAAACATCCAGATAGAAAAGTGGTCGAACAGGATCATAATGGGCAGACAAATGTCATTGCTCCTGCTCCTGATCAAACTGATCCAGACACACACGGGTTTGACTTCATGGCTTGTATGTTATGTTTGATTGCTGCATCCTGAGCCCTCCTGTTGTGGAGCGTTTGTGGCTCACAGGAGGAGATGAGGTGAATCCAGAAAGATGAAAGCTGACATAATTAAGCAAATGAGCTCTGTTAAAGTAGGTCTGCCCTTCCCTCCCCTACACACAGCCCACTGCATCTGCGTCCATCTTGTTGTGCGCGTGTGTGTTGGTGTTCATTTGTGTAGGTGCGCGAAGCAGACGAACTGTGAACAGCAGCGTGTATTAGCAAGCTTGACAAAATGCGCACACAGGTAAACCCTTGAACACCTTCCACACCCCCCACCCTCACCACCCCCACTCCCACCCCCACCTCCCACTCCTAACCCTCCCCCCCCCCCTTTTCTCTTCCTTGGTCTCCCAATGTCAGTTTTATTATGGGCTTTAGGAGATAAAATGCAATGATCCACAGAATGATGAATGGTCTGTCTGAGGTTGAGATAAAGGAGCACACACTGCGGAGGACAATCTCCCAACCCCTTTGTGTGTGTGTGTGTGTGTGTGTGTGTGTGTGTGTGTGTGTGTGTGTGTGTGTGTGTGTGTGTGTGTGTGTGTGTGTGTGTGCGTGTGTGTGTGTGTGTGCATGTGTGTGTGTGTTTTAGCATACTCATAGCCTTTATACTGATATGAAGTCCAGTAAATGCTTCTCTGCTGCTCCTGTCGCTTAGAGGAAAGTTGGAGCATAATGTTGAAAAGTAGCAACGATAAGCAGATATTTAACCTCTCACGTCAGTCTGTCGACGAATACAGCAATTCTCTCCCTTTCTAATCCCAATTCATAATTTGTACTGGCCCGTACTTTTAACACAATATGTTGACAAATAAACAATGCCAGACTTCATTTGATTTTATGAGAATAAGTACAGATGTAGATATTTACCTTATGAGCCTGGGAAAGCTGTTGAGAAAGAAAATAACGAGACGTTAAGAGCAGTAAAAGATGCAGATTCTGCTCTGAGTCTGTGCACACAGCTGTACATGAGTGAAGCAAATCAATGAAGCTCATAATGCGGAATTATTCCAGCAGCATAAAGAACAAGGAGGACATTTACAGGCCAAAAGTAATATACACAGTATTGTAACAATTTTCTGCATCAAGCTTGCCAGAAGATCACAAACACACATATGAAACATACCATGTACACACAAAATATCACACACAGCTCTAACTAATGAGCAGACTTACAGCACTGTCCACGTATGCTTCTGTCCACACCGTGTCGTGCTCGTGGTCAATCACTTTTGGGCGGCTCATGACATGAAGGTACCTCATCACATTCTCCTGAACGTCTGCTAACGTGGAAATCTGACTGAAATATCCTGCAATCAAACACACACATGACCCCCCCAAAAACTGCATGAATATGGATTTTTGGCCACTTGGGAGGAGCACAAACAGCGATAAAAACAGAAATGTGCAAACCCCATTTACACAACGAACCAATAGGAAGCAATTTGGGTCACCAGGCAAAGTCCAGTTCTCATACTTGTTTTGCTTTTTTGTTTTGTTTTTTTTACTAAATGCTAGAGCGAAAAACGTTTTTTGGGGGCATTATGCCTTGTCTCATCTGGTTTATGAGAGGCTCTTCTGCAAATAGCAAATGAATAGAAATAAACAGTTCACTTCACCAGTGGGTGGGTAGAAAAAAAAGTAGATAAAGAGTGTAGAATTTAGAAACGATAGCTTTCATAAAGTGAATGTAATTTCATGTTTGATCGCTTTAAAATAAAATATGTTAGCTTAAAATAAGTCATTTCTCTACATAGATAACAGGTCCTCCTTTCTATAGAGTATCACAATTATGACATATTTAATAGGCCAGTCTGAACACCAGCATCACCATGGACTCTCTTGACCACAAACCAGTGGTTTGTGTCGTTGAAAACAAAGACAAGTGTATGGGAGTTGAGCGGCACTTTTAGAGTGTCTGACATATAAATGCAGTTGTTAGATGTACAAAGCTGAAGTTATGATATGAAGAAACTAAACTGTGGATGCATGACTTCAGTGTCATCACAACCAGCATTAGCGCTTGCTATGTTTTTGCCATGATGACATTAAATGTCATCAACCTAAATCTTTACGTAGAATTGCAAACTCACCCGGTTTTCCCTGCGATTAGAGGTATGCCTGACAAATAAAAGAGCGTAAAACTGTATGGATGTGGTCTACAGCAAAAAAACGATCTGAATATTCACATAGTGCTGCTGATGTTCGGGATTACTGGATGTGTAAACGGTTCAGTCCAGAGCGACACAGGACTTTCTGATGATGTTTCATACTGGACATGTAAGGTTATATCACAGTGGGTGTTTGTACTGGGAAGGAGGTTTGGGTTTTGTCTCCCCACTATCTCCCCGTGATCTGTTTTCCTGGCTGTGGCTTCCAGAGGGTGCTCATGCGGACTGTTGACACGTGGGAACCATCAGCAGTGAGCAGCCAAGAGGGAGACACTCTGACAGGAAGAGGGATTAGAGCAGATTGACCTCTGACCCCCCCGAGTGCCACTTCATTGCCTTTTGGCAGAAAGTGGGAGCCAGCCCGAACACATGCATGCACACACAAATATGTATAAATGTAGCTAAACGCGCGCACACACACACACACACACACACACACACACACACACACACACACACACACACACACACACACACACACACACACACACACAGATACACATCCTATTCTTTCATATTACTCCACACACATCAGACCCTGTCCACCACTCTGATATGGAGCTGCTTAGGAAAGTGTTTATCAGAAAGTCTCAAACCTTTGTTGGCACAGGCCATCCATTTGAGGTTATCAGCAAATGCAGACTCTCGTCCAATAAGGTAAGGGAATATGCGTACCTGTGCCAAGGACATGTAGAGGTTAACAGTTTCAAAGATGGAGGGATTACAAACACGAAAAGTGATGTGGCTCCTCAGTACTTCATCTCCCTGATTCTGTCTGTTTGTGAACAAAATCTAGATGCATGTTTTTAAAGAAACAATAACCTGTTCTTTATTGTCATTTTGGAGCATTTTTTTTTCCAGGACTACCTTTAATAGTTCTGTTATTTGAATCCAATTAATTTTCTTTTGTTGGGCCGTGAGCATGAGGGCACCTCCTGCTGTCCTTTTAAAGAACGCTGTGTGACATTGCCAAACCTGCACGGCTCATTGGCTCCAGATGCTTCGCTAAGCATAAAGCATATAGGAAACACTGAATGGCTGCCATATAGAGACCCTGAGGGTGTATGGAGGGGGGAGTGGTTACCCTGCCAAACACTGCCCTGTGCCCTGCCAAACACTGCCAACACATATGCTTGACAGGCCTTAAGAAAAGCCCTGGAGCTGTTGTTTTTTGTGCTGTGAGTTGCTGCGCAAACCATTTCATTTCAGTCGGGTTTACAAAAAGAGCCAAACAAAAGCTTCTAAACCCAACGTTGCGCCCTGGAACCAGTGCCAGGAGACATGGACCAGAGCCTTGGAGATTGAGTTGCCCTTGAAAACGTTTAATTTCCCATGTTTTATTCCTCATGGGAGAAATATTGCTCTGTAATGTGTCAACAGATTGAAAAAAAAAACCCATCATATTAATGCGGATTTTACATTATAGAGTTGTGAGAGGTAATGATTTAAGAAAACCAATTCCCCAAAACGTCAAGACAGGAGCTCCAGTTGGCATCTAGTATTGAAATGTACATCTATCTTTGCTGGAAGAAAAGTGCAGCGCAAGCAGAAAATCCTGAAAAGGGGCATGTGTTACATTCAATATAAGATAACGTGGAATAAAAGACGAAGAGAGAAAGACTCACCTTTCTTTCTGGCCAGTTGTACTTCTCAAAAACATCGTCATACATCTCAGTTGCTCCGTCTGTCACCAGCATTATGGCCTGGCTGCACACACTGCCATGACCAGTCTGATTAAACTGCAGCAAGAAGAGAAACAAATACAACCACATTTATATCATGTTGTTATTTACACATTTAACAGTGCCGACAAAGTCTGATTCATCGAAAATGATGCTGTTGTGGCAGCAGGGACACGATCAGTCAATAAACTACATATAAAGTAAATGAACCCGAGGACTGTGGTTCTCTTAATTCTGGTGTGGAAGATGCATCGCAGTAATTAAGTGGCTTATTGACCTGTAACAGAGTGAATGTGGAGAGAAAGAGGAGTGTGTGCTGTCACAATCACACACCAAAAAAACTGCTGAGCCCCGTTTCGCTTGCCAACACTCAGGCACTGAGCACCAGGAGGCCCTTAGAACTCACATCCGCACCGGAGAGCAAAAATATCAGAAGAAAAGCACTTTCATGTTCCCATAGTGCATAAACAATATTACTGTGCGGCCTTTGTGTCAGCAAAACCTTGACCATTTAGGCCTCAGAGGTACCACACACAACCACGACCAGCCAGACCAAAACTGTTCGCATGCCCATCCTTGATTCTCTGAGTTGTCATCGGGAACTGTGCATTGTGCGACTTTAATCTCAAACGAAAGCGGATATATTTGATTTAACCGACTCTGTGACGACTCTGGGAACAGAATGTCAAGCTCAGATAACTGTGCCAAACATAAGATGACAACAAGAAGATTAACACCAAAAATAATAGAGTGAAGACAGAACGGAGGAAATTACTATGCAGAAACACCTCCAAGGTATGGCATATTTGCTAAATGTATCCTAGACACAGAGGAATTTGTCTTGACGGACCAGTAGACCATACAACCTTTAAAACCGACACAAACAGCAGACAGAAACAAGAAGTAAACAGGAAGACAAAAAGGCCAAATCAACTTAAATGTCACTACTAAAAGATACATACATGCTGTGCATGCGCACTGTCACGTTAAGAGAAAATCCAGCATTGAAAAAAACAGCATTTTGAGCTGAAGAAATAAAAAAGAAAAACAAAAACAAATGTTAAGACATTGTAATATACCTGATGAGCAACTTTAGAATATCTATGGCCGATTTTTTTCATCAAAAATATGTTCATTTTAAACTATAGTTCACATCTTCAGGTTCCATTTCAGTGAACAGGAAATGTGAAATCAACGTTTATGCAGAGTAGTGTAATTTATGGGGGGCCAAAATTAAATTAAATGCAGATTGGTGACAGCTGACAGATATCCAGGGAATGAGGAGTGTCTCTCTCTATATATTTATAATAAAGACATTCATTTGCTGTCTCTGCTGGGATTTGTTTGTATGAACACGAATCAAACCATGTGTCTCACTACTGTAAGTAAGTCAGAATTAAACAACGGTGAGGATAAAAGTAGTAATCAATAACAGGATCATTAGGAAATGTGTGGATGAATCTAAACAACTGCCTGAAAGGCGAATTAATGTTCTTGTTTCCGCAGGAAAAAAAGCTCTAAAAATCCGATGGATAACGTATTATATTGTAATTGTGCCATATTTTACTGTACTAGCTGTTTTATTCTTTCATATTATCACCCAGTTTCATGCAGCTGAGCAGGACTATATGCAGAAACGCAATAATACATAAAGCAGGTTTCGTTTTGATCTTGTCTCTGATAGACTGATTTCTTTTACTCGGGTAGAAACGTTGAATTTCAGCCTTCGTCTCCTGGCTACCAGATTACCATATTCACTGCAGAACTCTAATTAATCTGACAAATGCAGAGGTAAAAGCTGTGCTTCCTCAGCTTCAGCGGTGCAGCCAGAGCTCGCCTGAAAACAGGGAGATAAAAGGAGTACCGCGTGGTTCCTGCCCTTATCTGCTTTGTGTTCCAATCAGCTACCTTATTAATCATTGACATTAATTAGAGCCATTAATCACACTTCACAATAGATGTGTCTGTGTTTGGAGGGCGGAACGGGGATAGCACCGAAGCGTTTTGACCTGCGACACACACACATCCCAAACACTCAAATGTATTTTACTGGAGTGTGTTACTTTTAATGTTCAGACGAGGACATAAAGAGGGCTGTACTTTGTCAATGAAAACAAATGCGGCCTGTGAAATGAAAGTTGTTTTAACGTTCTGGCCAGGTGGAGCCCTTGAATTAAAAGAGTGTACTTGTGATGCTAGATAGATACTGTATACTTTTCTGTCAAATGAATCAGTACATACATAAATCATTTTTGTTATGATTTGTGGGTAAAGCAGCACTGTAACATAATCAGCAGCCAGCAAATATAAATGAAGATGATCAACTTGTTGTTACAGTATTTCAGTAAATGAAATGATGCTGTTCAGACGGTTACAACAACAGAAGGTCTTTCACTGAACTGCAACTTACATCATTGAGGATTGTGAATGCCTCTGTCAGGGCATCCCCCAGCAGTCCGATCCCTTTGGCAAACAGCTTGTCCAGATGTTCACGGAAATGCTGACAGATAACATTTTTGAATATTAATCACATAAATTAAACCTGATAAAAATCCACATGTATTCATTAGATGTCGGTCTAGTTATGACTCACATCTTTATTGGTGCGATCAGCTCGCACCAGTGTGCCATTCAAACAAGGCTCCACGTAGTGAACCTCCTGGTTGTACTGCAGAAATATAAAATGACATTTACACGGTAGAACTTTATAGAAGCACTCAAAGCAAGACCGATCAAAGTCAAATGTTGAGAACAGACACACGCAGAGAAGCTGAATAAAAACCTACTGCGATGATGTTGAAGAAGTCATCATCTCCGAGTGTGTCTAATATGGAGGAGACAGTTTGTCTGGCGATAGTCAGCCGAAGGCCCTTCATGCTCCCACTGACATCAACTAAGATAACTACATCCTTAGGAGACGTCGCTGCCTGGATGTACCTGTAATACAGAGTAAGAATACACTCTATATACATGTCTGGGTGTTGCAATATCACCGATAAAAGAGGAAAATAAACACTCACCACTTCCTGTTCCTGCAGTCGAAGCCTATGACCCCATGCTCATCCGGATGCCACTTCACACCTGGGGAACAGTTGGTGAAAGACAGAAACCGGCAAAGGTCAGCAGTGGAAAACTACAAGCTTACTGTCATCGCAAATCTAACAGCCATGATGAAGGTTATCACCTCTCCCTCGCCCAGGTACCATCAGTGGCTGTGGAAAAGTCTGACCAATAAAATCACGGCGCCATTATTACTGCAATTCACGGATTTTACAAATCCAATTTTAAAGAATAGATAACCGTTTTTATCCCAGTGGGGAAAATTCAAAAGTCACAAGCTATTTTATCACAAAGACATGACCACATGAAGAGAGACGGTCCTGAACAGCTGGACATCAAAGTACTTGGAGGATACTGTGAGTGCTGCTGCTTTAAAACCTTAGTAGCTTCTGGAATAAATCCAAATCTCTTTTTTTTTAAGTGAGGCAGACAATATTGTCACCTGATGGGAAGATTTGGAAGATTCCTGTTGTTGTTGTTGTTGTTCACAGACTATTAATAGATGAGTACTCCTGTTGCAAAAGATAACATGTTTTTCTATCACCACATTCATGCCTTACAGTCAGAAATACTCTAAAAAGTCTTCTGTGAAATGATGTAGCCGTATATTAAGATAAAACAAAATAAGCGTGTTTTTAGAATTCATTTTCAGTAGGAGGCATGATGAGCTTTGGGCTGAGTGTCTTCTTAAGACAAAATATATAAAATATACCATATTGTATGTAGAGGCTGATCCACCTCCTTTTTGTGCTTTCCTTCTAAATCAAACAAACACAGCCCATTTCTGGACATTGCATCTCATCTCTGTGGTTTTTCTCCAGCACTGCAGTGAAGCCACCGCCTGTTCCTGACCACTCGTGTTGGATCCAGCAGCAGTAGTCGACTGTTCCTCAGTGCTGCTGCAGACCCTCACCGGCAAATTATAATTAATTACAGTCTGTATATATGCATCCCCTCTGATGGTCTGTAAAATTACTACATTAGCTAAATTACCCTTTTAGTAATTCTATATCATTTGTTCTGATGGGTTTTTTTTTTTCTTGCACTGAAGGCTGATGGCTCCCTTGAGACCCTCCCTCTAAACACACACACACACACACGCGCACACACACACACACGCACACACACTCACACACACAGCTCACCAGGGTACTGCCTGAAGAAACCTTTGGCGCTCCCAAAGTACTGCCAGATGAGTGTTGGATCTCTTTCGAAATTGTCCACAAACACTTTGTTCAAGGCTTCGGACCAGTACACCCCGTTCACTATGTCCGGATCTGAGGGGACGACAGATGCAAACACAAAGGGAGGTGAGACAAGATGAAGACAAGCAAATTAAATGGTGATCATGGTAATCCTCCTGGTCACCACGACCAAGTGCACAGTTGACCCCTGTCCCTTATTGACCCCCCTGGAGGCGATACAATGGCTGTGACTAAATCATCCCCTCCCCTCCTGCGGCTGAACAAGCTGGCGGCAGCCTCCCTTTGTGCTGTTAACAGAGAGTTATGTGGAGTCCATTAGAGCCAAACAAAAGCAGCCACAGTGGGAGAGGTGACACTTTCCATTCTTAAACAAGAGCCAACTCAACTGCTGCTGTATGAGAAACATCTCCCTCCCATCACCCCCCCCCCGCACTCTCTGAGAGGTGTGCGCTTACTTTCTCTTTATGTTTTGACTGGTATTGATCCTCCAACTCCACTTCTCTCAGCTGGTGACATCAAAACATTTTAAACAATCATTTCTCTCTTTTCTCTATCTCCTTTCATCAACTCTGAAGAAGAATAACACTACCGTAATGTCACCTGCTAGTCCAGCGCTCACCTTTGTTGTACATGTTGGTGGGCACCTGCACCACGCTGAGGCTGAGGTTGACCGACAGGTTATTGAAATGGTCATTTGGCTCCAGAAGGAACTCCCCTCCCAGCTCCACGTTATTGCCCTCATCGTCCACTTCATTGATCAACACAGCGTTGAAGTACTCGTACTGCAGATAACAGTGAAAGAAGAGAGCAGGCATGCAGAGATGTAAAGGATGTTTTTATAAGCAGTGTTTTCCTTTCATTTACAGGAGTTGCACCATAGTTCACATCCTCTACTATGAGATTAAGAAATGATCAAGTTAGCAGCAACAAATATTAGAAAAACTGACTGAAAGAAATGTAGGTGTTGAAAAAAAAAGCTGGCAAAAAAGGGTGAATTATGAGTCATGAATTAACAAAAGTGCATTTGTGAAGACTTTTTTTTTTAATTTCCTGGAGTGTAAATGATAGTTGCAGTCATGACTTGTCAGTGACTCCTTAAAAGGACCTGGATGAGCTAAGAGAGTTTCATGGGTGCCATTGAAAATTCTCTCTCCCCTAAAGTGAAAGCCAACAGTTTGCGTGTCCTGTCCTTCACTGCCTGCTGCTGCAGAAGAACTAGCTCATCCTGTCTGAGCGGCCTCTCTGTGGCCTCTGCTTCTCATTGTTGGGGTTGAGAGAGGAAGTGAGAGGAGGGAGGAAGAGAGAGAGAGAGAGAGAGAGAGAGAGAGAGGGAGATGGCTGATGGACTCACAGCATCACACTCGGGGGAGGCCATGCGGGCATCACCATCAAGCAGCCCCTGACAGCTCATACCACGCCTGAGCAGCTCTCTGACGAGCTGCGGCGGAGTGGAGGGGGAGAGCTGCAGAAGGGGAGCAGTGGGGGAGAGAAACGTGCACCCTCAGCAGAACTGATGGCGCTGTAGAGAGGCACGTTAACCACCAGGGTTATTACTGTAGAGTAGGCCACGGGACACTGCAGCTATCCAGGATGCCCCACTGACTTTTACACCACTGCAGTTAGCTGTAGGCCCCACTGCAGAGATCTGCCCTCTGTTACAGGCGCCTGGGCCTCGCTGGACCAGGCTCCAAAACCTGGACTTAATGCTTCAATTGTTCTTATTGTAGTAACAAAGACCTTCCGAGTTAAATCAAATCTGTTTTTAAACTGTGTCCTTCCACGAAGAGTATTCTAATTGTGTTGTATTATCTAGCATCTTTTGCCCTAATTAAACTAAAATAGCAGCACCCAGATCTATAATCTGAGTGCTGCTATTTTGTTTCTTCGTTTTTGTCAAGTTTTTGCATTTATATGCATTTCGACTTATTTCTATGTTAATGAATAATCAATATTAATTCATGATAAGAGCTAAATACAGTTTAAGTTGAGCAACTCAGTTTCACGTGTGATCTCTTTTCTCTGATTTTCAGAATGTAGATTTGAAAACTTTAATACATATTTGAAAAAATATCAAAATACAAAAAGAGCAGTGATCCACAAACAGCTAAATCTATCGTTTTTTTTTAATTTATGCTTGAAATAAATAGATATGCTTTTGATAGAAATAAAAATAAATCTAACTTTCAACACAGTCAGATTCATGGCAGAAAGACAGTTTAAAGAATTAGAATGTTACTTTTCATTTTCCTCTTTGCCAGTTTTTATTTCTGTGAAAACATTTATTAAAGAATGTATTTCCAATACCTGTAATATATCTTTTCAGCTGCCATTTTTCCTTGACTGTCCCAATCTGCTGGAGAGTTACCCTATGTATAATTTTGTCAGGGTCTTGTCGCTCCATCAGTTCTGATCTGCGCACCCCTGAACCGGTGAGTCCATGTGGGTCGAAGCGAAACACCCGACTGTCCTGACAAGCAGCAGCTGAGATAAGAGCAGCCATCTTATCTCGCTGTGGTCAGTGAAATGGTGCGTGAAAAATGTGTGGTGTCAGAGGAGGCGAGGTTAGCCAAATGATGCCACGAGGAGCGATATCATGACATCACATCATTATCGCAGGTGGATATTGAATTTTCTTTATTATCTTTATAGCCTTTAGGATGAAACGTCTGTGTGACAGAGCCAGCGTTATAAACAAATAATTGACAGTTGTTTGAATAATTAAAAAAAAAATCCTGCCATTTCTTCTATCAACTGTGAAAATTTTATCGCGAAAAAAAATGTATAATTTAAAATAAAAAAAACATGATTGGCTGGAATAACGACTTAAAAATGTGAAAAAAATCCATTGCAAAATTTAAAAAAGGAGGCCAGAACAACCATAGAAAATCTTCTTTTTAACAAGCCTCTTATGATAGAAATATTGTAAAGCATTAATGAATTGATTACTGTTGCATTTAAATAATATTTGAGGGCTGTAGCATTTAGCTGTTTGCTTTGAGAGTAAGAAATCATATATATATATGTATTGTGTGTGTGTGTGTGTGTATATATATATATATATATATATATATATATATATATATATATATATATATATATATATATATATACTGTGTATGTATATATATATGGCCTGTAAAGGTAAAATCTGTAAATCTGTCTTGTTCTACTGTAGCTGCAGAGAAACAGCAGAGGTGTACAGGAGCAAGGAAAAGTATCTGAAATGTATTCATATGTTGTAAATGCTTCTATTAAGTGTAAAGTACTGCGGTTATTTCAGTGTTTTGTTGCTCGACTGGGTTTCCAATCTGGAGTCATGTAAGTGAAACAATGCGCCTCGCAAAAGAGTTTCATTTATCTTTGTCCACTGGAGAGAGAAGAGAGAAAGAACGAGAGAGAGAGAGAGAGAGAGGGAGAAAGAGGAGGGGACCAATAAAATGACAGAAATACTGCATTCCCTCTGCAGAGACTGTGAGGCAGCTCGGAGCATCCAGGAAATCTGCAATGAGAGTCGCTAAGTGATGTTCTGAGCTGAGCCAGAGAGAGCACAGGAGCACATCCTGCTGACTGAAATAAAGATTAGAGGCAATGCGGCCTATCCTCCATTTTTTTCCCCTCTCCTCTAATGTCCACCAAACCAGCATTCTCACCAAGAAGCCTTACTTGTTTCAATAAAAACAATGTCATTCATTAGCAGAGCATTTTATTCTGCCAACAACATCAAAATCCTACTCCTCAGTCAAAAAAGTATCTGTCTCCTTGATCATACAGTTGAATGTTTCAGCTTTACAGTGTAGAATGATGAATGCGCTGAGTTTGAAACCAGAAGGCTGATTTCCCACTCATTGGTGAAAGTGCAAATGTTCTCTGTGCTCAGGGAAAAACTGATTTTAAGGGGTGGCCCAACAAGCAGGGTTTATGACATCACAATTATTCTCCAGTGCACAAAACAGATTACAGAGACAAATTGTGCCCGACATTTAAATAAAATTTGAACTTTTTGAGAGGGTAAAGTATTTTTGGATACTGCGTGCGTGCAGGGCACCACCACTAGACCTTCATAACCCTCAGCCATACATCTTTTATACATGTGAAACTTCCTGTCTGTACACGTAAAAGGGTCAGTGAGTTATGACGGCACAGAGCCCTCGGTGTGTGCGACATCAAAGACACATGTATCAAAGCTCCGACAGGACATCGGAGTGAAGGACGAAGCCAACCCAATTAAAGACTTTTAGGGTCTATTACCCTTCTCTCACCTTCCACATCCATTCAACAGTAATTCATCCTGGTATGGATACAATGACACATTTCTTTTCTTTTTCTTTTCTCACCTGTAGGTCAGGGTTTTCTTCATGCTGATGATGAGCTTCTTCTGCTGCCTCCACCAGCCGCTGACAGGAGAAGCAATACAGGCCTAATTATTATTTAGCTTTAAGTCCATCCTGCAGACAGCCATAAAATATATACAAATAATGCAAATTTAGTTTTAGCTACTAATCTCAAACACACCACTTCCAATTCATTTCTCTGAATTGCAGTAAATGTTACTCCATCCAGTTGTTTTCAAGCCAAACTCACTACATCTTCCTTCCTTCTTGTATTTTTGAGGGACAAAAACATGTGTAAAATGTTGGCCACAACAACAGTGGAGTGCAGGTGTGAAATGATGGATGGAGGATTTCATCTGGCCTCCACAATAACTCGATCCTGCAAATGTGCTTGGCTCGGTGTTTTTCTGGGAAATGCCACCTAAACACTGACGCTCCCTCTCGCCTTCGGTGCCAAGCAGGTAATTAACATCTGTCACATGTGTCAAAATAACTGCGATATAAACACAACTGAGGCGACTGAGCTGTGGCGGACAAATTCAATTGACCTCACGGTGAAGTAGTCATGTCAGCAAATGGCACAACATATAAATAATGATTTGTAATCGAAACGATATGCTTTTAAAGAAATGATGTGGTTGGCCTGACACTCCACCTTCACCCCTTCATTGAAGCACTTTTGTTAGGACTAAATTATTAACTTGCAATTTAATTTTGAGCCACGTGATGGTGTTTCACCCCCACCACATTTCTGTGCTACAAAATTGACAAAAGCTAAATGGTTAGCTTCTGTTGTTTTCACATCATTCGCAAAAATGGAATATGTTGATACATCTCTGGGAATCACTAAACCTCCTGGGGGTGTAATTTACAGGAGGAAATGTCACGAATGGTCGCGCAGGCGGGGTGAGATAAACGTTATCATTTCCCAGCAGTCACTGCGAGGCACAGCGCAATAATGGTTACAAGCTCCTGTGTGTGCTGAGGTCGCAGACAGGCTGCTGCTGTGAGACTCCGGCCTATAAAGTCCAACATCCAGCTTCAACATCATGTAGAGGATTTGATCTTTGAACACAATTATCTCCTTTTACAGTTGACTAACAATCATTTCCTACAAACCATGAAATCATATTAAAAAAAAAACAAACCCAGTTTTGTTTTGTTTTTTCCAATAAATCTGACCCACCCTGGTGGCCTCTGCTTTTCTCCGGAACATTTCCTCCATCTTCACCGCCAGGTTTTTCACCAACTTCACGCCATCAATTTCTTCCACTCTGACAGACTTTTCCTGCTCTTTATATTTCTGAAACAAAAGCAGTGACATTTAAACAAAGAGGATGACTGTAAATCTTAAAAAAAAGAAAAAGGTTTTCAGCTCACACTGAACTATTTAATCACCTCGGATGTCCATTTCACACCCACAGGAGGGGAAAGAGACAAACATCATTTTCTGTGTGTGTTCTGCATTTTACAGGTTATTGTGTCTCTGCATCCAGAGAGGTGGGGAGGTAGGGGTGGGGGTGGGAGTTGGGGGGTGGTGGCAGAGGGTTGGGGTTGGGGGTGGGGGGTGTGGTTGTGAGGATTGATAAACAAGGCTTATAAGCTTTCACATGTTGGTTGACAAGCTGCAGGAAGCCCATCTCAGATGAGTGGCTGATAAAACCCATGCTGCAACACAGGATGATTGATAGGCTTTATCTGGTCTCAGTCATTGGCTACACCTGCTGCTTCCTTCTCTCTGATTGGCTGAGGAAGGCTACGTTGGGTGGCCGGGGAGAGGGGGTGGATCTAAAGGCTATGCATGGTAAGAGTGTAATTGAAATGGAGTCAGAGCACAGGAGAAAGATAATAACGTGTCAAGCTCGGGCGATTCAGGGTAATGAACTACACCTCACATAATGCTGATTCTGCTGGATGCTCAGGACCTCCAGTGATACAGAACAAAGCGCAGCAGCTCAGAGGAATACAACATTACATAATCCCATACACACTCTCACACACACATCAAATAAAAACAAAACTCTGACGCTCTCACGCTGTCCAGTCAGCCACATCCCAACCCTCTAATATCTAAAAATAAAGACAATACAGGCCTGCAGCAACCACTCAAACACATGACGCTCACAAAAACACTCCAGTACATGAGGCGACAAATTACCTACTGAAAGGAAGAGTGTGGACCCGCACTGGAGCAGAACAGTTCATTTCACGCCTGTCCTCCTCGCCTCAGCACCCTGAGCCTGCCCCCCCTTCCCTCACACTCCTCCAGTCATCAAGTGGAGGTCAAGCCCCATCCATCACAAGCACTGATCATGATTATTGATTAGACCAATGCAGATGTGAGGTGCACCTGCCAGGAGCCTGAGCTGCTCCGGTGTTCCCCCCTTTTTCCAGAAGTCTCAGTGACATTGGCTAATTCACCACAAAAGCTTCTAATGATTAACCTTAATGACCAGCCCCTAACAACCCATCAGTTCCCTCACAGTTCGCTGCTTTGTGCTGACTCGCTCAGCCTCTCAAGACATGCCTCAATGAACACACAAGCAAAGTGCTAACATACACACAACAAAAGAGAACAAATCTACGGGGCATTTTACAAAATGTGTCGTGGAAAGCCAACACCTGGAAAGAAATTAAGCAGTCATTTGAACTTCAATCTCAGGGAGTGTCACCTCAGGGCAGGGGGGTGCCAGGTTGGGCCCTTGGAGTCGCCTCCTGAAAGCAGTTTGAATGCTCTCGCCATGTTTGCGTGGACTTCCTCTGCTTGTTCCGCTCTCCTCCCACCCTCCAGGACACGCAGGTGAGCTTTTGGAGTTAATCCTGCTGCTGCCTTTGACCAGCGAGGTTGACTCAGAGCTGGAGTTGGTCCCCGGACGAGGTGCCGTGATGGCCCACAGCTCCTAAAATAGTGAGAGCAGGTCAAATGAAGGTGGATTTATAAGTATAATGAGGAGCGGTGCTGTAAATTAACTGTAAGTAGGAAAAAAAGAGTTACAGACAAAAGAAATGGTGGTTTTCAGGCGACGTTCTCTCTTTAAGGAATTATTGTGTGTATTTTGTATGAAATGATCTGTTTTTCCTCCATGTGTGAGGTGAGCGGAATGTCAGACACAGCTTTTAACACGGTGCAGGTGAAAACAGGATCCCGCACGTAAGCTACAGCGGTGAACAAACCCTGAGTATCTTTCATTGTCTGACTGTTTTATTTCCTCCACTGCTTCCAATAAAACCCCGCAATTTCAAGTACCAGATTTTGTATTTTATAGAACTTCTCCTGACTAGAAGTTCTGAGTGCTGAGTATACAGGAAGTAGGCCGAGGACATTTGAGTCGATGACTTCTTAAAGACATGGGTTGTTTTGTCCTTCATCTACTTTATAGTGCCCTGTTTTATATATTGTAGGTACACAACACTTCACCAGGGTTTTCACATCCCCCATCTCTCCGGACCATCACCTGCTTTATTTGTCTTAAAAGGAGTGACCTCGCTATTTCAGACTAAGGTGACTTCACTGTATTTTCAAGACGCACACCTCAAAAAAAAAAAAAGGCCTCTATCTATTTTCTACTTGATGTAATTGTGTATCTATACAAATATGGCCTCTTGGGAAAGAACACTACATTTAGTGAGCGTAAGTAAGAGTGTAATTCCCTATAATGACGATGACGATGATGATGATGATGATTATTGCAGATTTTACAGTTTTTTTTAACCCAATGAGTTTGTTTTTTTATAGCAGATATGGGCATATGTGTGCAAGGACAACTTTTAATACCAAATTTGCAGAACAAGTTGATACATTTTGCTTTTCCATAATCATCATAAGTATCACTAAATTTAAGGCAACTTGAGCTTGATAATGTATTTTATAAGATTACTTTTTACGCCCTGGATGTGTCTTGTGCTTTTATCTTTATATGAACGTAAAATAAAACTGTACCACGTAACTTTTAAAGTGAGTTGCTACATATAAAGGAGTTACCATTTTGCATGTTCAGCAAATGTTCACAGGGATATTTAGGAAAGTACATCACACAGTGTGTGTTGTATGCAGTGTAACTTTAAACATGATGCGTCACACTCACACTGCAGTACAGTCACTCAGCATTCACACCTCCAGCTGTTGACCTCACCGTTGTTTCAGTTTAAGTCACAAACACACAAATCACAGCTCATGCAACACGAAGCAGAATTTGAAGGTGAGAAAACAGAGTCCACCCTGCCATCAAGTGGCCAGAAAGTTAAACCTACCTACTCACTTCTAACCCCCCCCCCCCCCCCACCCCAACACTATCAACCAAAACCACACAGTTATTTAATTTGTCTCCTTGTCGCATTCATATTTAGAGGTTGAAGCTCTGGACTCTAGAGAGTAAACTGAAGGGATGAGATGAATCAGAGCTGTGGTTAATGGGCCATATCAGGAACACACACACACACACACACACACACACACACACACACACACACACACACACACACACACCTGAGTCTCCTCCAACATAACGCATCGGCATTCAGCTGAGACCCAGAAATGTGACCATTACAGAGGGAAAACAGGGTAACAGCGAACAATAAATGCGTGCCACTTCAGGACCGTAAGACGAAAGAGAAGAGGCCATTTGTGTCGGTACAACACTGAAGCGCTGAGATGTGACTTAAGTACCTTCTGCAGCAGCTGAGATCCCGAATATTTTGCAGAAATGGATTTAATCTCCCCACCAAAAGCTGAAGCCCAGAGCTTAACACTAAACAAGATGAAGAGAGAGAAATTTAGTCTCACAAGTATGAAAAAAAATCATTCATCATAAAAGACAACAACAAAGAGAAAGAAATTAAATCTAATAGTATAAAATCACAAATTTCTGTCCAGTTTTTAAATTAAGATTGAAGTTAGAGCAGCAAATGCAAGATGAAGTCTTCTCTCAACACAGCTGCTTCCATCTCTCCTCATCTGTCCTCTTCTACTTTCTATCCTTAAACCAGTGGCTATCATCCTCACTCACTTTCACTCGCCTGACACATTACTGATTAGAAATGGGATTATATGCATTTTAGCTTCATTAAAAACATGATATGAGGAAGTTATGACATGCAGAGAAAATATAGCATGAATAACCTTCCTGGTTAAAGAATTATTATAAGAATATATATATTTGCAAGCAACATTTGACCTGCTATTATCTGTAGAAAAAAACTTTTTTGTGTGTGTTTCTTTAAAACACACAATGAACACGTCCTTTTCCAAACTGAATAATTGCCAGAAGTTGAAATCTCAACTGGCGTTTAAATCCTTGGGAGGGAGGGGGGCTGGAGCCTATCCCAGCTGGCATTGGGTGAGAGGCGGGGTTCACCCTGGACAGGTCGCCAGTCCGTCGCAGGGCCATCAGGAGCAATCAAGGGTTCAGTATCTTGCTAAAGGACGCTCTGACATGGTCACCGGGGGAAGTGAGGATCGAACCAGCGACCATTTGGTTGCTCGACCGCCTCGCTATCTCCGAGCCATGCCGCCCAAGGGGGAAGAAAAAAAACAACAACAAAAAAACAACAACAACAACAACAACAAAAAACCTTCTTTTTAAAAAAAAAACTATTTTCATCAAGTTCTAAATTGAGCTTTTTGGACACCTTGAAATGAGCTCCTACACAAATTTGAAATCATGTAAAGCAACATTCAAGATTTGCAGTTGCATTTTTGATTTTGATCTTTGCTCTTTTAAATGTTTCATGCACAAATTGTAGCTGGTGGAACTTGATAACAAATTCCTTCAAAATGGTTCCCATTACTGCAGTTATGCTGCAAAAAGAAGAAGAAAAAGAAGGGACTGAATCGGTTAAACTTTGGTAATTAATAAACGACAGAGCGACAAGAGCTTCAGCAATGGGATTTCTGCTGTATTTAATTTACTTCAAATTTACAGTAAACAACAAAACCATGGAAAGCCACTGAATATTACTGTTTAAAAAAAAAGCGAGAAAGAAAAAAGTTTCTTTTATGTCCGTGAGCTATAAAAAGGTTTCTTATTATTTCTAATCCATCTGTTGCAACTATTGTTGTATTCTTGCAACAAAACAACAAAAATACAATTCAAAGACAAAATTACCTTCAATATTTTGATTAAACATTCAACAATATTCGGAATCTTCACTAAATACCTACAAAAATGAGAAATCGCTCTCCAGCAGTTTTTTTCCTCCTGAAATGCGGCCTGTGAGCAGGACAGCGTGTGTGGTTGAATTTAACAAATCTCTCGTCTTCGTTGGTCTGTTTTGGAACGAATTTATCCGCTAAAATTTAAAATGAGAGCTGAATTCTAAGTGGGCTCCGTTTCCTCCGTGTCAGACATGCTGGTTATCTCCATGTGCGCTAAAGTTGCGTCTCACTCACACTGACAGAGGGATGCCGGGCTGGGATCCCTCCACCTCCACCACCTTCACACCGACGGAGATCCAGAGCAGAAGGAAGCTGCTGCAGCTGCACAAGTGCGAGAACAAAACCCTCCAGTAAAGCTGCATCTTCAGGTTGTCCAGTAAATCCCAGCAGCGAGTAGCCTGCTCCAGGAGCCCGGCGCACCAGCCTGCACGTATATTAGACACTTTAACATTCCTTCATTCCTTCATTCAGAGAGAGAGAGAGAGAGAGAGAGAGAGAGAGAGAGAGAGAGAGAGAGAGAGAGAGAGAGAGAGAGAGAGAGAGAGAGAGAGAGAGAGAGAGATCCTCCTCCTGCCCTTCTGAGAAAGGAAAGCCCATCAGTTGAGGAGGAAAACCACCACAGCCTCTTTTGTACCGAAGCCTCAAGGAGCTCCTGCAGCTGGATGCAGCAAAATGTAAATCCCGGAGATGATCCGGGTGGTTTGATTTCATGGACACGAAACGGAGGCTCTCCTCTGCGAGGCACCTGGATTTACAGTAAAGCAGCATGAAGTTGTTCCACCGCGCTTCACGCTCCATGAGCTGTAATCTCTGCACCAAACACCACACAGCTGAACGCCTGGAAGTATTTCTACTGTAACGGAATCATTATTGCACAGCTTAGACCTGCAGAGCGTCATTAAAGTTGGAGATGCGGTTGAGGGAAAGATTCCTGATGATGCGACTGCAGATATTTGGTTTCTGCAGCGCGATTATAGAAGAAAGAAGAAGAGCAAGAAAAAAGACATCTGGTGTCATTTGGGGTTTTTATATTTTGATTGAAACTCATATTAATGAATAAATACAAGAGCTACCTCGGGAGTTATTGTCCAGCAAACTTTGGTGCAAAACCATTTAGCGCAAAACCACTGACGTCATGTCAAAGCAACTTTCCCAGGTGAACCCGGAGGCAGGCGCAGCGCAATGAGACTGATGACGTTTGGATTGTTCCTGTATAGGAATATAACATCCTTATCAAGCTGTTAAATTGAAAACTGATTAGGAAAGGATAATCATCCTCGCGCACACACGCACTCACGCACGCACAGGAGGATGCCTCTCGTGCACCAGCACGGCAGCCATGTTTCCGCTTGAAGCTTTTATTAGTTTAGTAATTGCATCGTACATCAAAGTTGTGAGGAGGCTTCGCTGTCTGGACGCACAGATAAGGCCTTGTAGGATGACGGACAAATCATCCAGTCGCTTCTCTGACCTGCCCACTCACAGCTCCAACTGCCCCAACGATTTCATTAACGACGGAATTAAAGCGGCTGTCTTTCACCACGCTGAAGAAAGACTTCATGCTGCCAGAGGCCTTCACAAGCAGCTTCAGCGAGACAAACCTGCTCCGTTTGAGGCAGGATGAGGTTGCAAAGCCACGAATCTCTTATTAATTGAATTTCTTAAATGATGTCATGACCTCCACTCCCAAAGGTCAAACCTTACCAATATGAGGTGACATAGGTAGGACTGTCGTAGATTCAAATGATTTTACTTTGCTGTTTTGCTCTTTAACTAATTTTTTACCTCACTGGTTTAAGATTAGTTTAGCTGCTGGATTAATGAGGTCGACAAGCTGAAACTCTAAGAGAAGAATGTCTTCATTACAAGACCAAACTAGATATTCTAAGATATTAAATCCTGCGTCACACCGAGAGAGGGGCTAGAAGTTGCGCTCCACAGTCAGTCTGTGTTAAGGCTTCGGGCTTTTGAAAACACTGAAAGCGATGAAGGAATCAAAAAGTCTCTGTCCAGGAAATGAAGCCGTCTAGTGGGAGACGACTTGAACATGTGAACCCTGAACCCAAACAGTTGTAATCTACATCTTGACTTGATTGGATGTAATCCTCTTACAAGGTTAATCACAGGACACCTGTTTTCATGCACTTTTGTTAAATCCCGCAGCTTAACCTCGCCTCATGCCCTCAGCCTCCGAGGAGCGTTCAGTCCAGCCCAGCTCTTCCTCCACATTCCTACAAAAAACACGGAATTGTACGCGTAAAGACCTGTTGTGATCGTCAAGCATTTATACATCGTTAATACCTTGTTTCCATAATTAAGGCTAAAAAAAAAAAAATCCTCTGTTCTCTTGAACCCAACAGTCTATTTCATTTGTGTCACCAAGTATTTAGTTACCAACCAGTTACATCAGCAGTTTGGGAAGATCAGGGCTGTTGGACTGCGTCCTGAGTCCATTTGTTGACCTTAAATCCACTAGAAATCACTTCTCTAAGATGTAAACATGACAAAAAAAGTCAATACAAGTTTATTTTTCATTCATATGCAGTGCGGATAATTATATTGCTTCAATTATAAAACTGCTGCTTGATGGAAAAAAAATCCAACACTCAATAAATTCCAAATTAATAGAACTCATGTAATGTTCATTCCTTTGCAGAGACCCTCACCGTTATTGATCCGGCGTGTACTGTTTGTATCGGTCAAACTGCGGTCTTCATTCGTGATCCCCACAGCTGAATAATCAGTTCAAATGAAAAACACCCATGATTTTACTTTTTTTTTTCTTCTTCTTAAAAGCATGTCGGTCCCCACCAGCAGCACTGGAGGGCAAAACCAGAATATTTGATGAAATTATTCCCTCATCATGCTAAACTCTCTGTTACATTTGATTTGTTTTGCTCTCCACCGCTGGGACTTGTCGTCCCCCTCATTTACATAAATGATCACTTTGACTGGAGTCCCCTATATTTATCTTTGCTTCTGTGGGCTCGATTAATAAACCGAGCTCAAGTCACCTTATAGGGATGATGATTGAAGCATGACCCTTCCTTCATGTAAGAAGATAATATCATCATCCCTCATTTTTGCATCATGTTGAAACACCCTGACGCTAATCATTTCTTCACTAAAGCCGTCTTCTAGTCCCTTCTAGTACCGTGTTTATTAATCTCCACACCTGCGGGTGAAGAGTACTGTGGGGTCACCCATTGTCCCTTCAATCAATTAAAAGGTGAAGGTTCAAGGATCAACATTTGGAGGAATTACTCTTTGTTAAATCCAGATCTGGAGGATTTACACTCCAGGCATTTAATCTCGGCAGTCACACTCAGACGGTGAGATATTGGACATTTAGGTAGGAGCTCCAGGACAAGAAGATTCCATCCAAACTGACCGCTTTTTTTTTTTTCCTTTTAACTTTGCATCCATGCAACATTCACTTTTCCATCCAAATTCATCAGCCTACGTGGGCCCGGAGGGTGAGCCCCCTCTGTCACGCACCGGCTTCATCGTGCTCTCTATCATCATGGCCCTCTTCACTGGTCCGGCCATCATCCTCAACGCTACAGTGATTATTGTGTCCCTCGTGCACAAGCAGCTGAGGCAACCGCTCAACTACGCTCTGATGAACATGGCTGTGGCTGACCTGGGTACGGCGCTGACCGGAGGGGTGCTGTCTGTGGTCAACAACGCTCAGGGGTACTTCTCTCTGGGAAGAACAGGCTGTGTGTTGGAGGGCTTTGCTGTGTCCTTGTGTGGTAAGTGAAAAGAGGAGCACAACCTAGTTGGAATAACCCCTAAACTACCTGTCTGATTTTCATGATATCTGGGAGGGGAAGCCATTAAATTTTGGTGCAGCTCTGAATAAGGAATCAGTTTTTTCCTTTGTCAAAATTACATGAAGTAAGACTGGTTGACATGACGCACAGAAAGGGAGACGGTGTTAAACTCTTCTTGAAGAGTTACATTTTAACGTGTTCACAAGACCAAGAAATTAACTTTACAGACATCAATTTTTGCCGTAACAGAAGTAAACTCGGCTTCTTTTAATAACCTCGTGCTGTCCCGTAGACTCCAGTGTAAAGTGAAACCCAGAGGGAAACTAAAAAAATTGGACTTTTTTTTTTACTTACTGCAATTCACACATTTTTAACTCTGCAAACATAAAATGCATGTCATGATATATGAAGTTCAGTGGCCAGTGTTCCATCTCTCGGCTGAAGTCTTATCCGCTGACCCTGAACAACATCTGAGCAGTTAGCATCACCATGACAACCTCTAACTGCAGTTGAGACCGTCCACCCCTCCCTCCAGCCCTGTCTTTTCAGATCAGCTGATTAGGCTGCTTCCCTGACGCCTGTGGTGTACTTACATTAGTGTTTTTACTTTGAGTAACGAGCTGGAGTAAGTGGTGGGACCAGACCACCACGGATATGACGGCATCGCTGATAGGCTAATTCATGGACTTAAGCGTAGATACACCAATTAAAGACTGGCTAATGATATTCACATACAAATATTAAACATACTCTCATCCTCATCTCCAGACTTTTTCATTATCATCAGAAAATACTACATGTACTTTTGTGTACCTCCACCGTCAGTGTGGGAGAATGAGGGATGAATAAAGGAACAATGTCAAGAGCTTTGGACAACAGTGCAATAACACAGTTAATTTACCATGAATTCTTTTGTTATCTCAGGTAGCACAACACAAATTATTGTTTTTTTTAAAGGAAAATCTACTTGATGTTTTGTGTCATTGGTCTTTTGCAGGGATCACATCTTTGTGCACAGTTGCCCTGATCGCCGTGGAGCGGATGTTTGTGGTGTGTAAACCTTTGGGTCGGATAGTCTTCCAGAGGAAACACGCAATTGGGGGTATAGCCTTGTCCTGGCTGTGGTCCCTCACATGGAACATACCTCCTCTGTTTGGCTGGGGCAGGTATGAGCTGGAGGGGGTCGGAACATCCTGCGCGCCAGACTGGCACAACCGAGACCCTCAGAACGCGTCCTACATCCTGGTCTATTTTGCAGTGTGCTTCGCTGTTCCTTTTGTCATCATCTTGGCATCCTACTCAAAACTAATGTGGGTGCTACACCAGGTGAATGTCCCCAAAAATCTATTATGATTCATATTTGATGAACCCAGCCTTGAAAAATTAGTAGTATTTTCTTTAACAGTACTTAAAAAAGAACATGTTGTTCAAAAGGCTTTTGATCTTGAGGCTTTAATATCATATTTGCTGTTAAAGTTTTCTATTGTAAGATTCATTGTTCTACCTTTTACATTTGAGCAATGTGGGTTTGCTGTGTTTACAGTCGTGAAGCAGTTTATGACCTCATAATCTGTTTTTACACATAAATAAAACATGATTCTTATTCTGTGCTGGGTTGCAGGTATCCGCCATGGCCTTCATGGAGGACGGTGCGGTAGCTAAGGGAGAGTTAAGGGTGGCCTCCATGGTCGTTCTTATGGTCCTCACGTTCTTGATCAGCTGGTTGCCGTACGCCAGCCTGGCCATGCTGGTGGTCTACAACCCTGATGTGGAGATTCACCCACTGGTTGGCACGGTGCCTGTTTACTTGGCCAAGAGCAGTACTGTGTACAACCCCATCATCTACATCTACTTCAACAAGCAGGTACCGTAAAACTGCATACAGATGAAAGATCATCGATTATACTGGCAAATAAAGTATATGGACAACTTGAGTGACATATTGGGGAATCAGCACCATCTGGTGGTAGTAGAGGACAACAAAAGTAGGACTATTTGAGCCTGTAATTGAGTGCTCTGCTGTAATTGGATGTATATAGTATTGTACATGTGTATAGTATCTTATATAGTCTCAATTCTAAATATAAAATGTAACCTTTACCAAGATGGTAAATGGTGTCGGAATGTTTTGAGACTCTGAATATAACCTTTTTCAAAATATAATGAACTTATCTTGCCTGAATCTCCTATTTTTGATTTTGTTTTGCAGTTCCGTAAGTACGCGGTTCCGTTCCTGATGTGTGGGAAGAATTTGTGGCTGGAGGAAGAGACATCGGAGGCTCTAACCACTCTGGAGACCACAGCCAATAAAGTTTCTCCATCCTGAAACGTTCATGTGGCTACAAACAATTAACAACTGTTACATAATTCAGTATACAGATCCTTTTTTACACCTGCTACCTGAATGAAACTACAACTGCAGTGTTTTGTTTTGTTTTTTAAATTGTGAAATGTGTGTGTATAGTAAATTTACAGATAAAGACCCCTGGATTGACTGTAGAGAGAAAAAATAATTTTATGGCCACAATAATATAGAATTTTTATCAATTTATATTTCATTGGCACGGACTAATTAAATTGGGGAAACAACTTAAATCATCCATCAATCCATGTTATACCACTTATTCTGTTAAGTGTGGGGTTCCCCCTGGACAGGTCGCCAGTCCATCACAGGACCAACACATAGAGACAGACAACCATTCACACTCACAGTCACACCTACAGTCAATTTAGAGTATCAATCAGCCTCGTCCTCTCTTGATGTCTTTGGACTGTGGGAGGAAGCTGGAGTACCAGAGAGAACCCACACAGGAACAGGGAGAACATGCAGACTCACACAGAAAGATACCGGAGGTGGGGTTCAAACCCGTAACCTTCTTGCTGTGAGGCAGACAGTGCTGACCCCTGCACCACCGTGCCCCCCACAACTTAAATTTTGACGCCAAAAATGCATCCATCCATTTTCTTCCTCTTATCCTGTTAAGGGTCGCGGGGGGCTGGAGCCTACCAAAAATAAATATATTACTCTATCTATGGTCTCTCAAGCGCTCTGTAATGACGTATCGGTGAAAACAACTATAAAACACAAATAAATGAAAACTGTATTTCAGCATACGTTTATTCAATGATGATCAATAGAAAATAAAATATCAGTATCGATTCAAATAAAAGTCAAGGCCAAAATGAAATGAAAAATACAAAAAAATGTATTGATACAAACCCCGGAGGGTTATAATAAAGCATTTGCTACTAAGAGAAATGATGTTTACCGAAAAAAAACATTACGGAGCAAATATCAAGACTTTCAAGTAGAGAACATTACCATGGGTCTTTCCATACGTTTGTACATATTTTACATTATCTTCTATTTTAATACAGCTTTCAGAACATTAATAGTTGTAATAGTAAATAGAATTATAACAATATGAAGAAAACAAATGCTCAAAATCAATGTTTCTCTGTAAACTGGTACTTTACTATTTTATCTTTTTCCCTATCTGCGAAAAGAGGAAGAGTGCACCTTGAAAATATTTTTTTAATACTTCCCAGCATTGTAAGGTGAGGTGTAAATGACAAATATAGATTCCACTAAACCATACACACAGTCACAAAAAGTACAAAATTGTTTCACCTTAATACACAAATCTGTTTATAAAAAGGAGAAACAAAAGCACTATACAGTTACTTGTGCAAAGACAAACAGCTATGTGCTAATATTTAAATACCATTGGTATAGACTGAACCAAATCCTTATGTTCTTTTAATCAGGAATCCCTGACGTGAGGTAAAAGTAAGTTCTTTTTCATCTTTAGTTTAACACAACTTTTAAAAGTGTTTACAAAATAATGCATATCTTCAGTTCATCAATTGCTACGAATAGAACAATGTGCCTGCTATGTGCATTGGTCCTTTTATATGACAACAAAAGGACTAGAATATTTTTTCGTTTTTTTTTCTTTTTTTTACTCACAAACAATTCAAAGAGCCCTTTCAATGTGCACACAAAATGGAAAACCTATATAGTCATGACAGTATTCGGTTGAATTAGAGTACTTTACGCACTCGCCTACAAATCAAACACTCACGATCATATTAATGGTGCTAATTCAAAACTCTTCATGCCTGAAAAAGCCCACTTTGTTTGTACATTTATCATGATAATTCAATAAGTATAATTATTTTTGCTCCAACTTACTTACTACTTTTTTTATGCATCCGGGTTTCCCCTCTAGTCACATTCATTTATATGATTAGAGGAAAAACATTCAATCCGACTCTTCTCGTCTTTTACAAAATCTCTGATGTGGGACAAAGAAGATACGTGGAGACGATGATATGTTTTCACTGTTGCCTAACAAGGTTTACAGCAGGAACCAGGCAGGCCGAGAGAGAAAAGGGGGATGGGGGGTTAGTATTGCTTCGCCTCTCTCCAGCATCCTGATGCCAGGACACCCTTGACCTAAACACACGCTGACACGTTTCTGACCTTTGGATGCGCGCATGTGTCTCTCTGCCACCACCAGCTCGGAGCCCTCATGTGTGAAGGCTGAGATGTGATTTTAGTACAGTTTTAATGGAATCACACCACCATCGACAAAGTTTTCCAACACAAATTATGACAAATAATTACCTGTTATTACCATCTATTCCTTTTGTCTTTCAGCAGCAAAAAGGCATTTCAGTAGGGGGCAGAAAAAAAACCTCGGTTTGACTAAAACCAACTAAAAAGCAGCATTGTTAATGCACTATGCATTTTAAATTCTTGTGCATGACCTGCACAAAATATGCCAACAAATTTGTCCATCACACCTGTCTAGAATCTCAGCACCGGATCCTCGAGGCGTCCCATCTGAAGATGCTCCTGTAAAGGGGGCGTAACCTTACGCAACTGGTGTTGGTTGGATGATGTAACGCATGTACCCCTACGCTAAGAAATCAAAGCCATTTGCATAACTTGTGCAGTAGTGTTGTCACACAAGCAGAACCTCTTAAAAAATGCTGTTTTCAAAGGCAAAACAAAAGGTGCATATTAGCAAAAACATAAAAGGCAAATAAACATCAGAATATGGTACCTAATAAAATAATGCTAGTCTGCTTTTATAGCATAACAAGTGTCACAAGGGTCCATATTGCTGATATTTTAAATGATACATAATTACAAAATATAGAATATCTCTTTACAAAGTTTCTTGTGTTATATAATACAATTTACAGCATATCAACTATGAAATATTAATCAGGCTATTCTAAAATTTTAAATAACCTGCCTGCTAGTGCATTTATCTCAAATGCTTTTCAAAAGTAAATATCTAAAGTTGAATGGCGCTATTCGTAGGATGTTGGTTCCTGCATATTCTGGTACGACTCTACTGGTGCTCGTCACTTTTTAATAGTGATCTCTTCAAACAACAAATGGATCAAATGACACTACGGGACGAGATATGCCTTCCTATGCTTGCATTGAAAACTTGCATGATATGCCAAACCTTAATAAAGTGACTGAGGTAATGACATCGTACATGTGATTGTCATCACCCTTAGAGACCCGCCCTAAAGAGTTTCTAACACCCCTGCCCAGTAGTCGATCTCCTCCCCTGGCATCTATGTCCTTGTCTCTAACAGGTTGCAGACTGATCCTTTGCAGCACCTCCACGTCAAGCCCTTTGACGGGAGGTGCTGCTCCGTCCTTCTGTGCTGTGACCTCCCATGCTGGCAGGTGGAGAACAATTCCATTAACTGATGTGTCTCTCTTCTATATGCCTTTTCTCTTCAGTGTAAAAGGCACTTCTTTTGGTCAGAGCCAACAGATGCATTTCATTTTTTTTTTTTTAATTTTCAGTGATTGTAGTCTGACAAGGTTCTGATTCTCAGATTTCTCCAGCCACTGCTATAAAGTTGTGATACAGATCATCTCATCCGCCAGGTCCTCCTCGTAAGGAGCTCTGGGTTCTGTCTCTGGCTCCTCGTCACTGTAGCTGGCTGCTGTGTCCTGCAGTTCATAGTCCCTTGGAGTCAGAAGGGGGAACATGTTGACGCCGTTGATGGTGGGGGCCATTCCTCCGTTGAGCAGGTGGCTGGCGGCGCTCTCCATCTCATCTATTGTCATCTCACATGCATCTGCGATCTCGTGCTTTGTGGCAGCGACGAACTTGGGATCCTTGGCGTATCTCCCAAGCCCCTCTGATATCAAAACCTGCCCGACACAACGTGAGGAGAAGATAGGTTAGAGCTTGAATTTGTTGATCTTGTTTGTCAAACTCCAGTTTGTCCCCACCAAAAAACTCACCGCTTCCACTAGGCTGGTGGCGCTGCCTCTCTTCTGGTGGTACTGGTTGTGGTACTCGAGTGGCACCTGCAGGTGGACAGGTGAGTACGTCCTCTGGGAGAACTCGGGGTCATCAGTGTACCAGGAGCTCTTGCGCACAGATACTTGGCTGCTAGCGGCGCTCTCCCTGTGTGGGTGGTCCACACGGATGAGGGGGGTATAGTATGGTGACTGGTCTTTACTGGCTGGGGTGGCAGGGGGCGTGGCCCAAGAGCGAGTGGAGCGGGTTGGGGAGAGGCGGTGGGCTCTGCTGGAGTCCAGGCCTGCTACAGCCATAACCTGACAGATCAGGAGACAGACATGAGTATAGACAGAGCAGCAGTATCGCCACGACTGCAGCTCCTCCATTGCTGTGACATTTTGATCGTTTATATACATGTGACGTGTTTGCTTGTGACTTTATTGTTACCTGGTGCTGCATAAGGTGCAGTGGTAGAGCAGTACGCTGATGTGGAAGCTCATCCTGGCTACTTTGTCTGCGCAGACACTCAAAGTTGAAGGATGGCCTCCTGTGAGCTGAACAAGCCAGGTGTGGAGTAGTGAGTGACCTCATGCAGGAAGTTTTGTCAGCATGCAAAACTAAAAGCAATCTAAAACTGGTTGATAAAGTAAATCATTAAGTGAAATGTGTTGGTACTCGTGCATTTAGTAGAGTTAAGGGTGCTTTCACACCTTTTCTTTGTTTGCTCTGGTCTGAATCAGGCAATGAATTTGAACTTGGAGCATTTTCTCCTTTGGTTTGTTACCACACAGAAATTAAAGTGATCTGAAATGTTGCATAAAAATCACAGTCTCACAAACTGATATTTATCTTCTGATGTCATAACCCACTTTCAGCCAATATCAACATCTACAGCTGAGCTCTGTTAATTGGTCAGCTGTGTTTGAGGTAAGAGTACAAATGCAGGAGGAAGGTCCTGCGTCCTGTATTCATGTATTTATCTCCTTTTCTTCTTCTTTGTGGGCTGCTACTGTTCACCTGGTTCTTTGGGAATCGAGCTAGAGCCTCATTCTCATAAAACATAAAAATAAACACACCATAAATTCGTTTGTACTCTACTAAGAACCATATGGCCGTAACCCCATCAACTGTTCTCAGTATGATCACTATGTTCACCACAGGCTCTCCAAAACAAACCACACCAAGATGAAAAATGCTCCACGGTTCATTTCCATTGAATTAGCGATACTTCACCTAAAATATGCATTTTGCCTCTAAAGTACTCTCAAATAGGGGTGACCCCAGAAAGGTGTTTTTCCCCCTGGGTCACTTCTTTATGGCTCCACAGTGCAGTAGGGACCAGCCACACGTAGGGAAAAAATTGACTTCAAAAGCTCCAGAACAAATACTAGTTATGGATGAAGTATCGCTTAAAGAAGGAGGGTGAAAGCAACCCATGATTTAGAAATGAGCTTTGGGACATTTTATTTTTTCCAGAGTAGCAAATGTACACGGATCAATTATAGCTAGCCCTGAACACGTAGTTTTTGAAGTTTTGCAAAGGATAATCCATTTATTGATTTAAAGCCACTGAGAAGTCTTGCTCTAAAACAGCATATATTTACTGTCCAATAAAAAGCAATACAAATTTGCACAAAAATAATTGTTGGGGCTAATTTATCAAGAATTACCTGGACAAAACATGGATACATAAAGAGTAGAGATCGTGCCGCTGGACAATACCTGACGTACCTTGAGGTGTGGCAGGAAGCAACCGTCTCTTTGGTGATCTCCTTGAGTCGTGGTAGAGAGGCTGCTCATCGTCGTCATAGTAACTGTCAGGGTGATGGTAACCTTTGGGAGTCTCATACTCTGTATCACTGTTCTGATACCTTTCAACATAGTCAACAAAGGACATGAAGGAAGGTGTGGAGTACACAATCCATAAACTTTTCATGTTTCTTACGAAAGCTTCAATGAACATGTTGTAAAGACAAAACACAGCTCCATAATTCTCAAAAAGCTAGCCAAAAAGACTACCTGTCCCCTGACAGCATACTGTCGTCTTCATAAAACTCCTCCCCGCTGTAATACTCCCCAGAGAAGCGGTCTTCATCAAACTCCTCTTCCCTGCGGATGGTGGGGTGGCGTCTGTCCCCTCCGTGGGACCTGAGTTAGAGCCAGGACACGAGGGTTAGCGTGGGCTCTTCTGCTGTACAGGGGGATCACCAGAATAGGGCCATGCACTGCCATGCAGATGCAAGCCTACAGGGGGCAGCGATGCAACTGAAAACTCCTTTTAATATGAATCGAGTCATCATAGCGAACCCAGGAGACAGCAGGCAAAGGTTTGGGGCTTTAACAAACATCTGCATCATCTATTTTGGCATCCTCATTAGTCATGGAGTGAGTGGAGTGTGGACTCTAGTGAAGTAGTAGTGTTTGCTAGTACACATTCTCATACACTCCCTTGTCTGTGAACATCTGAGTCCTTCCTCCGAGCAAGCACTTAGCAGTCACATGCAGAAAGCCGAGCTGCTCTCAGGGATATGCTGGCCACTCACATCTATGTCATTTTATCTTATTTACTTTATCGCATTGACACAACTGTGTCAGAAGAAAAGAGGTCGACGATAACCAGACAAATGACTGGCCAGCATATAGTACATAACAGTGACTTAGCAAGGATGCAACCATTCACCGATCAAGTCAAAATTAAATCAATGAACAGGAAAAAAAGAAAAGTCCCTCTTTGCTGGTACTGCTGGAGCCAAACCTAGAAAACATACCTAACATAGGTCTCATAGTAGCGCCTTCTGTCCAAGAGAGCAGAGGGATGGTTGAGAGAAAGCATTTCAGTTAGGAGGGAGAAAGGAGAGGGAGAAAACACAGAGTAACGGGTGGAAAAAGTGTAGCATATATACTGTATATCATACAGTATATGAAACATATACAGCATTCTAATATATATGTATGAGGAAGAAAGAGCATGACGTAGACGTCCACTCCAGTACTGGATGACAATTCCATTTTCTTTTCTTCAGATAAGGAAAAAAAATACTTTTCTTTTAAGTGGTGGCAATGAAATTGTCCCCCAAACTTATTGGGCGTTGGAGAAAAACAGGCGCAGTACTGGAGTGGCTGACTATACAAAGCATGAGGGAGATAAGAGAGCAAGTTATGAAATTAACTGTCAGTGCGACAGCAGGTTTGTGATCTATTATGGAATGAAGGATTTACAAAAAAAGGTTTGAGAAACGGGAAGGTAAGATATGAAGCAGGAGCCTGCCTGTAGGACAGATAATGTCCTCAGGTTTTACTGCTACAGAAGGCAAAGAAAGTAATCCCAGTCATATAATTCCTCTGTTCTGTGATACTGCACTGCTTGAGAAAGCCACTCAGGTTGGAGCAAAATGAAATTAAAAAAAAAAAAATTCTGCAATTGTTTTCTTATCTATGGAAGCTCCTAGACTTACTGTCAGCAATGATCATTGAGTAATATTACATGCATTCTGATCAGGAACTCCCTTAATTGTACCCATATTGCCAGAGTTTTTCTTGTGTAGGTCTTCTACAATTACAAAATCCTTGCTTAAGAGGACAACACTGGCAAAGAAAAAATGGGCGCTGATGAAATATAACCTTTATTATCTTTTTCTTGAATTATCTAAAATGGACAAAACCATTTTTTCTCCCATCAAATTTTCAGCTAGAAATTAAAAGTCCCAAGTCTTGAATTTGTCTCGCAGAAAGCCATCTTTGGCTCAATCATTCGTCGTATTAGTTTAAACATGGAATTGTCATTATCTCCCAATCAAATGGCTACAGGTGGGCAATACAGATTTTAAACTTTTCAACTGTTGCTGTGCTAAAATAAACCCAGTACAGTTTTGAGGGCTGTGAAAACAACAATGGACTACATTAATGAAATGTTCTCATGTTTAAATTTGTTCTTACACACAAAAAGATTTCTTAACTCACACAAAAAGATTTCTTAACTCTCAATTCAGTCTTATAGAAAGGAAACAAAGCCTGATGCTATCAATGCTTTGCCCCTGATATTGATTCGGTACCTCTGCTACATAGAAATCTCCGCAAGCCTGGAAGACAATCAGTTCTACGAAGTGCCACTAAACCTATAGCAGCTCGCTACTGATCACGTGAACATCTTCTCTCATGAGGGTGATTTGTAATGATGTACTGATCATATCACAGATGGTGCAAAATGGCACTTAAGTGCAGTAATAAATTCAAATTGTTTTTGTTTCAAGAAGAACTTTGCAGTTGGAAATATCTTGATGTGTTTTTTCATGTTAAACATCTGGAAAGTTATTGGACCACGGCAACATGGGTTCAGAGACACAGCGAACACCAATGGCTGCTTTAGGTGGGACTCTGACACACAAACCATTGCTGCAGCGGAGCAAAGTCTGATGATGATGATGAGTGTGCTGGTACCTTTGACCTTGTGGGGTCCGGGCCTTTTCATAGTCATAGTAGGAGCTGCGAAGACCCGGGTAGCCGTTGGGAGGCGCATGCTCGTAGTAGCGCCGGTGACCTCCATTGGGCAGACTGGACGCATTGGCATTGTTGAGGTTGATGTTGGTGGATTTGGGAGACTTGCCATAGGAGTTGTGGTGGCGGTGGTGGTGATGGTGGTGGTGGTGATGGTGGTTGGTGTGGGACATGGCGTTGGCTCGAGACAGGCGTCCCACCGGTTGCTCCATATGAGCGTAGTGAGGTGGTGGCTGCACCTGAAGAGGCCGCTGCGTCGCGTTAGTCTGATGGCTGCTGGACCGTCGATGGCCACCGTTCATCAGATGGTTACCGAAGAGACCGCCGTTACGCTGTGAAAGAAGACTCACAGTCAAACCACCGTGGCTTTCATCGCTGACAAAGCAGATAAAATATGCTATTGATGTTAAGTCTGGGGGCTGATTTTTTGTTCAGAAATTATATGAGCAAAATATAAGTTCACAAGCTGGTTTCATGGGATATGACACATGTAGAGTTGTTCCGATATCAGTACTGGAGGCGCCACCGATACTGGCTAAAGACGCATGATTGGTATCAGTGTATATGCCAGTTTTTACACTGATCCAACACCCTGCTTCTTCCCAGCCAGCTCAGTTATCTCTGACTAATGTTACTTACAGGGCATCCATTCTTCATCACTCTGAAACAGTGGCCGACACAGGAAGTTGTGCTGTGCTTCCACAAATTTTAGAGCAGCAAGGAACTGATTGATATATAACAAAGTCTGAGAATTTACATCAGAAAATCCCACCAATAAAACTTTGATGTTTACAAAATTATGGCTCTTATTGTGATATGCAGATGTTTTGTTTTTCCTTACACACTGATATCAGCATTGGCCCCTGTGCAAGTTAGGGTTTCAGAATTGGAACATCTCTAGACATGTGGGCAAAATGAATGTACTGCTTATTGAATTTGAAATGGAGAAAAACACAGGAAGACAAAATAAATTAAATAAACAAAGTTAAATTGTGTAGCTGTAAAAATAATAACAACAACATAACTATGACAGATTTAGCTGATCAGTTCTTTTTTTTCTTATGTGGACATTACCATGGAAAAGCATCATCTTTTTAAAAACACAATATATTAAATGCCACAACCTCTCAGGTAAAATTGAATCAGTTACCCTATAAATTTCCTCGTCTTCCTCTGGTATAAAGTCTACTAGCTCGTCATCTTGCAGATCACATGATATCGCTCGGCGAATTTCTGGCCCAATATCATGCAGCGTGCGAAGGCCGGCCTGTAACCATGATGACAATAAAAAAGGCTAAGCGCTACTGCCGGCGTCTTCATCTTACAACTCACAACATGAAGTGTGACCACATACAGTCACAACCATGACCAAACACACACACACACACACACACGCGCACACACACATACACCTGACTGACGGATAGTGAGAGATGAGCGCACACAAACAGACAGACGTGCTCTCCTGAATGTAACCTGCCCTCAGTTTTGTTTAGCCTTTGGAAAATCCAGCGTTCAGATTCGCGATTGAGATTGCAGTAGAAATCAATCCTTTTAAAGGTGTAGCACAATATTCCTAAATATTCCATCCTAAATAAACCACAAGCTGGTGTGTTTAGTGTTGAATGATATATGGCGACAGTGCAGCCATACATCGTTTATTTTTAGCTAACAGAAATGACAACAAGCTTTAAATGTGAATTTCATGAGTGGATGAGTGAATAGTGTCGCACGGAAATCACATGAAGTAATGGCTGGAGATGTGACACACACTTAACATCAACATCTGCGACATCGAGAGACAGAGACACAGGAAGACACACTGAAAACATAGATAACAGATTCATACTGTACACCAACATCATGAACGTCCTGCTGGATCATAAACCACAACATTAGCACACTTGATGGTAGTTTAATGAAATGCACAAAGACACAGTTTACAGACAAAATTACTCAGATATGGACACATTTTTTCAACAAGCTTTCTCTCATACATGACAGAGTCGCACTAAAACACGGCGAGACTCACCTGCAGAGCGATGGCTGTGTTGTTCTGGGAGGGGTGAGCACCCACCAGGCCTTCCTCTTTACGTTTCTTGAATTTCCTAAAGTAGTCCTGTATCAGGAAGGTGGCATAGAACTTCCCCACGGTTACCTCATCATCTGAGTGAACAGACCACACAAATGCTTCCTGTGTCAGCAGGTCACAGTACCATGGTGGGAGAGAGAGAGAGAGAGAGAGACGCTACTCATCCCTCATCTATCCTCCGTCAGTTTTTGGGTCCATCACCTTACGACTGCAGGCAAGCGAGGCACTCTGCAAATCCACCCACCCACCTGACTTATTTATATCCAAATCATATACATCCATCTTGATGGTGTATATACTGTACCTCAATCTGCCTCACCTGAAATCCTTTGCTGGGTTCCAAAGGAATAGAAAATCATGTATTTATGTTTATGAAGAGCCTTTCATGATTCAAGGGGGATCATTTACATCATTTGTTGGATTTTGATTCAGATTGATTTACAGAAATCAGTTTAAAGGAATGCACGAGCTTTTTTTTTTCTCGATGAAATATAACTTTCTGCGATCCTCTTTAGAGCCAGACAAAGAGATGATGCCATTCTCTTCTCTGTGTGTGCATTAGGGAACTGAAACAAACAAATACCAACTAACTGCTGGATAGCTTATTGCAATAAACTGTAGATAAGGTCCAGCATAACAGGTTAATCATAAAGTTTAATGATAAGGTTTGCCTAGAAGTAATTATTCTCAGATTCTCGTACACAGTCCACCATTATTAGTGGCAGCAGTCGCTCTTTTTGTCACAAAAAAGAAGATTTACAACAGGTCTTTTCAGGGTTGCGTCAGATCAGTGAACCCAGTAAGTCAATCAGGAGCGCAGTCCTGACTAAGAGTCTGATTCTAAAATTACAGTTCCAGTCGTTTTAGAATGTTATTTTCCTGACGGATGTCATATATGTATATGCAGTGTTTTAGGAAAAAGTTCATTTGATGATGTTTGACAGGTGTATGATGACACTTCCCACCCACTACCGTTCTTAATGCTAAGCTAACTCGCCCTAAGCAAGTCTCCGTGCCTCTCAGATCTCGAATCCACACACAGAGGAGGGAAGGATTTTTATCTTCCTGTCTGGCTCCGGGGAGGAAGACAAACACACATATTTCCCAAAAAGGTGGTGTGTTCCTTCAACACCGTCAGTAGTTCAATCTTGTGTCTTCCTGTCTCTTCTGCAGTTTGTAGCTGCTGAGGATGGCAGAATGAGCAGGGGTTTTGGTCAATATACAAAAAAAAACATACTGCATAATCATAACATTTGTAATTGTCAATTGTTCACTTAGTTGTGAGACAGACTTTTCAAAATCTAGATCAATGTATTCTAAACACCTGCTACAGATTTACTTTTTGAGGACTTTTAAAATTTTAATGTAATTCTTGATATAATAATCATTGTTTGGATTGAGGCAAATCTTCATGTTGAGAAACTAAACCCTCTACACTGCATATTTCAGCAGAAAACGAATGTACTGCATGAGTGAAGTAAAGCGTTGTTGAAGTCCTTGACATGCAATTTATTTGCATTTATTGTTTTGTAAATGTGTAGAGTGACTGCCCTCTACTGGATGAATCCCAGATAGTGTAGTGGAGCCAGCTCTCATCCCCAACCAACAAATTAAAGGCAGAGGGAGCGACACTGATCGTCTGAGTGCATCTGTGATGCTGTTTTCATCGCTCTCTGACCAGAGTAGCAAAAATGTCTGTTTGACTTAATTCTGAGGGAAAATTCCTCCTCCTAAAAAAAGAAGTGATTCTATTGGACTCTTAATTGTCCCTGAACAGATCATTTCACTGAAGTCCTGGTACATGCACCCACCTTGCCGACATGCACCTCTCCTTAAACTACCCCCCCCGCCCACTTTATAGCAACCCCCATTTTTAGTTTATTTACTCTTTAATATACTACTACTTTCACACATGCAAGCAAGCACATGTATGCGTCATTCCCGTCAGTATGTTTGCGTATATTTACCAGTTTATGCTAATGTATGCTTTTTTTTTTTTAAATTATCTTGTATGGAATTCCCACTACATTCCACAAAGTGCTCACCAGTCTTTATGAATGATGTGTTACGTTTTTTTGTTTTTTTTTTACATTTCATTAAATTTTGTTTTGTGTGTGTAAGAGTGTGTGAGAATCATTCTGAAGCAGAGGTCTGAATCACTTTGAACAAGCACGCTGGGGACAGATATCAGAGAGAGAGAGGCAACACTAGTTCCATGCCACCACCCTAAAACAGAACTGCTTCAGAATATTCTGAAGTGCTTCAGAGTTTTGGATACAAAGATATTAACATGTGAGGAGAATAAGCTGTAAATGTTCAAGCGGCAAGAAGAGGACAGAGATGATGGACAGGGAGAGAGACATAAAGAAAGAGTGAGATTAGTGAGAAAGACAAGACATGCACTTGCACAGACGTCTATGAGGCCATGCAAGCCTGAAGCTCTGCTGACAGTCGGTGGCCTCCATCAGCATCCAGGACAGGAAGGAGAATTAAACAAACATGGATAAGAATCACAGTGCTGAAGGGGAACTAGGAGAACATGAGCAGAGCAGAAACAGCAGCTTTACTTATATATCAGAGTTTTCATAGTTGTGAAATGACAGCTTAGAGTTTCCTGTAATTTTTTCTACTTCATGTGAGCAGCAGACAAAGGACTGTGACGTCATTAACAAACAGGCTGATTCCACTGACCACCAGCAGGGGGAACCACTTGATCCAACAGCTTCATACTGGTTCTCTTCCAGATCTTCTTGATTACGGCCCGCAGCTCCTCGTTGGCCTGCTCTAGATTACCTGCACCCCATGGAAAGAAGTGTGTTCACAACCGTTTTCTACTGACAGACTGCAGTTACAGATAAAAGAGAACATTCGACTGAGCTATGCTATATGTCTGTACTGTATATATTATTTTCTATCTTGATCATACCTTCTGTTTTTATCTTTAGGGCTGTTCGCACCAAAGCAAACAGAGTGGCGTTAAACATGACCGTGCCGTCGCTGTTCAGAGGCATATTCATGGCTACCAGCCTCTGAAAGAGCAGAGAAGATACAGGACTTTAAAAAGGTAGAAGAGACCACATCCATTGAGTTTATTTATGCCTTTAATAAATGAGCCAATAATAATAGACTGAGGTATGGGAGACCTTGCAAGCCACTCTATGGGGACACAGTTTGCCGAAGCCGAGAGGAGGCTGGATTCGACGAAGAAGCGTCACAACATCCAGATGCTTAATTCGTCCTCTGTTTGAGAGGAAAACAATACACAGATATAAGAAGTGGAAGTAATTATCAGAAACAATGATGGTGAAATACTCTCAGAGCGATAACATACTTGGCCTCGGGGTCGTACTCTGACCAAATTCTCTTGAACTCATCCAGATGGTGTGGCCCAAGAATTGACCAATCACGTGTCAGATAGTCAAAGTTGTCCATGATGACAGCCACAAACAGATTGATGATCTGGAGGACCACGAAACAAGTTTATGAGACTTTTTTTGGATGAAATAGTTTCTTTGATTTGTAAGCATGAATGGGTTTTTATAAGAAAGCACATTTAAAAGACTAGAAATTAAAGTAATGTAAAGCAGATAAATAAGAAAGGGCTGTGACGAGGCCGTGAAGTGATATGCTGCTCAGTAATTAAAACATCAGTTAAAAGGTGCAATTTTGTCAATCAAAAGTGCTGAAGAATCTTTGTGTTGGAGGTCATTGTGATTTCATTTACCAAAAAGGCGCAGAGCATGTAGAAAGTGATGAAGTAAACGATTGCAAATCCACTGCCACAAGTCATCTCCTCTCCGGGGTTGTAGTCCGACTCTGGGTCGCACAGTTTCCCCGGCATACAGGCCAACATGATCTCCTGCCAGGCCTCTCCGGTGGCACACCTGGGCAACAGATACAGAGATGCAGAAAATCATAAACACTTTTATTACAGGTAGTGTGGGCCAACATCTTCTGATGACAATACTAAGATGTCACTTCATCATGTGAGGTTGAAAAGTCACATAACCCATGCTTACACTAGAATCTCACTGACCTGAAGAGAAGGAGCACGGCCTGAGGGAAGGTCTGAAAGTTGTTGTTTCTGTTGATGTGAGTCCCATCGACCATGGCAATCTTCCCGAACACCTGCAGGAGAAATATTGGCCTGTGTGTAAAATTTGCTCGGAGGAAAAACTGTTTAAATCAGGTTTAGTTACCAACCTGCATGCCAATGACAGCATAGATGAAGAACAGCATGGCTATCAGAAGAGCAACATATGGAAGAGCCTTTAGGGGGGAAAGTAGATAAAGTTGAAGTTGGCAGACTTCTTTAGTCACAGATGCTGTTTTCCACAAAACCGGTGGAGGTTCTTGAACTGGTGCTGTTTCAGATGTTCTGATCCCTGGTTGTGTCTACCTAACCAGCTTGTGTTGACAAGAGTTTTGAGCTGGATTATTGTGTCATGGACAGAGGGTGAAGTCACACACCTACATGGAGCTGATTCTACATCTTCATGCCAACCAGGGTTAAGACTAGATATTTGAGACGACTGAAACCAAATCATATACTCCAATAGATGATGGCAGAGATTTTCAAAGTGTGAGTTTGGACTCAAGGGAACCGTTTCATCTGAGGCTCAGTGAATCGAGGTGAGAGAACACGATCTATTCATTTGGCTCAAGATAAGTGAAGAAATCCAGTAGTTTGAGGACAATTTTGTATTGTTTTGCACATTTAGGCTATCTAGAATAAACAGTTGACTGTCATACTAGTTGACAGTCATTGGGATCAAATGATATCAAACTATAAGTAATGTGATGATGAGTTAATTCTTGGTGAAAATATTCACAAATGGGCCCAAAATTGTTATGTAGTGTGAATGATTTAACACTATAGCTACTACAGGACAAAAAGAACTCAGATTCTTTACAGATATTCAGCAAGTTCATCATCCGTGACTCATTTGGTCCATTAGAGCAAGTCAACGCCTACATCTTTAATTCCCTGCAGATGGGGTTGGATTAAATGATTGTACCTCACCTGGAAGGATTTGATGAAAGTCCAAAGGAGGGTGCGAATGCCTTCCCCTCTGCTGAGGAGCTTGACCAGGCGCATGACTCGGAAGAGACGAAAGAAGGTGATGGAGATGCGAGCGCTGTCCTCAGTGTTCTGTGAAGACACCATCCAGCATCAGGAGAGGAAGCGACAGACCAGTGAATGTAGTGAATGCAGAGCCCCTGGCTGTGCTTGATGGGAGGATGAGTTCTGAACTGGATACATATGAGCTGTGAAGCAGCATTGCATCTTTATATCATACAAAACCAGTCCTGAGATGATTTGAAAAATTAAGTTAAGTTGAACAGCACAAACTGTGTATTTCTGTAGACGTCTAATCAAGGATAAATGCAGTGCAGCTGCAGCTGATATGTTTCTGTTGGTCTGAGTCCAAAGCACTGCCAGGAGCCCCCTCACTGTACAGACCTACAAGGAGAGGAAGCAAGGAGGCAAGCATGCTGGAGAAACCCTTGCCATACTTGACAGGACACATCTGCACAAGCATGGCACCCTCAGTCCAGAGTCACTGCATGCGGAGTCACAGTGGGACCAACCCCAACAGGTCGGCCAGGAGGTTTACAGGTCACAGCTGGGTGACCTGATCCAAGGGGGGAGGAGGGGGGGAGTCATCCATGGGTCACTACCCCACACAAGAGTGGAAGCAGAGATCATGTAGCAGTGTCAACAGTACAAACGTGAGGAGCGGCCCAAAAACAGCTCCCGCCTACCAGGACACACAGCGTCACGTTTGAGTGACACACATTTCTCAAAAGAAATAACTCCAAAGGTTTAGGAAAATGTAAAGCACATTTTGAGGATATATGAACCAACCAAACAAGAAGGAGAAATCAAAATCAAAATGGAAACCTTAACATGAGAACAGAAATGAGGTTGAAATAAGCGATAGATCCAAGAGGGTGAGGTAAGAACAGAACAAGAGGAACAGAAAAAGACCAAACAAAGAAATGCAAATTGTGGCCCTGACAGAAGGGGGTGGGGGCAAGCATCTTACCCCCTGTTCATCCACCTGAGGAGTCTCCGTTGGCTTTAAAATCAAAGACCTGTATTAATGACTTTTTCAGAGGCCGCAGGTCTCACAGACACAGGGTGGACACTTACACATCACATTTATAAAGGATTTATCAAATGCCAGTCAAGACATAGACAGAACATAATCACTACTGCACCACCTTACACTGTCTTATTGTTGTACTATGACAGAGACAGACACTGACATCCTACTGTATCAGTCTCTGCACATTAAGGACATAAAGACAAAAAAAAAAACAACATTGCAAAAGACTGCCACAGAACAAGTTTACAGCTTAACATTCCTACTTGGACATCACATTAGCATGTCAGACTGACAAACAACACTTACTATAAATCCTAAGTAACATGTAAGACTAGGACACAACTTTATCGCTCCCCGGTGTGATGGTTATAACTAATGAGATTAAATGGATTTCATGGTTGAGATGCTTGGTGAGATTTAGACAATGAAATTAATATCGTGAAAAACTGTGCTGCTACCATACCCTTGGCTAATTATGAACCTTTTCCTGTTTGTACTCATATCAACATGTGACTTGACAAAAATCACACATGGTTTGCATTTAAAGAACGCACCAACATTTTAGGAAATTCACTTGTTTTGCGTCATCAAACAGATAAAAGTTGAGGATTTTGGTTTGTCCGGATGCGGTCCGCCTACTACAAAGATGACTATGATTAGCAGCATTTATTTTGTCGGCTGACATTTTGAGGTGCTGCATGAAATCACTGCCCCCCAGCAGGTTTGTCAGAAAAGTAGTTCTGGCTGGGTCTGATTCTTAAATGATAGTTAACCTGTGATTTTGACAAATGTTATGCACAAAACTAGTTCTACTAATGCAGGCATAGACTGTTTTGGAGGAAAAGTATCGTTGATAGCTTTCGATTGAGGTATGCTAACACTTCCAACTCACTACCATTTATTGTGCTAAGCTAATTAGCAGTGAGTTTGTCTCGGTGGGTGTCAGCTCGACTACTGCTGACATGGGTGAGAAGGCTATCCATGCATGTCTGGCTCTTAGGAGGATGGCAAATAAGTGTATTTCCTAAAAACTGGCTTGTTCCATTTAGTGGCATTCATCAAAAAAAGTAGATGGGTTAAATGTAACATAGCTAATTTGAACCATTTTTTTTAAAAACATTGTTTGGCTGAAGTAAAAAAAAAAAAATGCTTGCTGACCGAAGAGAGATTGAACATAGAAAAATGATTTAGATAATACCATCACTCACACACGTCTGCACCCATACGCAGTCACTGCTTGCAATTCATGTTGTGCACATTCAGCGAGCATTTGCACACACAGTCCAGGTGCAAATTAGAAACAGGAGCATCAATAATAGTGGTGGTTTGATTGAACTGTAATGATAATGTGATTTTACTGCAAAAGAATGGGATTACTCAGGCCTATCAGAAGGCAGTATCAGCACTGAAAACATACTCCAGACAGATATGGCTTCATTGAAATCCCTCAGCGCAATGATTCACAATCTGTCTGTATGAGGTGCAGAATGAGCAGAAATGATCAATTAGCTTGAGGAGGTTCTTTAGGTAATCCTGGCCACAGCATTTATGGAGCATGCGTTCAGCATTGCCATATTGCTGGGGGAGCATAGCACGCACACGCAAGACATTTGGATGATGAGGGGCAATCGGTGAACTCATCGCAATGCAGCAACATCATGCACGTCAGCGGTGCCCTGCAAACAAAACTGCCATAGCAGGGCGCTCTCACAGTCCGGTGCAGAAAGAGGTGATTGAAGGACAGAGTGAGAAACGGGGGGGTGGGGGGGAGGGGGGGGACGGGGGACGGGACCACCAGAGGCAGATCCTGGGACGGAGAGTCAAACCAGACAGAATGAATCACTGAGGTGAGAGAAGGTTTAAGAGAAAGAGAGGAGAGTTGCTGCAGAAGTGTTCATGCACCTGACTGGAGTCTACACACCTGCGCTACACATGAGCTCCATTCTGAGCTTTAAGAGCTCACTACAGGAAGACAGAACAAAACACAGAGACAATCACTCACAGAGACACAAACACAAGATCATCAAAGAACCTCAATCTCAGCAGCATTAAACCGCCATCAGAGTCGCTGCACACAAATCAGCACCAAATTCGTGTCTCGTAAAGTTTTAGTTGACAGAAGCTTACCTGAATACTGCATGGTAAATTGAAGTGGGATTATTTTAGGGATGCACGACATTGGATTTTCTTAGAATATCAAACTTATTTTTGCAGAATTTAGTAAATATTTGTCTATGTTATCTGTATAAAACAAGTACATTTTGTACACATGTAAATATGGTAATGAAGTAAAGCTGTTCTCTTATTTTATCTAGTAAGCCCCTTAAATTATATATTGTTTCTTGTTTACTCATCCTTAATGCTGTATAAAGTAAATCATATAAATATCAGTCATTGGGCCGAAACCCATACACTTAGAAAAATGAGCAATAAGTGTCGATATTATCGTGCATCGCCTATTTCTTTCGTTTGAGAACCATAATTGTAGCTTAACTTTAGTAAAAATTGTATGTCAGGGAAAAAAAAAAAAGAGGTTTGATTTACATCCAGGTTACTTTGTGACTTGATCTGTTTTCCCTCATTTTGATGCTTTACATCAGCCATGTGACGGCCTACACAACTTTAAGGAGAAATAGTGATTAAATCGCAGTCTGATCGAGCTTCAGCGCAGATGATGGACCTTAATGTTGTGTAGGGACATTTTCCAAGCAGCTCTGAGCTCCAGGGCCATTCTGTCTGGAGGTAAAGATTGAAGAGGAAAGGGCAAACTTCACAAGGCTCTATGGAAAAAACTGACCGGAGGAGAATGGAGCGGGTGGCCAAGTGCCATCTGTGAGAGGTGGGACATGGACAGGATGTTACGTAATGAGGTGAATGGCTGACGCTTCCCAGCATGCATTTGGAGAGGTCACAGTGGTCAGGTGACTAGTAACTAAATAAACACACGACTCATGACTGGAATGCATAAAGGCAAGCAACAAGCAATGGTTTGAACCAACAAACCCATTGTAGATCAGCTGATACAAATGACTGAATGGTACAGTCTAATATCTGGTCAACTACTACATGCAATGCAAACCAGAGTTCCATCTCACAAGAAAAGTCTTGTGAAATCAAAATCATGTCCCAACATACCAAACACACATATATCTACACTACACACATACTAAAACATACAGCACACCCTTAAGTACACATACACATATAAAACACACATGCATAACAATAAATAACACACACACATACACACACACATACACAAATTTAAACAAATCTTGTTTAAAACACCCATGCAGGCACACACACATTGGAACACAAACTGAGAAAACACAGAAAACATGAAATATATCTCCAGAAAAACAGCACTGCAGCTCAGACATGAGAGCACTCAGGAGGGTGGGGGGCAGGAGGATGGGGGAGGGGGGCGCCATCACTATGTATGACATCAGAAGTACAATCTTCACCATTAACTGGTGGGTCCCGGGTCCTCTTGGCGTTTGCACTACAAATCTCAGTATCTTTACTAGTTTTGTGCCACTTTAATTCATATTTTTGGGCTCAGTTTTAACATACAAATGCACCGTCAACAATATGATTACCTCCACAACAAAGCTACGCTAACTTGTTTGTTAGCTAGACGTCTCAAAACTAATAGAGGGATGTTGATAAAAAAAAAAAATATGGAAAGACGGTTAATATTACAAAGAAAAAGTGATTAAGTTGGGGATCACGTTGTAGATCTTGTTCTGGGTCACTGGCAGGATATAGCATTCGCCGTATTCTCCTGGACACATTCCCAACATCATTCAACTCATTTCAAGATCAGGAAATTACTAGATAACAGTTGGGGAGTTGCACGCTGCAACCCCTCATCTTTGTGTCAGTTTCTTTTTCTGTGCAGAGCCAAACCATGAAGATTTTGTTTGGGGTTGATTAAACTGGAGATCCTCAACTATCAAAGCTTCGTAATTTTAAAAGTGACTGAATTTGATCAACACTAAACTGAGCTAAAAATGATTTATGTGTCGCTAAAGAGTCAAACACCCAAGTCAGTACATCACTACATTACTGATTTAGTTGTTAATCCATTCGCACTGTTGGGGTGGGGGTGGGGGGTCCCGAAGATAAAGTTGTTATCAACAACAGGTTACACACAAACAACATTCCTGTTCATTGTCATACTTGCCTCTACAAGTTTCTATGGAAACAAAATGAACAAAAGTAAGAATTAGACAACCACACCTGAACCAGACGCAGGGCTTCAGTTTACAAAAGAAAGACAATTATTAGCGGCATGTTCTTTCACACAGTTTGTCATGATTCCTGCAACAAACATTCCTGCACTGAAACATGTTGAGCACCAGACATGAAGCAGCTTCAAGGTAACCGCTGACACAGATGCAGCAGTAGAAACAGTCGGTAGGACAAAAATTCAAGTCAAACTGAAGCTTTACGGGAGATGCTGATGGCACTTTGATCCTGCCTGTTCACGGTGATTTAGTAAACCAAAACACAGGAGATTAGGATGAAGTAAAACGGTAGATGATAAAGCAGCCAGCATATTTGAGGATTCACTAAAAATAAAGCAAGATTTCTGTTCCAGAAAAAAATTATTCGTCGTTTTTGTTTGCTTTATTTGTTGTATTCCTTCTTTTGCTTTTTCAGTTTTTTTTCACTGAAAGAAAAAAATTGAAACTGGTTATATTGAACTGCTCAAAATTCACACAGAATGGTCATAATAATAATAATAAAAAAAATTCCAATTAAATAAAAAATTCAGTTTTTTGATGTAGCACTTGTCAAAACAGGCTTTACAAAGTGCCTCATAGATATAAAATCTAAATATACAAGACATGATGTATCATAGTTAAAAGGAATAGGAAGCAAGGCAATAATGTATTTTTCAAGGAGAAAATAGAAACAAATCTATCAAATGTCGAGTGATGCTCCCGTAAAGCTTCAGTTCAATTTAAGAGTTGATAGAAAAGGGAGTACTTACATTAACTTCAGTGATAGCAATATCAACGACGCTACCAACAACAATTAAGGCATCAAATGTGTTCCAAGCATCAGCGAAATAGTGCTGTTGTTAATGAACGACATGATGTGAGGGTGAAGATGGCAATGAGAGGATGGGGGGGGGGGGCAGAGTAAGACAGATGAGAGAAGAGAAAAGGAGGAGTGGTAATGAGCCAGAGGAATTTAATGAGATGATGAGAAGATGAAAGAAAAGGGAGAGGAAAAAGAGAAAAGTATTAAAAGAAGTAGAATAAAAAGTAGGAAACCTCAGTCCTGCCACTGAGAGCTGCAGAGTGGGCGGAAGGAGTAGGAGGTGCCGGCGCCGGTTAGATGTTACTTACATCGATCTCACTGAGAACAATGTCTACTATGCTGCCAATCACAACCAGGGCGTCGAACACATTCCAGGCGTCTCCAAAATAGCCCTGAGTGAGGTTGAGTGAGTGGTAGGCAGGTAGGATCGGCAAAAACAGAAGGTCTTTACTCTCATTACGACATTTAGAACCATTAACGCTGGTATTTCAAAACACAGAACTGTTGAAGGGCTCGTGAATACATTGAAATGCCATATAAAGATTATTTTTTGAGCTGCAGAGATCTAGATCTGCACCCAAACTGTTAACGTTACAGGGACGAGCACTGCTGCCAAAAAACTTGACAGACAGTGAGGGCTATTTTAGGACAAGGTCTGCACTGCACCCCACACTAGTCTCTTACTAGCATCCTGTCCTTCTTCGCTACAAAGAGCTGTTGGCCCAGCAGTCATGTCGAGGAGGAAGAGGAACAAATCAGCATTCAGACATTCACACGTGCTTCTCTATACAAAATGCAAATATAGATCTATGTCAACACAGACGGGTGACAAATTAGGAAGAAATCCAAAAATTATAAAGTGTCCCTCTAAGGTTTTGGCCCAGTGGAAGCTGGAGAACATACAGTATATTCCAATACTAACTTGAAAAAGACAATATTCTATTGAGTAAACAGCATTTTCTGGTGACCTTAACTTGAATAGTCATTGTCTGAGGAAGTGATTATTGATTGAATTAAGATTGTGTGACACATGCGGCAGTCAAACTGCTTCACGACACGGCTTCAGTCTCCAGCCAGTGTTCGGCTAGAAGCTGCATCATCAGTGAGAAATTTTTCAAAATATGCCAAGTAGCAACATGACAGAAATGGTTTCAGGTCAAATTTTATATGGAAAATCTCAAATGTACTGTAGAGCACAGAGGTGTAAAGTGGGTGTGTGTCTATGAGAGTATGAAATACTATATAAGAAACTCATGGAAACACCTCAAACGGAATATTGTCTTATCTATGGCTCTGAGGGGCCATGTGCATATGTACACTAGGTTTTGTAGGTTTTTCTCTTTCCTTTGACACCCGTCTGTTTCCTTTGTGTGTGTGTGTGTGTGTGTGTGTGCGCGTGCGCGCGCGTGTGTGATATAACTCACCCTGGGTTTGAATGCAATGAGTTTAAGAACCATTTCCACAGTGAAAACAGCAGTAAAGACCATATTGAGAATGTCCATTACGTAGTTAAAGAGTGCCGACTGGCCGTAGTGCTGAGGAACACAGAGGGAGAGATGCAGGAACAGAGTACTGTGTTAGTATAACATTGAGTTCTTTGTAATTAGAAGAAAATACGCAGTAAGCATATTAACAAGCCCGTTTTGAAAATCGGATAAATAAAAAGAACAGATCTGGGTGTTAAAAAGAACGTGATAAAAGTGAAAAGTTGTCAAGAAATAAAGGAAAACGTGAAAGCTCAAAATGAGAATTCTTACCAAGTTTTAGTGGATCACATCGACTTGCTTATAACTTCATTTGACTCAAATAAATGGTTTTCAACCCAGCAGTCCAAGTCGTTTTTTTAAATTGATTTTTTTTTTACGTTAAATAAACAGTGGGACAAAGGCAAGCCGACAGACAAATTTCGAACCTTTTTTGGATTAAAGGGAAAGTTCCCAGACAAAAAGGGAATTTTCAATAATAATACTGCGTGCTCGCCCTGGTGCTGATGGAATGTCGGGTAAAGATTTTAAACAACAAAACCCTGCACTGCAGCAGTTTTTTGTGGATTGAAAAACTTTATCCAAACTTCCATCAGCATGGCGGTGAGGAGAAGATTACTTCATTCTCATTTTTCTGAGTGAACTTTCTGTTTAATTCAATGTTTCTATCTCCTACAGATGTGGAGAAATAAAGGATTTAAATTGATGTTGACAAGGTCATCCTGTTCTAGGTGTCATCCGTTCTTACCTGCACAGCCAGGCAGAGTGTGTTGAGCATGATGAGCACAAACATGATGTACTCAAAGCCGGTGGAGTTCACCACGTACCAGAACTTGTACTGGTACGGGTTCTTAGGTATGTACCTCCTCAGAGGACGAGCCTTCAGAGCGTACTCCACACACTGACGCTGCACACAGACACAACAACATGGATTGACTCTCAAGCCGAAAAAGAAAAATTGGTCGCTGTTATTTGAATCCAACAAGGAAAATCATGATGAGGAGAAAAGAAGCAGCTGGCGACTCCACATGACAGATCATGTGACGTCCTCCCTCACTCAAAATGTTGAAAACAAAGCAAAAAACAACAAGGTCTGATTACACACACACACACACACACACACACACACACACACACACACACACACACGCTTTCCAAAGTTCTGACCTGGTTCTTGTCAAGTTCACAGTTTTTGTACTCTTTCTCTCCTTGTTCCTGAAATGTGACGATCACAAAACCTACGAAGATGTTCATCATGAAGAAAGCGATAATGATGATATAGATGATGAAGAAGATGGAGATCTCCACGCGGTAGTTGTAAATGGGACCAAGGTTCTCCCTGTTGGAGTCGATGGCCTTGTATAGCAACCTGGGAGAGAGAGAGAGAGAGAGAGAGAGAGAGAGAGACATCTCATGTCTGAATCCATCCATCCATGCATTTTCTAATGCTTATCCTGTTAAGGGTTGCGGGGGGGGGGGGGGGGGGGGGGCTGGAGCCTATCCCAGCAGCCTTTGGGCAAGGGGGTCCATCACAGGGCCAACACATAGAGACAGACAACCATTCACACTCACAGTCACACCTACAGTCAATTTAGAGTATCAATCAGCCTCGTCCCCTCTTGATGTCTTTGGACTGTGGGAGGAAGCTGGAGTACCAGAGAGAACCCACACAGGAACAGGGAGAACATGCAGACTCACACAGAAAGATCCCGTGCCCGAGCCGGGGCTCGAACCTGGAACCTTCTTGCTGTGAGAAGACAATGCTAATAACTGCACCACCGTGCCGCCTCTCATGTCTAAATATACATAACAAACCTGATTTAAATGTTGATTCAATCTGAAGTTTTTACTTTGACAAATCACATTTGTATAGTTTTAATCGAGGTCGTGTGAGTGTGTGAGTCTTACGCTGGCCAGCCCTCAAAGGTGGACACTGTGAACAGCGCCATCATGGCCATGAGGACGTTATCGAAGTTGAAGTCACTGTTGTGCCACAGTCGTTTGTGGATGGTCGGTTGGTTCACGTCTCCATCTTTATACAGGATGTAGGTGCCTCTGAGGAAATGACATCACTCATTAAGGTTCGGTCCTAAAAACAGATCATTTGCTGTCGAAGTACAAGACAAACTAAACTAACTTGCACTCCTCCGGGCTGGACTTGGCTTCATCCGTGCAGCGGTAGAACTTTCCCTGTGGAGGAACACTCATCGTTTTCATACTGATGATGCATAAACTAATGAAATGTCTTAATATAGCTCTGTGTGCTGTTTTAACCTCATGCTGACCTTAAATAGCTGCACACCGATGCAGGCAAACATGAACTGGAGGAGAGTAGTGACAATCATGATGTTGCCGATCGTCCTGATGGCCACAAACACACACTGCACCACGTGCTGTTACAAAAAGATACACTTGTTTAGATTTCCTTCATTTACATAGGATTGTGGTAATGAATGTAGACTTGTTGAACAGCACCTTCAGGCCTTTGGCTCTGTTGATCGCTCTCAGAGGTCGCAGAACACGAAGGACCCTGAGAATCTTCACCACCGAGATGGCGGAGGACCTAAACGATGGAAACAAATGTGTGAAGCTTCACTTTACTGGGAACACTGCATCCTGATTTATGCCTCTGTGTCTTACTGCATTTAAAATGTATAAAAGTGTGTGCTGCTTCCACTCTCTGGAACTCACTCCCCAAAATGTCATTCGCCATAATCAGAAATCCCTAAAAAAAAAAATGCTTTTTTTCAAAAGTGCTTCCAATCCCTAACTTCTCTTGACTTGTGGTTTTAGCATCTCGAAAAGCACAAGGTTCCATGTTTTACATATTTTACATTATTTCACATTCCATCCATCCATCTATTTTCTACCACTTGTCCTGTCGAATTAGTCTGTGTTTTTTTTTTAACTGTTAAACAGTTAAAAATTTATTAGGGCATGAATAGAGCAGGTCTACAATCATACCCTTTTAATGTAATACCTTTTTTTTAAAGTTGACATGTCTAAACATATGATCCTGCTAAAAAAAAGTATTTTGTGAGATGGAATGAAATTTCCACCAGGTATCCCTGTGATGTCATGAAAATAGGAGGGAAGTGAGGTCACATTGACCTCTGACCACAATCTTTTCAGATCATCCTTGAGTGCAAGTGGACATTTGTGGCAAACATGAAGAAATTCCTGGAACTGGCCAGACAGATGGACGGACCTGAAAACATACAGGAACGACTCCAACCCTCGGCTCTGCAGCTCCGATGCATAAAGAACAAACTTTTAATAAGCTGTTGCATCTTTGCTGTTTGTAAAACAATAGGCAGGGAAACGTGTCTGTAACTCTACTCACTGTATGCCAAAGGAGACGAGGGAAACTCCCACCACTAACAAGTCCAGGAGGTTGAAATAATTCCTACAGAAGGCTCCTTTGTGGAGAAAAGCTCCGTACGTCGTCATCTGAGGAGAGGATGGAGGAAGTCAGAGGAGCAACTGATGGAGCAAAACACACACTTCCTCCAACGCACACTACAAACACATACAAACTGATTAACTTACACCCCTCAGAGGACACAAACACACACACACACACACATACACATAGTGCTAACATGTTAAATAGCAAAAACATTGTGTCATTCATACTGCACTCCTACACACTTTTCTCCACTCTTATAGATCACTCTGATTCGGGGTGGCGAGCTCAGAGCGGTGAAACAGGATTCTAAATCTACCCTCGCCACCCCCACGGCCCTTAATTACATGAATGTAGTAGTAAGTCATTCATTTCACAATCTACTATGGGATGAGGCAATAAAACATGCATTTTGTTGCCATGAGATCAGGGATCTTTACTACCTGCAAGAGCTCTAGTTATAGTGATTGGAAAGTGAAAATGGCCTTACTGTCACATTCATGTAGACCGTTTAGCTTAAAGCACATTCCATCATGTTCTTTAATAGTTCAGAATAAGGGACGGCAGCTCCCAATTAAAACTTCAGAGTTCAGCAGGCAGAGAAGAAAAACCAGCCAAAATAACTCGTCTCCAAATCATAAAAGTGAAGGATTCATTTTCCAAGTGCATGTAAATGTGGAGCCCCGCAGAGATGTAGAGGTAAGTGCTAACGAAGAGCATGTAAATGGAAATGACAACAGCAGCAGACTCAGCAGGTTGGTGCCCAAAATGACTGCAGAGATGCCTCCACATTTCTATGCACTCAGTTAGGGAAAGCAGACTGAACCATGCTCGGCGGGAACATGGTTGGTTTTGCCCCCTCTTTTATGGATAATCTGAAAAGCAGTCAGTACGAGAAGCATGGAGTTAGCTTTGACTGGAGTCGACTTTGAGCAGCTCCCTGAACAATGGCCGCAAACTCCACTTCAGCCAATGCTCAAACAATGTCTGAACAGCCCGTTAAAATGTGTTGCATCGCACAGCTGACATCATGTCCTACATATCTGCATCCTCAAACTCATTTCAGCGATGACTGCCCCCGATGATGTGACACCCATGTGAGTAGAATGTAATGTTGATGTGATGTTTCCTTCCCCCAGTTCTTTCACGAGTCTAATTTGAACAAATCTTGTGTTTGCGTGTGCAAAGAAGCAACTAACAATTCCAATATCTTTTGTTTTTTGTTCTTTTTTTTTTTTTTTAAAAGAGGTGCCATGAAGAAAAAAGTAAAGAAGAGAAAGGAAACAAACAAGCCAGGTTGTACTGAGTGGCAGGTGACACACAAGGAGAGAATGCAGCAAGGCTCTCGTTGTCATTTAAGGGGTTACCTTCAATATGATCTCAAATGTAAACATACTAGTGAAGACATAATCTGCATAGCCTAGGACCTGGAAGGCAACGAGACGTTTGGAGTATTACTGGGGTGTGGTTAGTCACAGCACGGACAGGGGACACAGGACATTTACCTTCAAAACGATCTCAACAGTAAAGATAGCCGTGAAAGCATAGTCAAAGTAACCAAGTATCTGCAAAAAGCAACGTAGATGTTTAACAAAGACAGTTCATTGTGCAGCTTCATACATCATATGAGAACAAACTGAAAGGAAAACATTTGAAGTATTCTCTGGAAATCTGTGTAAACATTACACAGTAAAAGATTTGCAGCAAAAAAAAAAAAAAAAAAAATCATCCAGAGACTATTTCATACGGCACAAGCTTGTTTCACTTCGTATGCCAACCATCAAAATATGAATTTAATCATAGTAGTTCTAATCATCAGTGTGCAGTGGAAAAAATAATGAAACACAAAGATTATTGGTTCACTCACTAGACCGTACCGGTGCTTTTGATGTTTTAGCTCAGACAATGTAGCCTGTTTTCAATCAGTGCTCAAAAGCTGGAGTTACACTTCATGAGGAAACTAACACTTCAGTTGAAGAAGTTTGGATTTTCCGGAACCCAAACCCTGTTTCAGTATACTTACATATCATGTATGGACATCCTTCTTTTTTTTCTTTTTTTTTACTCATAGCAACTGTATTCATACTCTGTTATCATCCATTACGTATGCCTGGAACTGACTGATACTGTGTGTGCTTTAGAGGATTGATATTAGCCTTCATTATGGATAAAATCTGATGGAGCACAGGGTCACAACACTGCTACATTCCAGCCCACGTCAGCTCATGACCCAGTTATCCCCTTCTATGGATTATATTGGTAAATGTCATTCAAGGTGCCTTTTTAAAGCTACTTCAGTCTTCTACTAACTCCTTCTTTACATGCTGTAATCGATTGAATAAATGTAATTTCTGTCGTCATTTTTGCCGACTCTCTTCTGACTCTCTCTACCCTGAACTCGCATACCACTAAATTAAATTTACTGCAATTGTTATCATCATTTGTACTGTTTTTATTGGACAAAATCGCTCCTGACTGAATATGCTTTTTAGCACTGATTGAAACAATTCTTGATAATAAAAAAACACACAATATGATATCACAGATTTATTCATATCAGTATTCTGCTCAGCGCTACCTGAAAAAATATAGTTCACACATTTGTCCTTGTGTCCTGATAGCAACACTCTATGCTTGAGAAACTGCAGCTAATGCAAGCTTCCATAAAAGGACTGGAAGTGATATTTGTGAAATATGTCCTGATGCCAAAGAGAAATGATTTACAGCGACAACTGTTTTCCTTTTGACATCTTAAGAGAAAAAAATGATTCACAGTACAAAAATATCGTACTTGAAGTTACTTTTCTGACATACTTAAAAACAACATCAACAAAAAAAAACCCCACTTGTTTCACTTACTGTAGTTCATCCAAGACAGAGATCACACAGCTTCCACTGTTCCAAATACCATATCACTATGAAATCAACTCGTGCTGTACATAGTTTTGCAAAGGAAGCAAGTTTTTTAAAAACGGCTAAAACATGCAAAACCACCAGTTCGGTCATTTTTTAGGACCACGCAACAAAAAAGTAGCGACGACGAATCGAGCTTAACTAATATCATAACTAGAAAATTAAAAATGTGACTCCACACACGGATCTTTGCTGAGAGCAATGAGCACTTTTTTGTGGAAAGTAGAAGACTTACAATATTGCGAGCTGAGAAGTTTCGGATGGGATCTTCAGCGGCGAGAGAGACGGAGCTGAGCATGATGAAGACCAGGATAAGATTGGTGAATATGTGGTGATTGATGAGTTTGTGGCAGAACACACGAAACCTGGAGCACAAAACAGAGCAAAGGATAGAGTGTTACATCAGTCTGCATGTCTCTATATGTGTGCGTGTGTGAGTGCGCATTTGCTTACGGGTTTGTGTTGCTGAAGATGAAAAAGGCACTTCCTTCCGGGATAGGAGTGATCTTCTCCTTCTTGACCAGGTCAGAGATGGCTGGCCGAGGCCCCGATGGAACTTCTGGGTCTTCCTCCTCTGCTGCCGTGTCGTCGTTGTCCTCCTCTTCATCCTAAAAGCAGAAGGTGTATAAAACTCCTCAGATGATATTAGATGCCTTGATAAATGCTCAGTGTTTGACAGAAATTACACACACCTTATCATCTTTGTCATCATCCTTTTTGTCCCTGTAATGAAAAGAGATATTCTAATGTCAGTACACAGCTGCTGCCATTCACCACCAAATATACTACAAAATTACTAGTTGTACAAGTATCTGTCGCAGAGGGTGAACAATTAACTCTTACCCTTTCTTATCTCCTTCGTCTGTGTTGAGAGACTCTGCGTCAGCCAAGTTGTCCACAGCGATAGCCAAGAAGACATTCAGGAGGATATCTGAGCAACGCGGTTAGTAAAGGAAAACGCTCTTGGTTCATTTTGTCAACAATAACTGCAAGAAAAATATTCGCTGACGGGCTACAAAAACAAAGCAAGAACAATTTATAATCATTCAAATACTACGACTATCACTATTGGAAAAATTTGACTAAAATGTCCCATTTTTGTCAACTAAAATGGAACTGAAACCCCCAAAATAAAAATGACTCATTTTACTGGAACGAACCTGAAACCCCGCCTCTTGCCCAATGTCAGCTGGGATAAGCTCCAGCCCCGCCGTGACATTTACAGATAAGCGGTATAGAAAATGGATGGATGGATAATAAAACGATGTCACATATTTACACGGCAGCAATGCTCAGAATTTCTAACTGCATCTAACTGCCAAAATGACGCCTGCAGCCCCCTGGTGGACCACAAAGGTACTTCAGGTGTCCTGCGAAGTCTTTAAAATGTTTAGCTCTGTAATTCAGTTTGATATAGCTGTTTGTGATTCAATACATCATGCAGATTCTGTCAAAATATTTTATTATCCATTCTCAGTAAACCAAGATACAGGTCTAACGATACACTATTAGCACTTCATATCCACTTTATTTTATTCTCATATACCCCATCACTGGTTTTAATGACCTCAAATGATCAGAAACTGGCCTGCAGCTCTGTTGATGGAGACTGGCTGAATTCAAATTAAAGGGCAGTATTAGATGTGCAGCTATGACAGAGGATACAGTTTCCACAGATGAAGAGGATGATGAAGTAAAAACACACGATCATCCCAGAAGAAGAAGGGCCTCCGTACGCCATGATGCCGTCATACATGACAGCGTTCCAGTCTTCTCCAGTCAAGATCTGAAGGGGTGATCATATTGTCAACAGTAGTTACAGCGACTACATTATCAGTATTTTGTCATCAAGATGGGAGAAATCCTTAGTTTCTGTTGTTTTTTAAATCCTCCCTAAATCTGTTTGTGCAAACACTTGTGTAACAGTACCACAGTCGCTGTGCTCTCGCTCTGTTTTCCAACTTAATGCCTGAATGAGCAAAGTTGAACATTTATGGCAGGTTTGAATATTTTAACAGTTCACCTGTTCGTCACTGCAGATCAAATTCACCTGAAACACAGTGAGAAGTGCTTGGGGAAAGTTATCAAAGGTGCTCCTCTTGGTCTGCGTCTCGTCAAAGTTGAACTTCCCACCAAACACCTGCATGCCCAGCAAGGAGAAGATGATGATGAAGAGGAAGAGCAGCAGCAGCAGGGAAGCGATGGACTTCATGGAGTTGAGCAGCGATGCCACCAGGTTACTTAGCGACTGCCAGTGTCTGGGAACAAGGGCAAAGCAAGAGAGGCCAGGAGAGTCAGGCGATTACTTGAAAGCAACACAATGCACACACATGCTCATACATAGCATGTTGTGGTCCTACCGTGTGACCTTGAAGATTCTCAGCAGGCGGACGCAGCGGAACACAGAGATACCGAGGGGAGACATGATTTCCAGCTCTACCAGAATGGTTTCGGTGATTCCTCCACAAACCACAAAGCAGTCGAAACGGTTGAACAGTGAAACAAAATAGGCTTGTAACCCCAGACTGTACATCTTCACCAACATTTCACAAGTGAAAAGGGCTAATAGCACCTTGTTGGCCACATCTGAAAGTCAGAAAAAAAGATTAAAAAGTTCAAAACAAATCATACATAATAAAATGAATGGTGAAGCAGGCTGACACACAGAAACAGCGTTGAGTAGTTGTTGCTGTTTAACAGTGCAGAATCCAAATGAAAAAGCAGCCAAGGGGGTTATTAGATGGGTGTTAATGTGTCTGGTTGGCTGTCTCAAGCAGAATTATGCATTTTAATGGTGGTTGATGACCCTCACCTATATACACACTGAAGACACAATTGAGGAGCATGAGACACACTTTCATTTGAAGAAATAAGAATACTCTAAATAGTTAGAAATGCCTTTATTGCGGCGAAAAAAAAAATACTGGCTGTTCATACCCTGCACTTGGGTGAGCCACAGAGGCTGATTGTAGTGCTCTGATGATATGGTGAGGGTGTTGAGGAACACCAGGATGATGACCAGCCAATAGAAAGGCACCGACTTGACGGCTAACCGGCACTTTCTGCGGCAGAATCTGTTCCAGCGGCGCCAGCGCCGACTGCAGGAGAGGACAGCGCCGTTGATATGAAGGATAAGATTAAGGCAGTCACATAGATTGTGTCCAAACAGAAGCATCTATAGATTTCATAGTTTAATAACATGAACAGCATCGAGGGAAAGTACTGATATATATTTTTTGCAAGTCATATTGTATAATAAATGACCTGAAAATACTGTGTAAAGCTATTTTCTAAAAATAGCTTTGAGTACATGCTGACTATAATAAAAGCTGATGATTTATCACCCTGAGTAAGTCTCATTAAAAATACAGTAAAATGACTGTATGATGGAATACAGGCACAAACTTCACTGTAACTATGCTCAGAGACACAAAGATACCGACCTGAACTTTGACTTTGAAATTTTTTGACTGAAAGAAAGAAAAATTAAATAGATAAGATTCAACATTATTGTACATGCTCAAAGTACAACATAACGTAGTTTTGCATCTACTGTAACTAGCGTGTAGTGTGTTGTATGTGGGGTGTACGTATAATATGAATAATAATGTAGTACAATTCCAGTTATGTAGATGACTGAGGTGATTGCTTGCTTTTAAAGGAACGTGTTACATTTTTTTGGAAATACACTTAGGTGCCATGCGACACAGCCCATCCACTGACATTAATTGTGCTAAGCTACAGAGCAGTCAGCTGTCTCTGAGGGTTTGTGTTCCCTAATGCACACAGAGAGGAGACTAGAGGACATCTATCTCCTTGACTGGCTCAGAAAATGTATTACCCAAAACGTTAACATGTTCCTCGAACATCAAGATCAAGAAAAAGTGATATTACAACGAAAGACGATTTATTTTACCAGAGAGTCAAAATGTAAAGAAACATTTAGCAACCAGCCAGCGATGTAAGCAACTGATATAGTTTCCAAACTGTGCGGAAATGTCGCACTTACACACATTTAACGTAGTAAAAGTGGAATTGTGTCGAAAATGCATGTCGTGAAAAGTCCTGCACATTCTCACCACAGAGGTCCGCAGCATGGGGTCTTCTCATCCTCCCCGTTTTGATTCTCCGTGTTCACAGATTCTGTTTCGCTGGCTGGAACGCTCGCTGCAGATGCAAATAAAGTAGGCATGTACAAAAAAAACAAAAACAAAACAAAGATTCATGTGTTCTAATGCAGCGGTACAGTTCATTCCAGATGGACCGGGTGCATCTCAGAGGAAGGAATTGAAAAAAGAAATAGACTGCAGAAAATATGTGCATCACAACTCTGGTGAACTGTTAGAATCTATAATTTATTGTTAGCATTAATTAATTTCAGAAGCTCCATAGACGGGAAGGCACTAAGAACTGTGGCTGTGCATCACTGTCATCGTCAGTATCATTTACCAAACACTGAAAGGGAGCTGACACGGGACAGCCAAGTGGACAGCTGCTGTTCGAGGGCTGACTGATACAGACAATGAGGAGCGGAGGGAAGAGATGGGGAGCCGGGTGAGGAGGACACAGCTCTCAAAGGCTGTCTCTGAAATGCTACACTCAAAGGACTGCCAGCGCTTTGGAAGACGGTGCAGACAGATGATGATTAACTGTGTGAAGCGTCTCAGTGCTTCAGCTCGTATGAGTGAGCGTGGCGCGTGTCGAGAGCGCATGCTGCTGCCGCTGCTTAGCTTAATGTAGACGTGTTGGCTTTGATTGCTGAGTGGTCGGAAAGCTCTCAGCTCTGAAAATAGTGCTGATTGCTGGAGTAATGATCTAGGTTTAGCCCTGTTTCCTACATTCATACTGAGCCCCATTTTGAAATGGAGCGTGGGAAGGAAATGGGGCGAGGCTGCTATGAAATGCTGCATTCTTATTCTATAGCGCACTCATTTCCTGGGTAGATAACAACTCTTTATTTATAAGGAGAGGAGTAAACAAAAAAAAGACAGTGACGCTCGGGCACAAGAGTTCACAAAACAGGAATGCACAGACTAGTGATGAGACATTACATTAGCCTACGGAGAACACACACTCGCTGTCAGTTAAGATGGAATGTTTGGGTTGCAGCTGCTCATTTTTTAGTGTTTTTTCCAAATGATGGAAGCAAGCAGCAGCATGGTGATAAATAATGACATAACACTTTTATATCTCTTAATAAAATAGCTTCAAGCGCAAGAGGTAGACAGTCTGCTCCAATTATTGAGTGAAAACTGCACAGATCAATCGGAGCAAAACACACACACACACACACACACACACACACACACAAACACACACAAACACACACATACATAAATATATATACGCACAGATACACAAGAAAAACACAGCAGGGAAACCACAGGATTTACCATGAGTGTCGGACGACTGGCTGAACCACCCAAACCTTCCTTTCTTCTTCTCGGTGAGGTCAGCCAGAGTCACCCCTTCATGTGTAATGCATGCAAGCCCATGCATTCAGACACAACGGCACAGCAGAGGGACATGAAGGGGAAAAGGGGGGGCAGAACGGGCTTCTATCAAAATAGGTCAGAGCAGACAAGCGCCACAGGACAACAACAGTATTCAAAATATCAATATCCAACAATGACAAGACCAGCGGGAGCCACGGGGGCTGCAGACACTGAGGAGAGCAGAACATGGAGAGCTGTTAGTCAAAGGTAGCAACTGCAGGTGACGAGGCCCTGTACTAACAGGCTACAGTGCAAATTAATGCATTTACATGTTAGCATGTTAGCAGGGGGCGTTTATCATTAACAGAGGCTGGGATGGATGTAGAAGAAGAGCATGGACCTGCCTCCTCGTTAAACAAAAAAATAGAAACTGCAATGTCTCTGTATTAGAAGTTGAAATAAAAGCCACGTATGAATGCATGTGAAGGACCAGTAACAGAGGCAACAACACAGGAACAGAGATGATGAGTGGACAAATGATGGCAGGAGAGGTCTGTATCAAGACGAGGCTTTTATTTCGAATTATCTTTTTGCCTTCCAACAATTATGAAAACAACATAATCAGGTTAAAACAATTATTGTGTCTGCTTCTGTTTTGGAATGACGCCCTCACTTTGGGATGATAGAATGAGAGCTTTTGGTTGACAAGAAAGATAAACAATAAGGAGCATTTAAGTGTTTCCAAAGTATCAATAAGTCAACGTTTGTGAAAGACACTTATTTGCAATCCTTCCTAGTAAGTCAAACAAGAAGATGGACAGCCCTCTCTCTTCCGTGTGCACATCAGGGAGCTGAGACCCATGGAGACCAGCTGACTGCTAGCTAGCTTAGCGCTATGAATGGACGCGCTGTGCTGCATAACTTGATCAGATTTCAACAAATGCGCTTTTCTCCAAAATAACCTTTTGCTTGCTTAAATAACATTTGTAAGTGAATTTGTTAATAGAGAAAGATATTGGAATTTCAGAGTCAGATTCATAGCCGGAACTACTTTCCTGAGTGGGTGTAGGGATTTCATGCAGCACCTTAAAACTTCACCCAACAAAATAGAACATGTATTGATGACTAGAAGACAATCCTCAAGCTAGTGTACTTGAACAAGAAGACAAAAAGGAGGAACTGAAGGCTTTGGAAGCTGAATGGTCGAGGCAGAAGTCTGCTAACACTTACCACCCACTTCCTTTGATTTTGCTAAGCTAACTAGTGGTCAGCCAGTCTCTGTGGGCCTCGGCTACTACAAGCTCAGGAGAGAAGGTCATCTATCTTCTTTTCTGGCCTTTGGGGAGGATGGTAAATAAGTGTATTTCACAAAAGTTTGCAGCTTCCTTAAAATAATCATGAACCCAATATTGACCAAATTATGTGGGATTGCATGTTTGTTTGTAATCCAACAGCCCTATTTTATGGAAATCGTAATGGGTGCAGAGATACTCCACTCAAAATACATGTTAAAGGTGAAGCAGTCATAGTTTCTCTGTTGTGCATCATGTGTGCTGCTTATATAAAGAGGATTTGGATTAAGTCTTCTGCTGCTCAAGTAATATGTTTTTTTCCTTCATTTTTTTTGCCTCCTCTGATAAGCTCCAGCGGTAGTCACACAACGTGCTCCACTTTCATCAGTGACATACATTTGGAGTGAAGATAAAAACAGTCCGTACCCTCAGCTTCAAATATTTTCAACAGTGTGTGTTTGTGGAACACATCTCTCGTGTTTGCATGACCAAGAAATCGTAACTATGGCAAAATTATTGATGAATTATTTGGCATTATTAAAGAAATGTTTCATCATTAACTGTATTCCGCTGTTAACTAGCATCTGCATATAATTAATCCTGTAAGTGATTTTTGTCAGTTTGCAAGATTAACTTTGAAAGGCTGAAAGTGAAAACACACCCATTTAAAATTTACATTAAGTACTATTGTGTATTCATATGTATTTGGTTGCGTAGACAACATATATATTTATGGTGGGTTTTCTTTCCCGGATAATTTTCAAAATATGATAAAAAGATGATAATCTTTTTGAAAAAAAAAAAACTTTTTATTTTGGCTAAATATGTCCTCACATTAATTACCAGTGAGTAAACAAAATGCAGAGCAGTGATTTTAATCTAGAGGTAGGAGTTGTTTTTTTCCCATAAGATAAATATGATCTTTTAGTCTGTGGCTACTGTGTTTACGGCCTTTGACACACCATGTTTTTTCTGGACTGCGAACTATTGCATTTCTTGGTTATATAAGAAAAAGGTCTCATTATAGTTGCTGAAATAACGGCTGTATTGAGCCAAAAATAGCATGTAGCGTTGCAGCCGCTGTCTTCCTTGAACAGTTTTGATTAGTTTTTGTGTTGAAGAGCACATGTAATGGGAACACAGCTTGGATATCTTAACCACAGGGTGTACGGAAGCAAGAGAGGTGGGAGAAGGTACGTACGGTTGCGTTTGCACTCCTCATCTGCCTCGTCCTCGTTGTCGGGGTCGATGTCTTCAGCCTGAGTGATCCAGTCCAGATAACCCTTCAGATCCTCCTCCAGCTGCTGCTTCTCACGCAGCTTCTGGAAGTCGCCGCGAGCTTTGGCCTTCTCTCTCTCCTTGGAGAACTCTCTGGTTTTCACAGAATCACACACAGACAAAAAGACAGAAGCATATAAATGATCAAAAACCTATAAAGAGAAATTTACTGTCACAGCAAAAAATAAAAAATCACACATAATGGAAACAAATCTGTGTTTCACTGAATAATCTCCATCAATAGGACATTTCAGGGCTTTTACAGTGAACCAACAAATTTCAGCATATTCCCGTTAGTTACTTAAGTTGGTTTCAAAGACAACCTTATAATGCATTGTGTGTTTTTCTGAAGCCTAGCCACTGGAGGGAGATGTACACCTTTTAAAGACAACATAAGACTATATTTAGAGTCCTACAGCGCTGCAGTAGATCCTTCGAGCGAGCATCTTAATCGTACAGAAAAGGCAATTCTGGTAGACAGATGGTCTCAAGAGACATGCAACACTGATGCAAGGATCTAAATTCCCAAATTATATTAAGGGAGTATAGAAACTATAGCATGAGGGATCAGAAGAGAGGTGTTAAATGTTCACATATAATGGTGGGACTGGCATTAATGAGGTGGACATTAACTGCAAAAATCAAAAATGTAGGAGGAACTATTCATCTGTGCTATGTTTGAAGCTGTGATGTGAAGGTAACGGAGTGTGTTCCTGAATGTAGTATTCCAAAGTGTAGTATTCCAATCTTAAAGGCCAAAAAAGGGGTTGCAATAGTGTCCGAGTTGATGATTATGTTAACTTTGCTGCCTTTTTTAAAAGTAGGCTCCACTGGCTTTGAGTTAATTCTACTGTAATACCCCACCCCCACTCCACAGAGCTGGGAAAGCAAACTGGGGTTTGAGAGAGCTTAGGAGCGCAGAGGGAGTGAAGGGCGAGGAATAAGATTAATTTCTCTCTCTGGAGGTTGGGTGGGTGAGGAATGGGGTGGGGGAGGAAATGTTCACTTTGCAGTTCCCGTGCTAAGGATGTGACAGTTTGAAGCCAGCAGAGGTCAGAGAAGAACGTCTACAAGAAAGTATACATTTATTCGGAGGTCCGACGAGGGTAGCCACACGTTAATATCTCAGAATACTTGTATAAATATTTGAGTCTCTGCAGCACCAAATCACAGCAAGCAGTGTACTGATGCACAACAACCCACTGCATACACGATTTACACACTACAGACCAAAACCACTGCACACGCTGCCTCTTACCCACTAAGCACACCTAACACGAGGTTTAGCACAAAAAAGGAGCCAAGTATGATCAGGCTCACAAAATAAATCCAAGGTGTTTCCCATCCTATGGCGTCGTTGACCTAAAGGAGCCAGAAGTATTCAGTTAACGGACAGAAGCATATGGAAGAACAGAGACCAGGGTCTCAGTCAGCATTGAGAAGAAGGTGCTTACCCGCTCAACACACCCAAAACCAGGTTAAGAACGAAAAAGGAGCCGAAGATCACAAGACTGACAAAGTACACCCATGGAAGCTCAAAGCCCATAGCATCGTTCATCTGGAGGGACAAACATTGCCACAGAGGAGGGAAAGGAGGGGGGAAGAGAGAAGGAATGAAGAGAAAGTAAATGCTATTAAATATAGAAATGATCAGAAAAGGACAGTTAGATAACAGACGAGGAAAAATAGAGATCTAGAGGGAATACTGAGGCCAGGACAGAGTCACATAAGACAAGTTGTTGAAGGCAATCAATCATTTAGTCAATCAATCACATCAGTGTGATAAGAGGCGCCTCAGGAAATTATCAACAGCCTCATCATCAGAATGTCACATTGTCTGGAGAGACGTTTAACCTGACAGCATGTGACAGTCACAGATTATTGAACTGGGACTCACCCAGTACAGCACGTCTGTCCAGCCCTCCATGGTGATACACTGAAACACTGTCAGCATGGCAAACAGGAAGTTATCAAAGTTGGTGATGCCACCGTTGGGACCTTGCCAGCCCTCCCGGCACTCAGTACCGTTGATGGGGCATTGCCGCCCGTGCCCTGAGATTGCACATGGAGCCGGTTCCTCCTCTGCTATTAAATCTACAGAATAAAAAATGAAAAAAACTGTACAGTATGTCGACAAAATCCATCGCTGCTTTTAAGAAGACTAACAGTCATTTTGCTGTTCGCAGAGGGTGAGGAATCTGCTCTGGAGCAACAATGAGCCTGTCTGGTTCTCACAACTACCTTGGTTGGTCTGGACCTCCAGACTTATCCATTTTGATATAACTATGAAAGCAGGTGTGTAAAGGGGTCTCAGACCAGACCCAAAAGGAGGTGATCTCAGTCCCGATCAAACGGAACTTTGGTGCTGTTTGTTTGCAGTGTGAAAACACTTTTTTGGGGGGCGGGGGTGTGTGTGTGTGTGTGTGTGTGTGTGTGTGTGTGTGTGTGTGAACCAATCACAGGAAATTTAGACAGACAGAGGAGGAGACCAAACCAGAAGAAGTGAAGTGGATTCTAACTGAAAGGACAATGCGCTGACATCAGACCCCCACCCATCCCCTAATTGATGTTGAGTGTAGAGCGATGCAGCTTACACAGGAAGTAGGTATGTCAAGCGTCCTCACTACGCTCCAAAAAAAACAACAACAACTTAAAACCAAAGCTAACCAGCTCTCATGTACTACGGTGTACAATGTCAACCTGCTCCAGGCTTTCAGGTGTGAAATGAACCAAAAAAATGAATGGGCATTTAATTTAAGACACTGCAAGAGATATTGTCTAAATGAACTTTGCAAAAAATGATTTCCTATAAATCAAGCTAGGTAAAATACATGTAGAAAGTTTGTGCCAAATAGTTTAAGGTCAGACAATTTCTTACACGGTTGCTGAAAACACACCATGTAGCTCAAAGACAAGAAAGTAACTTTTAAAGAAGGCATACCTGTGCCAGGTATATAGCAGGTAGCGTGCATTTTACCGATGAAAAGCTCCAGGCCGATAATAGCATAGATGATTATGACAAACAAGACCAGTAGGGCAATATGAAGGAGAGGGACCATGGCTTTGATGATGGAGTTCAACACCACTTGTAAACCTAAACAAGAAAGAAAATGAACATGTAAGATTGACTTCTGCGTCTGTAAACCTCATTGTGGCAAAAATTCAAACTCCAGATGGTGTTACGAGACTCATGTCCAACAAGAGTGAAAACATTTGCAGTGCGAGATGGTTGAGCTGTATGTTTTTCTCTCTTGGTGTCACATTTTAGTGTTACACATATTATTGTTAAAGGAGGCAGAGGAATCTAACATACACACTGAGCAGAAGAGCAGGAGAGTAAGACAAAGAAGCTAATTGCTACGCACCGGAGCTAGCATCTCTGAACAGCATGTGAACAGCTGTTCTCTCCCTACTTGCACAGCTGTTTACATGCCACTCTGATGCACAAGTGTCAGAGAGGCTAATGTCTGGAATTCACCCATATTCTGACATTTATGGTAACATGGGCTGGAGAGGTGAAAGCTTAAAAGAAAAACAACTTTTAGTCAAAATATAAGAACACTCACCGGAAAAAATACATTTCCCAGCAATACATCAGCAACATTTAAAGTTGGCTTGGTGAGCAGCTGGCAAGGAAAGCTGAGAAAACACACTCTTACATCAGAAGAGTGTGCCAACCAATTGTTTTTTATAAGTGGATGGGGGGGGGGGGGGGGGGGTCAATGCCCCCATTTACTTTTTCCTTTCCCGTTCCAGTTATGTGCTGAACAGTGAAATTGACTCGCATCCTGAGGGGATCCCACAGGAATCCTGTGACCCACAGGATTACTGAAAATGTCAGCTAGTGTGTTTGACTCTCATCTCTACCAACACTAATGTAGCTATTCAATACGTGTTTTCCAAAGACAGTGCTCAGGATATAAGGACACTCGCAAAATAACAGGCCAGACCGCGGTCAATGCTTGGTTACACTGGGTAACGTGGCGTGGCTTTGGCTTGCTTACTGGGTACTCCTGAGACCAGCCGCAAGGGTCGCAGCACACGGAAGGCTCGAAGGGCTTTAACATCAAATCCACCTGGCTTCCCACCGTGTCCGTGCATGGACGGGTGGTCATCTTCTTCACCATCTCCCTTCTCATCTTTGGTCAGAATCTCCAAGACAACACTGAAGAGTCTGTGAGTGATAACAAAGGAAGAACAGCACAGTCTTGACAATTTTCATTTGTCTGCAGCGCAAAAAACACAATAAGCGAGTGTTGGTTAGAATACTGACCTGATATTACTGATTTTTCAACTCTGATATTCAACAGTTGAGGGTTTTTAATACTTTGTAATGTGCAGTTCTCAGAATAACTATATAATAATAAATGTGCAAAGACAAAAAAGATAGAGGAAAAACGATTAAAAAGATTACATTACAATTACATGGCAAGCAGCTTCAGTTGTAGAAGTTACATTTCACTATAACTGAAGGTCCTTTTTTTCAGTTCAAGAAATTCAATACACAGTTCACCTGTTCCCTTACAAAGAGATATTCCCTTAACTGTTGTTGATACCAAATGTAGTATGTGTCATCGGTTTATTTTACAGCCACCCACAAACCATACTGATATCAGCGGGATACAGTTGGATTAATATGAGTACTACACATACGCTATACAGTATTACACATACACTATACAGTACTGCACAGACAGAAAGACTATTTAGAATTTGATATTCTTTACAAACACATTAATCAATACTGTTTCAGGTGATTACACAGTAATCCAGTTCTCGTTCCGAACGACAGTCTGTCCAAAATATTGGTGCCATTACACAAAGAGATTCCTGTTGTCTGAGTGCAAAATGATATAATAGTCGCTATCTGAGGGTTTAAAGTTCAGTCTGCTACTTCTATTTACTTAATTGTGGAACAAATACGGTCCCAGTCAAATGTGTTAAAACCAAACCTGCTGTCTCTTTTTACAAATGCTTACGCCGAATAATAATAGTTTGCGTCACATCTTCAGCGTATGAAATCACCGGCACTCGTCCTCACCTAAGCAGCAGAATGCTTGTTGAGCCTGGTTGAAGACAGCAGCATCATATGACGAGCTATCTTTCCTAAACCCCTCCGGTGCTCATCTGTATAACCTTCTGGAAAATTCCTAATAAAACTGATTAGATACTGAATCAATACTTTACGTGGAAACATTTGCATGTCTCGTAAGTTCTCATACTACACCTACCAACTTTATGCACTCTGCAGCTCCACCCATGCTATAATATGAAGCATATTTTGTGTTATTGTGTAAGGTTCCGAAGATGAACTTTGGCCTGTAACACACTTGTCAAACCACCACCGATGTTAGTAACATCGTATGTGGCTAACGCTGCCTCTGTTTTACATTCCTCTGATGTACTTTCTAATTAAATGTCCCATCACAAACAGTGGATATTGCCACCTCTATGTTTTGCACACCAACTGTGTAGCACATTGCATGCAACTGAAACATGTTGTTTACTGTGTGTGTTCCCGTGACTGTGTTCATGCATAAATTACACCCATAAACTGTTCAAATTGTGAAAAATATGGTAAATAGACATGTTTTTATGTGGCTTTTTTTGTTGTTGCAGAAAACAACAATATTCAAATCTCATCACCTCAATGAGCTCCTACTTGCTGTATTATATGAATATGTCATTTCCTTGATTGAGCAGCAGCTGTCACTCTTCATAACAAGAGCAGCCGACTTTGCATTTCTCTGCATGGCAGATCAACCTTGCATGCCGCATACAGACAGAGATCTGACCCAGCTACCCACTGGACTGTGTATATACGTGGAGAGATGGTCAAAGTAGAGAGAGAGGAAGGGAGAGAGAGAAGAAAAAGAGAAGGATGAAGATAACTAGAGGAGAGTGTGCAGGAGATGAGAATGAGGGCAATGTGAGGTGAGGATGTGTAAAGCATGAAGTGCAGGCGTTTAAGAGATCAAAATGGAAGGGGCAAGTAATAAGACAGAGCTGCAGAGACAAAACAGAGCATGATGGGAGAGTGCGAGCGAACGGCAGTAAGCGAAAGCAGAGGAGAGCAATGAAAGGGAGTGTTGGAGAGGAGATGAAGTAAGGCGAGATGGTGACTCATTCCAGTAGTGGTAAAGCTCTGATTTATTCTCTCTGTCTTTTCTGGGTCAAATACTGGGGGTGTATGAGGGTCTCTATTAGCACTATGCCTTTTGGAGACGAGGTTACAGCAACTTTAACTTTCACTCTGACTGTCTCTCCTACTGTAAACTACACCTGTCAAAGTGTGAACGCTAACACCGACAACAAAACCTGTGACTAATTGAAGGTGCAGTGTGTAGAATTCAGGATGGCTTGGTGGCAGAAATGGACTTTCATATTCATAACTGCTTTATTATTGTAACCGCCTGACACAAAGATTTTAAGAAGCACCGTTATCTTACAATGAGCCTTTTCAATTACATCTACACAGTGTGGGTCCTCTGCCATGGAGCCTGCTGTGTTGCATCTATAGCAGCCTTATTTATGCTGCTTCAGTCTGCCTGCCAGTCTTCTTACTTACTCAGCATCCCACTTAATCAATGTCACTTCTGTTGTCATTGTTGCCAACTGTGTTCTGGACCCTAGGGGGGTCTTTACAGCTGCTGCTCCCACCACGACAAAGCCATACAACCAAATTACATAAAAACTTACTGCATCACTTCGTACTTGATCAACTATTTCTTTCCTTTCGTGGGTCTAAACGATATTTTTCTAAACTCTTAAGTGGTTGCTGGTGCCAGCTAATCATTTTGTATTGTGAGGAGTTTGAGAAGCCAAATTATGACAAATGTAGGATACATGATTGATCCTGCTGGCAGGTCCAGGTGTTACAACCTAAAAACTGTTCCTTTAAAACTAAAGGCTGCTCTGCTTCATACATAGGAAAAAAAAGAGCTTGAGGACTCACCCTATGACGACAATGACGAAATCCAGCATGTTCCAACCGTTTCTCACATATGCATTCTGATGCATCACCAAACCATAAGCGATGATCTTCAGAAAGGTCTCAATTGTGAAAATGATAAGGAAGGCATACTCGACTGTTTCCTGTAAACACACACAGAGAAAGAGGCTTTCAGGGATTTTACATCAATGAGCCTGGAAACACAAATGTTCATTTTTCCAGGTTCCTGTGTGCTCTACTATGCAGTGTATAGGAAACCCTGGGGGAAACAGGGGTTGCTGACCCCACCCAAGGTGTGGGCACTGGTGACATGGAAGGGAGGACACACCACACAGCACCCACAGCGTCCTCTGCAGGAATCGAACCCACCACCTGCTAGCTGTGAGGCCACAGCGCTACCACTGCGCTGCCCTGCCCCTCTGCTGAACACAATTTCATAATTTCACAACCACATTGGCAAAGAAAGGAATGACAAAAATGACTGAAAAATTCAAATATATCTCAGTCTGAGAAAGTAAATGTATCGCATAAGAACAAACCATGATTGAGCATGGGTTTTTTTGATTAATGGTTCCATGTGGATTCATCTCCTTAAGACATTTTGGGGGCAACTGATATGACTGGGTATTTGTAATTAATTTGCTGCCCATACTTTCCCTCAAATACACACATTCCATAAAAATCGTTCAAACCTAAATAGGGGACCATCATGATACCATTAACTTTTTACGACCCATCAAAAAGTCATTCAACACCTTTATGTTTATATCATAAGTTTTAAGCATTATATTTCGATACTCAATTTAACAACCTGTTTAAAAGTCATTTGGTTAAGTTATGTTGAAATATGAGGTTGAGTTGCAGTGTGTAGGAAAGGTAGCAAAGCAGTATTTTTGTAAACTAGACCCACATCAACAAGAACAAACGAATGCTTCACAGCTTCACTTAAGGCCAATCTGCTGATTTCATTGTCTCTTGTCTACAAATCACGCACACACGTTATTACACCAATGTACAAATACACACACAGACATTTTTTCGATTGGCGCATTATTTTAATGAGCTCGTTTGTGTCTCCAGTTCATCAGCCCACACATGTTGAGGTTTTCTTTCACTCTTTTAAATCTCAATCAGTGAAGAACATCCAACGTTTAAAACAGTTCTTACATTTTTCCAATTAGGTGCACCACAACAGAAGTAAGAGGGGAATATTACACTTGAGTTGCTCCAGTTCTGGTGGGTCAACGTCACAACACGATGCATCATGCTCTCACACGTACACACACGTGGGCATGTTTATGTTCTCAAATGCACGCTAACGACACATAATGAACTCGTGTGGAGCAGGAAACCCACACGGCATTCGTGTTCCCCCTGAGTGATCGTGGCTCCATACGGTTCAGCTGCATTCTTGTATACAATTCAACTGAGAATATCAATCAAAAACTTCAAGCAATCTCTGCACACTGTCCGTAAAATGAATTGAATTTCATTCTGTTCATCTTCAGCAGCAAAATCATCTTCAACTCTTTTGTCTTTCCAAGCCCTCTCTGAAGATCACACAACACTACAGCAAACTGAGCATGAGAATGATTTTTAGTGGAAGCATTTTGTTTTTGAAGTGTTTTTATGAGCATTACTTATTAAGACCAGGGACGTGTTTTTCTGTTTTTTAGCTGGCAATAACAAACTGAAGAGGGTAATAACCCAACACTGTCATATTCTCATTGTCTGTTAACTTGACACACTTGTTAGCAGTCTATTTACACATCAGCTGCAGCTGAGGTCATTAGGAGTCACATTCGCATTTACGTGATTAAGTATTAATGAAGTTCTATAAGTTGTGCTTTCGCTCTGTTTTAGTCTCCACAAACTCCTGAGGGGGAATGTCTGACTCTTTGGATGTAAAACTCTCCATTATTTGAATGAGTGCCTTCTTTTTACGTTGGTGCTAAACAAGTAGTTAACACTAGATTGTACAGCTTTTCAATTTCCGGCAGCTGCCTGTTCTGAATAAAAGAGTCAACAGTGCAGCTGCAGGCTGGAAAAATAAACTGAGAGTCACTAAGAATTTCCTGAAGCTGAGATGAAATTCTGGTTATGATTGTCTGTTTATCACTGCAAGCGACCGTTCACAGTCCCAACCTCACCACGGAGGCTACGTGGAAACAGAACGCAAACTGAGCTTCACCAAAATCTGCTCACAAATTGTCTTACCAACCAGCAGACTCATGTTCAGGGTCACCTATCTTGTACATGATCCATATAATAATATACATACACCCCTCCAATCAAGAAACATAGACTCAACAAATCTCACCATATGCTGGTCAACAATAGCTACTATTTACATACTATACCAATGTGATACAACCGTCTTCAGGAGAGTCCAGGATCTATCAATTTATTAAAATTCATCCATTCATTTTTTTGAGAGATCCTGCTGACAAACAAAAAATAACAAACCAACGGACGGACACCGGTGTTCACATTCCCCCTTGGAAGAGGAAATGAAAATATTGATTGTGGCTGCTTCAGCCTTACTGTCCTGACCAAACTGACCTCTCAGAATAAGGACAAACTACAGCCGGCTGATGTGGCCTGATGGCTTCCTTTCGACACGAACACACCACAAATAATGCCAGCCAGCAGACGTCAAGAGAGAAAACTGTCTGATTAGTGTTGTTTTTTATATGCTTAATTTAAGTGTTGAGAAATGTGAGAAACAATGCTACTTCATCTCATGCTGACAGAAAAAGAAAATGTAGAGGCAACAACAGGGAGAAAAAAGACCCCTTAAAACTGAATAATCAGAAGACATTAACAGCCCCTCAGAAGTAGCGCAGAGGCTGAAAACCTTTTCAAAATAAAACGGCTGCCTTTAGAAAGGATGGAAAAATTGAAATTAGTGATGCAACTCAGCAATGTGCCTTTCTCCGCTTGCTTCAAAGACACAGGAGAGGACACAAGAACATTAAGCCATCAGGTTGAAGTCGACTGGGAGTGAAGCTGACAATAGAAGCACACAATGTTACAGAAAGGTGGTTTGCACGTGTTAGCGCAGTGAGACTGCACCGGACCCACCACAGGTGACTTGTATGTTTAGGACAAGTCATGGGACCTCCCTGAAGGCATGAAACCAGAGAGGATCCCTCTTCATCCTTTATGCACGACACAGATCAACATAAACTCTACACACAGGCTGGTAACAAAAATATCTGTCATCAATTCAACTCTACACTGTACAGATAGTAACTCGGTGGAAATGTTTCATTCCCAGCCAGAGGCATCGTGGAATAGAGTCAGTGAATATATTAGACATAGGCGTTTTTTTGTTTTTTTTATGCGAGGCATTCCTGTAACACAAAATACCAACAAACTACAAACACACATATTGTTAAATACATATCATACACATATCCTGCCTCGGGGAGTCCTTCATCCTCTGTTTTGTGTTCTCTGTGAACATCATAAATGCAGGAGCGCTATGGGCTGCGGGGCTTGTTTCCCCAACAGTTTAGTGCAGATTGTGAGAAGCACTTAGCCCAGAATAAGAGACGGGCCTTTTTGTTACAGCTGCTGCCTCCATGACGGAGTTGCGCTCAGGCCGCAGGGAACAGAGAGAGAACGCGACCATTCACAGGATAGCAGGGAAGTGACAGACAGACAAGGGAACGTTTTTTTTTTACAGAACTGCAGCAGTTGTGTGCAGTTCAGTTGAGTGCAACACATGACTCAGTATTCCCTCTCATATACCAACAAAAGACATACATACTGTGAATGTTTAAATTTACAACAATAAATAAACTGGAAAAGTGCTCCAAGGTCACAGACAAGGTTGATGGAATGTGAGAAATAAACAACCACTGGATGGCCTACATGATGATGTATATCATTCAGAATCTACGTACTCGTACGAACTCGTTACCACACGTGATCCCTGAAGTGTGTGACCTTGTGAGTCCGGCTGGCAAGGTAACGTGATTTGGACAGACATGGAGGAGGAGACTGAAATTGTAAATAAAGAACAGACGGAACAAAACAAACCAGCCAAGATGAAGTAGAAGACAATGTTGTTCTCTACTTGGTTTTGTTTGTGTCTTTGTTCCAAATCAAATTAGTACAGTATGGTTATTTTAAACCATTTCTCAATCAAATTTGTAGAACTCTCTACAGTTCATAGATCCCTGTATTGTGACATCTGTAATCATGATATGAAAGTATGTATACAGATGTATACAGATGGTTCTTGCCATATAACTTTTACCTGACTAACACCCAAAATGTTTCCGTACAATTTTTTCAATGAAAATTTACGTAGCCTGAACCACTCTTTGATGCAGCTGCAGTTAGAATTTGCCATGGTGATGCAAACTGTTTTAACCTCTTATATTTTCCACATCCGTGAGTGTGTGAGAAACCACGACGGTCCCCGTGACGTAATTCTGCTATCAGAGGGTTTCTTTGAGCATCTATGAAGAATCCACCACCAGGACAATTTGTTGTGACTGTGTGTCCCAGTCCTGCAAGAAGTACCCGTGCTGGAAAACCACCACGGATGCAGACTTTGACAAGAAGATGCATTTGGAGGTTTTTCTTGCAGCCCATATCTTTATCAGTCTACATTACCAGAAACAGAGCTACTCATTCTCTTCTTGCATGTATGTAACCACTGCTATTACTTGATCTGTAGTGTGCATGCACAGAATACATCAACCGGTAGGCGCCGGTCTACTGCGCATCTGTGGAACGCGTCCTCCATGCTGACACCAGAGAGCTGAAAACCTTGAAATGAGCTATTCCTGTCCGTATCAGTTCCAGATTATTCTAACACAGGCTTTAGTTTATGTGAGACAAGGATTCAGCTGAGCAACTCCTCTCAAAGCCTGGCTTATCACTCAGAGGCTAACTGCTGTGTCAACTCTTTTTTTTTTTATTGCGAGTTAAAAAGCAAAAAGGTACAGAGTACATAACCTCACTGGTGGAGGTAAATACATGGTCTCTTGTGATGTCTACAGCAGTAATGGAGCAATAAGTAGAAACTGAAACTAGCATGTAGGTTGTCAGAACTGTTTTAGCTTTCCAAGATTCAGCATGTGTGCAAATGGCCATTTTCTGCTACATGAGAGCATGTTAATCACAAACGATAACCATTCCTTTTCAATTAACCAGCAATGTATTCATTCATCATCACGCTGAATTGCGGGCAGAAATAGAAAGAGGGAGAGAGACAGAGAGAGAAAATCCAAAATACAGTGAGGAAACCGGCCTTTAGGGAAAACCATAAATATGCATGACTCATCCAAGATTATTTGTGCTGTAAAGAGACAGAGTGTAGTATGTTCCTTTAGACATTACAGTATATATACAGTACTTAATATTATCATCAGCAGTGAATGTTTTCACTTCATTTGGAACAATTCTTTGTAATGTAACTAACCACATGATGCATAATTATAATCATAATCCTCAAATGCACGCTAACAACATATAAGAAAGCATTAGGCTAATGTGTCCCGCCTGAATCGCCGCAGATGCACAGACCTCCCGTGCTACAGGGTGAGTGATCATATCTACAGTTCAACTCACACAGAGCTCACTCACCCGTTTGACAAAGGAGGCTAATCGTCTCAACCACGCATTCTTCTACAAAACTCACCATATGACTGAGCCAGGCAGACAGCAGTGATATAAACCTATTAAAAATTCAAACGGGCTCGTCCGCAGGGCGCATGAGACCCTGAGGATCTTCATCCAAATTACACACAGTAAAAACTGCTATTTTTGGTTTATGCATACTAATAAAGAGTGAAAATGGAATTGAGGCAGCGAAAGATAAGCCATTTTTTTTCCTGCAAATACTGTTCATATATTCTCCTTGCTATCACATATATAACTAGCATGGTCAATTATTGATAAGTGCTTCATTTGTCCTGACACGTGGCTATTTCACACAGCTCTCCCTGGTCATCCCAGTTACTACCAATTGATCTCACACACACACCTCCAAATCAAAACACATCAGTACATCGGCATGTTGTAGTACAACAGGAATATTTTCATTTACATTACAAATAGATAAAAGATGAAATTGAATATTAAAAAATGAGAAAATACACTGTTGCAATAATTATGTCCCACAAACCGCGACTGACACGTTGACATTGAAAACTGCCATGATGTATGCATATAAGTAAACACGCACTCTCAACACACATGTATTTTAAAAACAATATTTTGCATAAAAACAGCACATGCATGACCTAGAAAATGCACAGCTCTACATACAGTTTATAATAAACAACAACAAAAAAAAGGGAAACAATGAGAGAAGATGTGTCAAAAATTATGTTTTCATTGTTAATCAAAGAGAGTTGAATCTGGCTGAAAGAAAATGATAATAACATTTTGATCTATTCTGTTGTTTTTATATATATATACTGTGTATATATATATATACTGTGTATATATATATATATATATATACTGTGTGTGTATATATATAAAATGTATATGTATGTAAATATATATATACACACTATCTATCTATCTATATATATAGATATATATATCTATATATATATCTATATATCTATCTATATCTATATCTATATCTATATCTATATAAATATAAAATGTGTTAAAACTAAATTAGAAACGGTTGCAGGGAGCCCTCAGTCACTCATGTATGCATGTGGGTCCTGAACACTTGCAAAAACAGTAAACACCACAAGCAATATTACCAATAGCTGAGCAGCATCGCAGCCTCCAGTACATGACTGTAACTCAACATCCACTCTGCCGCTATCAGCCATGGGACCAGTGTGAGAGCAGATATCTCACAGAAACTTGATGATGTCATTTTGGATCGTATTGTGCCCACAGTGAACAGACAGATATTCTGTAGGACTTCTCACATCACTCTCCTGCTACATCTCCCTCCCCCATGCTCCCTCCATCTCCCGTGAACTCTTTGCTTGCCCTGTCTGTATGGATCAGTCAGTGCCATCCAGCCACGCCAGGGGACGAGAGCAGCCAGCATTTAGAGCTCCTTCACCACCTACTCCTGCAGGTTTGCACAGTTAATATGAGTGCTGGAGTGTGTAGTCTATATTAGGATGGCTGTCCAAGTGTGGTTTATGCATGAGTTTGGGTTTATCTTGCACATCTTTCACAGAAATATGGCCTGATACAATGGCAGGGGAGACTCCAATAACTCAAAGAGATATTTGGTTTATTTTGATTTTTGTGAGCTGTTTCTTAAGAATAAAAAAAATCATAGAACGCATGACCAGAAATCTCTTGATCTAAAACAATAACTGCAGTAACAATAAAAAAGTGTTTCTCAATGCAATAAAAGAAAACCATCCATGACACTGCTTAATACATCATAATGCAAAGCACATCTGTTCTTACATCACTCTAGACAGTATGTTTGTATGTATTTTGAGTATATGTGTCTTTGTGTGTGGTGTGTGTGAGTACATGTACACACAAGACTCTGTGAGGAGCTGTGGGGGCGGGCGGGATTTGGGTGAGGATGTGGATGTCAGGGAAAGTCTACAAGTGCAGGTCATCTTACCCACACAACCAAGTGAAAGTTAAAAAAAAAAGAAACATTAAAACAGAGGTTTATATTTAGATGCTTGAAGGACATGCAAGCGAACCGATGCGTAAATACTAAAGACATGAAAGAAGCTAAAAAAACTAATAACAGGGAAGACTCAGCGTGTGTGCGATTTCTGCTGCAAAACAGTGTGTTCTGTTATTGCCTGAGGAGGGTAGAGAAACAAGCCCCCCAGAGTAACGCAGTGTGACCAAGCCTGTTTTACATAATCCATAAATCGTTGGATTACAAGTGTGGCGTTCATTACATATCTAATGATTATTACCTCTGTCAAGGAGTCATTTTTGAGGTGTGTTTGTCAGCAAAATTATGCAAAAATTGTGAAGCTGATTTTCACTGAACTTGGAAGGATGTAGTTGGCACCAAGGAGGAACCCATTAAATTATGGGGCAGATTAGTCATTGCAACCCCTGCCGGTAACAGGAAATGATATGTCCTTTTATACTACTCTGATGTATTCCTCCTGGTGTGTCGACCTGATCCATCACAAATTTGGACTGAAATTTGATGTATAAACTGTATTTTCCATTGGTGTGGCAAGGCAGCACTGTTTTACATAGTGAATTATCTCTGGCAAAAGAAATCTAATTCTTGAATGTTAACTTTCACCGTTTTTCTGCCCAATTGTATATCAACAATTCACCCCGTCAAACTGTCCTGCTCACTGCTCCATGCCCTCCGCTGCTGCGGGGAGACCGAGACTACTGCGTGCTTCCTCCATACCATGGCAAGGAGGTTCATCTGGTGGAGGTACTGTAAATCAGTAGTAGCATATATTCAAGGCTGTGTGTGTGTACACATACATATACATACTTAAAGATATATAGATGAATAGATACTTTACTGATCCCAGAGGGAAATTCAGTAATAATATATATATATATATATATATATATATATATATATATAGCTTAACTTCTTGTATATTCTGAGAATCAAGTTTCATTCCATTATGCTCTTTATTCCAGTCTGATGTGAATATGAACAAGACAGTAAAATTGAAGCAGATAAAATTTGTGTTATTAGTAACTCATTGTTTATTGAATTACACATCATTAATTATGCCTGTGGTGAAAAACAATGAATTTATAAAACGTCTGCTATTCACCTAAATGATGCAGACTCGGGCCGCATGTTCTGCTGTGGTACATCATGACCATACACATGCCTTAGTTTTCCTCTTTCACATACACACAGGCTCACAAGCACACACTCACACACACATATGCAGAAGTACACACACAAGATAATAAGCAGGGGCCGTGCTAGTGTGAGCCCCAAATGAGCAGTTACGGTAAGTGACTAACCATACTTCTACCATCGTCTCCATGGGAGTCCAGATATCACTGTGTCAAAACACACACACACACACACACACACACACACACACACGGCAAAAACAACGATCCTTGTTTATGCATGCAATGATCAGTTTAAGTGCGTTTAATCCTACATTTTGACACACTCAATAAAAGGCTACAAGAATATTAGCAGAAGTTTTTAAATCAGCCAATCAGGATCAATGTTGTTTTTTTTTTTTTTATTATTATTAATTAATTTTGGTTGGTTAATGGTTTTTTTTTTTGCTACAACTTGATTTAAAAACCACCTTTGTGCCAAAGGGTCCACAAGAAATCTTCTTTCCTATTTGCAGACTTTTATCTTAGACAAACAATAAAACACATTCATATTGTATGAATATTTATTTTTTTCCTTTTTATGTTGTTTGTGCATCAGTAACAAAATGAAAAATGTGCATGCACATCAACAAGCCTCCTCAAGCAAGATTTGATTTCATTTTGTTGTTGTGCAGCATGTGAAGCATTGACAATATTGTCAACTAAAAAAACAAACATAAAAAAAAAACCATCTTCTGTGAATTGTGCCACTGATTATTCATGATGAGAGCCACAGCGATCTGGCAGAAGCCTCTCAGTGGCTGCTTGTCACACTGAAGCACTGCATAAATGTGACCAGTCAACAAGCAGTCGCTGCCAGTCACAAGTGTGGCACTAGGATGTTAGCAAGTATTTACATCGGAAATGACTGATGTTGCTCATTTTGTAGAACACATTTGGAGAAACTGACATGCTAAAGCAGCGTGCATGAACATGACTTTGCTTCTGCCAGACCTTTGTGTTGCTGAGCCTCGTTCTAGTTAAATTGTGCACGTGTGGAGTGATTATCAGCTGCAGGTGATAACTGATGATGGAGCTGGGTGTCTGCTGCATATTCAGCTTGTAGCCGTAACCTCAGCTGGCTGCAGTCCTGCGGCAGTAGATGGAATACTGTAGAGTGTTTTAAAGGTAATCGATGGCGAGTAATTACCGCCACCAATGAGGTTATGTTTTCAGTAGCATTTGTCCGTAAGGCCGTCAGCAGGATTACACAAAAAAATTACCTAACTGATTCTCACGGGACCCGAGGGAAGGGTTGAGCACGATCCAAGGGAGAGGTTACTGTATTTTTCTATTTAATGACATCAAAACTTCAGAGGTTAGTGTGGCTGACATCTATCGAAACTCAAAGGACTCACAAGCCCGCTGTCAGATTACTCTATTATGTACACAACAAGTATGTGTTGGTTGTGTGTTTGGCTGGGAACTCATTCTTGTACCTGCAGACCATTTCAAGAAAGATTCACAACAGCAGGTGCAAGTCCTATCATCTGACGGTAAAACAAAAAAACCAGATGGAAATATACACTGTGTATTTCAGCGTGTTCTAACTTTACTCAGTACAGTAGCAGCTGCAATGACTGACAGCTTCAGAAAGAAAATGTGGTTTCAAAAGAGACTGAAATAATGTATTTAATAGTTCAAGAGCAGCCTTCTACTTAGCTTGGGTGTGTGTGGATCAAGGTGTTCTTGGCTCATTTTACAAGCTATAATCAGAGTGATAAGAGGTTGTCTGTTCTCAAAAATGTCTTTTACTCAGCCTTGTGTCCGTATTATAAACTTGTCCCAAATCAGTTTTTGCCAATAATGTAGGAATCCTTGTTTTCTTTTACACAATGTAACAGTCTGATCGGAAAATCGGAAGGTTTCACAAATACCAGAGTAAAACCAGTCTTCTCAGGAGGGAAACTAAAAATGATAAATACAGTTTCTTTGAGTGATAATCTAGCGATGCAATTAACACTGAAACTGAACAGCAAATCAAAACTTTGTTAAAATGAAAATAATAGGGCCAAATGTAATACGTCCAAATACGTTGAAAAGCCATCAGTATGGTGTGGCTGATATTCCAGCCTGCAAACGCTATTCCATAAATCTAAGCAAACATCTTGGTTTGGTCCAGATCCCAACAACAACAAAAAGGCACCATTTTAACATTTACTTCAAGTATGACGTAAAAATGATAACACGAGAATAATAATTTATTCTAACATTATAAATCTTACTGCCATTGCAATATGAGAAGAAATCAGCAAGATTAGATCTGTTTTTTGGACAAATCGTTCAGCCGTAAATTATTCCAAAACTGCAGGACACTCCTTCAAGGTAGATCATCTCCACTCCTTTATTACTAAAATCTGGATATGATGTCATTATATTCAGATCTGGATCAATTCCAAAACTCTAATCAATTGTTCATCAACCTAAGTGCAATCAAAATTGCACTGTAAAATATTCAGTTATGCTGCCAACAGACCCCGATCAACACCAGTAAAAACATCAACTCCATGACAGAGGCAAAAACGGTAGCGGTACATGACTTCAGAGGATAACAGTTTGTCCTCTTTGTGCAATATTTCATTTTGAAAGAGGACCTTATCTTTCTAATTACCACCACTTTGTTTTTCTTACACTTGCAAGAATGTAAAATGGAAATGTGTTGCTACAAGATCAGTGTGTGTGTGTGTGTGTGTGTGTATTTGTGTGTCGTATGAGAAAACCAAATAAGACAAGCATGTAACTCTCATTATTGTACGCAAGTGACACTTGTTTAATCTTCAACAGAGAAGACAGTTGCTCTCAAAGAGTATTTCAGTTGTCTGAGTGTGACATAAATATCAATGTCAAACCAAGTTATTTTGCCATAACTACCTGAAAACAATATCCAAATGTTTAAAATGTAACCAGACAGCACATTTAGTGACGGTTGATTTAAAAAAAGTAAAAGCAATAGGATTTCAATAACTACTTTATTAGATAATCCATTTGTCTTCACCATTTATCCCATACGGGATCTTGGAGAGCTTGAGTCAAGAGCAGGGTATGACCTGGACAGGTTGCCGGTCCATCACAGCGCTGACATACATAATTAAAACTATGTAACTATAAAAGATTGATGTTTTAAAATGGGTTCTCACTTCTAACAGCAGGAACTGTTGAGTCCTCTGCTGGCATCCAAGTGACCTCTCCATTGGTCTGGATATGGACATTTCAGTCTCCTCATGTTCATGTCCTTTTGTCCCCGCTAAATTAATTAGCTCTGCATCTCCACAGGTATGCAATAATAAGTATATGGCCAAAGACTACGTGATGTATGAATCATCTTTACTGTGAAAAGGTCTTTGTTTTGCTCGGTTACCTTCAGCAGGAGCAGAGTCTCAGATATATAAGTCAGAAACGACCTTACAGAAAGGACAGAAGACCATTTGTCTGTCCCCTAGAGATGGTGGGTGCTGAGTGGACCGTCACATGCACCTCTTACCACTACAGTGAAATGACTAAACCAATGAAGAGGAAGACTAAGCGGGAGACGGATGACCGGGAGCTCCTGACAGGGTTACTGCACACGTGCGTGCATGTATGTGTATAATTGCTACGTCCTGTTACTCACATGTGCCTCCTGGTGGTAGCAGGACCCCGAACTTTTTGCCCTGTGCTCTGCCAGAGGAGAAAATTGCTGTCTATTTATAATGAGCTGCTGCATTTAACCAAGTCTTATTAACAAGACTGCAGCACTCATGCTGTTAAAGCCTCTTTGATTTTGCAGCACGGCAATCTTAAACTGACCCCAGCTCTGCAGCACCTAAGCAAGATGTTGACCAGTGGAGACACACAATGGCCGTGCGATTCAAAGCGATTGCGATTTCCAAGACATTTCCTCTGTTTTGCTTTGCAGGATATACAGTATGTGTGAGTTGAGGGAACATACCACCTTTTTGCTAAATACGCTTATTGAACATTAACCACAGACAAAGACAAGAAGATAGATGCGCTTCACTTGCAGTGGGGGGCTAACACCCAAAGACAACAGCCCCAGAAGCTAGTTAGCTTAGCATAATGAATGGTAGTGTTTGGGAAGTGTTAGCATATCTCCATCAAAAGTCATCAAATAGATGAGCTTGGATATTCTGGTTTGTCAAGAAGTGATCATTTTCTTCCTTTCTTAAAAAAACAAATCAACAACAAACAATCATTTTTGTTGTTATTATCCAAAAAAATATATGTTTTTGTTGACCGAAGTTTTTGGACAAGTACTTCTGACTGATTCTAAAATTACAATATCTCTTCATTTTAAATAGCTATTTTCCAAATTTGTACAACCCTAGCTGTAGTCAGTCAGACAAAGAGCCCTTAATGCATCCAGGGGGAGAAGGGTGTCTGTCCTCTTGTGCGACTCTGGGAATGGTAACAAATAAATATATTTACAGAAAAAAATTGGTGTGTTTAAATCAACACATCCTCAAGTCTACAAGTCAGCTACACATCTGAATTTCTCCCCGAGTAAATCATTGAATACTTTCACGGCCTTGATATAAAGTTTGCTCCAGGCTTCAAAGCAGCCCACCTTAGGTTTCCTCCTCAGTCCACCTGTGAGGCTGCAGAGCAGAAATCTCTGCTACAGCCCTGCCCGCTGGCTGCTACAGCAAACTCAGCACTTCTCTCTCCAGTGCTTCATTGGGACTTTTATACATTCTGTAGAACAACTAAGGCCAAGCTGGCATAAAGTATTCTATTGTTCCACGTCGGCTGAAAAGATAATGATAGCACTATTTGCTCTGTAGTATCGGCATTAATGTTGACACTGCAGAACTAAACCAAAGTCCTCTGCAAGCAATGTAAAACTGGAGTTATGCACATACTGGAGCACTAAATATAAAGTGTGATTAAAGGTGATACGATTTAAGCAAAAAAGTTTACATTAAGCTCAATAATTAAACTTCCACAAAGCATTTGAGGCTGCACGGTGGTGCAGTGGTTAGCACTGTCACCTCACAGCAAGAAGGTTCCGGGTTCGAGTCTCGGCTTGGGCACGGGATCTTTCTGTGTGAGTCTGCATGTTCTCCCTGTTCCTGTGTGGGTTCTCTCTGGTACTCTGGCTTCTTCCCACCATCCAAAGACATGCAATTTGGGGACTAGGCTGATTGATACTCTAAAGTGACTGCAGGTGTGGCTGTGAGTGTGAATGGTTGTTTGTCTCTCTATGTTGGCCCTGCGATGGACTGGCAACCTGTCTAGGGTGAACCCCGCCTCTCGCCCGTTGACGCAGGGATAGGCTCCAGCCCCCCCCGCGACCCTTAATGTGTAGGAATAAGCGGAAGACGATGGATGGATGGAAAGCATTTGACAGTCCAGACAGAGACTTTCCACAGAAACTATGACACAGCCTGGGAATCTACTGGCCAGAAACAATAAAAAGGACAAAATGGAACACAAATCAAAGGCAGGAAACGGGGCTGGATGAGACACACCACCTTCCACCACGACCAGGCAGAGCTTAACCTGGAGCCCACAGAGCTTAAGTTACAACCCCCCACACTCAAAATTAGTTTTTCTTATTGTTGCTTTAACATAAACTCCTGCTTTTAATTTTGCAGGGTACCTACAGACAGCTTAAAAAAATCAGAAGTGGGTGCTGTTGCTGAGTTCATCCAAAGGTTGGATTTCAGAGTGAGGGTGCTGATCCACGTGACCGTCCTTCGCTGGACCATGAAAGCGCCATAACTTAACATGAGACATACATGTATCACCGACCCATACAAAATTCCAATAAATTTCTTTGGAATAAATTCAAATTCAATGGATTTGTGTGTATTTTTTTCTCTTTCTAATAAAAAGTGGTGAACTGCTGGCTCACAATGTAACTTTAAACATAATGCAAACATAGCAGTTATAGTAGAAAAAGAAAAAAGGAAAATCTGAACAGAACTGGAACAAACACACACACACACTGGATGCCGGTTGTACGATATGCAGCTTAAATAGCGGGAGATTTGATTTCAACAGTTCAACCTTTTAAGTTAAAAATATTTGAATATTCATGGGTTCTGGAAAATGAGATGCACTTGTAAGATTTTCTAACGAGGGGTTTAAATTTCTTGTGGAAACTGTATCAGACACAAGTTCCTCCAAGCAGAGTATCTGGGATGCCTTTAAAATGTGTGTGGATTGATTTGGTTCACAAGGCCTTTAAGCTGCATCACCAATGCTGCTCAGTCTTCACTAAAATGTCGCCTTCACATCCATGAAGTCAATTCGACACCGTTTGCATGGATGAAAACTACCATTAGACGAGAGTGAGAGAGGATTCACAGGGAGTTCAGACAAAAGACACACTGAAGGCATTATTAAAGACTGTCAAACTATCCATCACATGACACTATTTCCTTTGTGAGCATTAGAGGGGAGCTTATTCATCATTTAGTTATTATCGAGCTTAAGGAATCGAGTTTGTTGCCGTTTGGCATTACTACCGTGATTACTGAAACACTCCCAGTGATTAAGTAAGGTCATGAACAAACTGACAAGGTTTATTCTCATGGGTAGTTTGGCTCTACTGAAGCTGGCTGATACAAACCTGGAGGAGATTCAATTCACCTGAAAGTATCAGTGTCTTATATTTGCGCAACACACTCAATCCCGCAACAGGTGTGATGTCAGTGCTTGGTCAGATTCTGTCTTCAGCTGCACTCGGCTCACACAAGGAACCGTTTAGCTACGTCAACCGTCGGGAGTCTCTTTTATTGTTGTTATATAATTATCTTGAACAAAAGTATCAGCACTATTCACTGACATTATTTCTGTATTAATTATGTAAGCTGAAACAAGGGAAGGCTTCTATTTTCAGATAGATACACAAACTACTTTTCCATGTAAAAGGTGAGTTTTGTTTTAATTAGCTGTGAATAAAATACATTTGTGACAGTTTTTTTTAATTTAAATAAATGCATGGCAGAAAGAGAGCAGGTAAACAAAGAAACCATCATAAGTGGTAGATAAATCGTCATGTGAGTTCGGCTATTTCATTCGACATTAATAAAAAATTGTTGTATTTGAGTTGCAAAAATGCCATAGATGATATTAGCTTTACATAACCAGCCATCAGCCACCCAGACAACCAAATATCAATTGAAATATTGTCTTCTTTTTAGAGCAACAAATGTGTTGTCCTTCAGCATCCAAGCAACTTCCCTTCATCTGGTCACTGAGTTATCTCCTCTAACTCAATCCATCCATTGCTTTCAAACTTAACTCCCACACCAAACCAGACAACATACTGTAGATAATACAGTAGGAGTTACATAACATCCCTGATGGCCCACTTTCCTCTGATGCACTACCACCATGTAAACAAACACCCCGAGGTCACGCCACAGGAGGTCAACCAGGCAGCCGTGCACCTTCCTTCTGTAAACTAGTCCAACATTTTAGCCTCTCGTCCGCAGCTGGTTCAGACAGAGCAACACTACTTCTCGTCTTTTACGACAAGCTGGTTTCTCCTGCCTAACACGTTCCTGCTCTCAGTTCCAGCTTTCAAGAACCTTCAAACGTCTGCAGACAGACCGTATAAGCCGCTCATGAATCACTGAACACATAAATTCAGCTCATGTGAGGACCAAGCTGTGTGCGTTTGTCTGCCTTCGGGAGAGTGCACTCATCCTCAGCTGTGGAACAACGCTTACAACACTACATCACCCATAATTCATCACACAGACATAAATGCACAGGGTGCACGGAGTGGTGCAATGACGAGAAATTCTAAAAATAGAGAACAAAAACATAATAGGGTCTTCACCTGAAGTACCTTCAGGCTCAGGCCCTAATAAAACCTCAGAACATGAAACTATGACATGACAAAGCAATGTCCAGCAGTCGAGGTGCAACAGAAACTCCTCCTCTTCTCCCTATAAATGCAGTCTAATCAAATTTCCATGACCAAAAGCAAAGAATTAAAAAAGAATGAATCAGAATGTATCTGTTCATTCAAAGACAACGACCGCAAATCTGGATTGTTATGCTCAAATTCATTTTAAGATGTTACTGTTGAGTGCAAAATCATGTCACAGCATTGACAGAAAATATACAAAACAAATACATAAATTATAATGATATAAAGAGACTTCTTACCAGGTCATGGTTTGTGGAGTTGGAATCATCTTCAGGGAAAGGGACATAGACAGCTAAGGCCATACAGTTGGCAAAAATAGCAATTAATATAAAGATATCAAATGGCCTGGAAAGAAAAAGTTAAGGGAAAAATTGTTAAGGGGAACTAATGGCACAATAACAGCAAGACACGATAATTAGGATGAGAATCGAGACCTGGATTTGAAGCTTTTTCACCCCAAACTTAACCAAAAATCCACAGAAAATTGTTCACGAAACACAAACACAATAGTGGATTGTGGAATATGTCAGCGTTCTCTATCAAATCTGATGGTTTATGAGGATGACAGCATGTGCTTCAGCAACAAACCCAGCAGACTGTTACACAGCTGTGTTTTGACTCAGTCTATCTGCATATCCCACCAGTATTTTAGGATTCAGGACATTCATTATCTACATCACGGAGGTTGTTTTCACTCGCATCTGTTTGTTTAGATGTTTGCAGGTTTACACGAAAGACGACTACCGATGTCTTGGTGGAACAAGGACCACGGAAGACATCGTTAAACCTCAGAGCACATCTGAATCTATTTCTCTCTTTGGGCCAGAGGTCAGAATGAGTGCCCTCATAGTGGGAGTGGGAGAAGTTTTTTTAACTCTCCTCAAAAATGCCTATTTAACTCATCCTCACCCACAAATATCACTCCTGACACACAACTTTGCGCCAGAACATACACTAGGCAAATTCATCCACCTCCACACATTGTGAACTAATTCAGATCAGCTGATTAGACCGCATCTGTTTATCAAACACTGGAGTGACAGTTGTATCAAACTAACTTGTGTTTATACTGGATTGCAATCATTTAATTATTGGCCTTATTCTAAAAAGGCAGTATGCCAATTTCAATTGTTCATGTGAGTTTCTTATACAATATTCCATTTATATTTCTGTTAAATGACACACATCTAACCTATTTATGAAGAAATTAGTGGGGATTTTGCTAATAATGCAGAGAACTGTGCTTGGAGGAGAGTTCGTAGTGCTCGCTGGAGGCAGGACCAAGTGTCATAAAGCGGTTTGACTGCAGTACGTGTTGCAAAAACTCCCCGATTCATACTGTGATTGAGGAGTGTACGTTTCTTCAATAATGTGATGAAGATGGGAACGCTCCACATGTCTTCATCTGATTATCTCCTACTCGGTCCATGAACACGCTCAGGTGAAGATCGTTAGAAAATTCTGTTTACTCGGCAGTGGCTTAATCAGGTTAATATCAGACTATTACTGTTGACTCTTGTCTCCGCACGGTTTTCTCAGGAACTACTTCATGGACCTTGGCTGAGGCATGCGCTATAAAAACTGCCCTTCTAGTTTTGTAGAAGTGACGTTTCCAAACATCAATCTGACCTGTTTTTAAGGTGAAGATTTAACAGGTATTTAAATACCCAAGTGTTCAACTGCACATTTTTCTTGCCAATATTACCAATAAGCGCAATATATGGCAGTTTCTTCTTAGATCCTGTTTCACCTCACATGTAGTACATCAAGGAAGAGCTGCTGAACACATGCAATGCAGGTAAAGAAAGCTAATGGGCTAAAATGCTTTTAAAACAGGTTGCCCACAACAAATCACTTTAGTTTGTCTCTTTGTGATCTCAGTTTCTTAAAATGAATTCACTTGATGTGGAAGTAACTAATAATTATCCCTTTTAAGATAAAACTCTTATGTTTAAATCTCAAAGTTCACACGCGCACACATTGCTGTAAAGGATACTTCCACTCCACCAGGCTGATGCAGGCCCTGCGTATGGGGTTGTTGAGGTTGAGGCAGAACAGGGCCCTTGGTGGCCGGCTGTTGGCGTTACTGCCCTGTTTCTTGCTTTTGGCATACTGCTGCCGCTTCTTCTGTGCCAACGCACCCACCGGGATGGTCGAGGCTGTCGGAGCAGGCTGGGCAGGAGGGGCGGGTGGTGCCACAGGTGCTGGAGCTGGGGCGGGAACAGGAGCAGGGGCTGGGGTTGAGGCAGGAGTGGCTTCTGGGGCCGTAGGTGCTGGGTCTGGGGCAGGCCCGTTGGCGCTCATGGTGTGGGTGTGGCTCTGTGAGGAGCATCCAGCAGCAGCATGGATCTGCCAGTGTAGACAGGGAAGCTAGAGGAGGGCAGAGTAGGCTGACCAATGAGCTGGCGAGTCACCAGGGGGAGCGACTCTGGTGCTGCTGGCATAATTTGCCTCTGAAAAAAAAGGTGTGAAATGTTGGCATCACTACATTCGTGTGACAAAACCACACATAATAAATGAAATGGCTTGAAAATGATAAATGAATACTAAAAATTCAGTTAAATTGTATTATTTCTGCTGGAAGGCAGAGCTAAATCCAATTATGTCTTCGCCAGTGATCTGAGTGCTAAAAAGGGGCACTGCACAGGTGACTGTGCTCCAAAGCAGCATGAAGGCAAAGCAGCAAAGCAAAAGGACAGAAACAAGAGGGGACACATATAGGAATACCTTTACAAGTTTAAAACTAATATCTGAGCCACATGACAACTTTTTTGAGTTGTTTGTCAATCATGAGGAGGACATTAAATCACACTCAACTATAAACATGCCCAGAACGACAGATTAAAACCAAGGTATCTTTTATATAGTCGGGCGACCGCACAATAACTTGAGTCTATTTAAGTCCAAAAAGGCCAGTTATGTTTTTTTCTTTAAGATAAACCCATAATGTCACCACACTGCACATATATCTGAAGCTTAAGACCTTTAAAACTACAAGAAATATGGCAGCTACAGCCTTCATCGGATGTTGCCAGGGAGAGTTAAAATTTACAAACGAATCCAAATGTGCCAGAAAATGAACATATTCCATAGGGTTCAAAAAAATATGATGACAAGCTGCTGAAGCCCAAACACACACAAATTAAACAGAGCTGTCACTCTAGTAAGGCATCTCTGGGTCACATCAGTTGTGTAAGTCCTTGAACTGCGAGCAGGCCCCGCAGAGGAAGAAATACAAAAGGTCACATTGCAGTGGTGCTCCCATTAGAGTTCCTCTATATATTACATAGAACAATCACATATGAATGTTACTGTCATGTCAAACTGCGCATTTTGTGATAAACGGCCAGCAGCAGCAGCAGCAGCAGCAGCAGCATCTCCTTTGTGCTACGCTGCTGCCTTCATGTAGCAGGAGCTGGTAGGAGCCTGATATGTGAACAATGCGTATCACATTTTTGGAATATTAATTTCACTGCTGCATCGACGGTGCACCCGTGACAGGAACGTTTCCACTCGTGACAAAATATAAATAAATTACAGAATATCAACCGAAGCGTCCTCAGATTTCTCCTTGAACACCATCAAAGAAGAATGTGGTGAAATTCTTTCTTTAAAAAAAAAAAGAAGACAAAAACCACGACTCATATCAATCATGATAATTGAGGAGCAGCCGTCAGATGGTCAGTCATAACATCAATCAGGGGTGTTTGTACACACTGATAAAGTGTCCACATGACCAGAGCCAGCCTCACTCAGGAGAAGGTGTCATCCCGGTATAATGACTTTGATAATGCCGAGGCGATGATGAATCCCCTCTGAATCCGAGCGTCGAGAGGAAATTGCCAAACTGTCCTCTGACACTAAGAAGCACCATCATCGCCTGCATAACTGGAGGACGCGGCTAAGCTAAGAAGCTACATCCAGACGGAAGCAAACCGCACCTGTACCTTTTTCTGAAGACTCCCCGGTTCAGCCGCGGTCCTCTCCGCTCGGTAACACTGGTCCAGTGCGAAAAAAAAGAGGCGGTTTCAAATTCATGTGAGCAGGAGGTACTCGTAAAGGCTGTGCCTTAATGAAGCTCGTCCATGGTGATCGTGGAGAGCTGGTGCGCACCAATCAACAGAGCATAGTCCGCTGCCTTCTCCTCGTCACGGCGGTTGTGAGCTCTCTCTCCTCCTGCTGGCCTGACTCCCCTCTGCCTCCCATCCCGTCCCCACTACTCTACCCAGCACCCGTGAATCACGTGAAGGTCACACGAGTGAGTAGATTCAAATCTTCCTACAGCTGTAGGTCCTAAAATGAGAACAAAATATCGTTGGTGTAGGACAGTCTACCACTTTTTTTAACAAGCCAGCCATTTACAGAAGAGATGGGAAGTTGCAGCTGCAGCTTATTTTTGGCTTTTAAAATTCTTTACAGATGATTTAAAGGTCAATCATTGAGTTCCCAGTTGAAAAAAAATAATCCTCAGGCAAATTTGCCCCTTGTTAAATGTTTCACAACTCCAATAAATCATCACGCCTACATCTATTTATGTTAAAAATCATCTCCTGTTAAGCATTACCATAAAGCAGGCTTGTGCAAAAATCTGTTTGACTTACTACTTGTGTGTCTTAACATGGTGCAGAAAAACAAATATCCTTACCACTTAAAGCACTGCCTACTCCTCTCCCTCATTAAAAAAAACTGTTATTTTTTGTAATTCTGCAGTAGTTTAGACTTCAGGCAAACGGTCTGCCTAAGAAAATGAATCTTCTGGCTAAATTTGTTTCAACATTGACTTGAAATAAATGAACTGAATCTTTCTCTTTTTTTAATTAAGCAAAATTCTAGATCAGATCATTGTAAATGCTGAATTTTGGAAAAGATCTTCCTCCAAAATCCATCCATCCATCGTCCTCTGCTTATTCCTGTTAAGGGTTGCGGGGGGGGGGGGGGGGGGGGGCTGGAGCCTATCCCAGCGTCTACAGGCGAGAAGCAGGGTTCCCCCTGGACAGGTCGCTAGTCCATCACAGGGCCAACACATAGACACAGACAACCATTCACACTCACAGTCACACCTACGGTCAATTTAGAGTATCAATCAGCCTCGTCCTCTCTTGATGTCTTTGGACTGTGGGAGGAAGCTGGAGTACCAGAGAGAACCCACACAGGAACAGGGAGAACATGCAGACTCCACACAGAAAGATCCCGCTCCCGAGCCAGAACTCGAACCCGGAACCTTCTTGCTGGGAGGCAACAGTGCTGACCACTGCACCACCGTGCTGCCCTTCCTCCAAAATATTAGTCCCAAATCAGGCTCTTAGATCATCTATCAGTATCATTGCCTCTTTCTTTTTATAGATTTTCAGTTTGATTGTACATGGTCTTGATATAGAATGTTGACCTTCGGTTTGCACCTTTTGAGTTTTAGTTTTTGGCTGGTTGTGGTCAGTTCCTGTTTTATTCTGAAATGATAATTCTGTTTGCTTTACTTCCTGTGTTATTCTGTTTTCCTCCTTTTTGTGTGCTCACCTGTTCCTATATTTTGATCAGTCAGTCAGCTCCTTCCCAGCCCTCAGTCTCCCATCTGTTGAATGTGGTGAGTGCAGTTTCCCTGTTTACCTCCCAGCGTTTTTTAGTTTAGAAACAAAAAGCTAGCTTATTGCCATGTGCAGAATTTAAACTTAGTCGTCTGGGTGAAAGTCTCGTGTAAAGATCCTACCAGCCACCACAAACTGTTGGCCTGCAGATAGACTCGGGGATAGATTTATACACCAGCACCCGATTTCCTCAAAGTTTTTGTCGGCAAGCTTTTCGGGGCTTTGTTTTTAGGCCAGACAGCCTTTCTGCTGGACAGCCTGGTGTCTGCGATGCTGTTTCCATGACAACAGAAAAGCGATATGCATTCTGAGCACAGTCTTCCCTCACAAAGTTTTCCTGACAAATGCAGCGGCATCCCTAAGCGCCCGTGTGAAAGGATACATATGAATCACACCTGGATGAAAAATTAATAACCAAATGATATGCTTGACCCCCAGAGGACCCTTGATGAACATTTCTGTTGTCATGATACGGGTATTGAGGCTGTCCAAGAACAGCAACAGAACAGCAGGAATACATGTGTAATTGGATCTGATAAGGGTTCACTTGACCCTTTAAATCATTCTTTTTCAACAATTCACATAAACAGAATCTCCTTCAAAAATTCTCTTGGTAGCATTTTGCTGAAACAGCAGTGACCACAGTTGAGTGCTGTTAAGCTGTAAAAATCCTACCTGCCAAAGTAAAACAGCTGAACCCAGGCTTCACCTGTGTGTCCCAGCTGACAACAGGGATCAGAGAACACTCGTCTTCTTCCTTGTCGGGCTGCTGAGAGCCTGAAGTGAGTTAGCGTTTGGGGACAGGAGAGGAGAGACTGCTTGACAGGCGGATAAGAAGGCAGGGAGGTATCATCTTACCTGTCTGCCCAGGATAATGGTTTCTTCTGGAGTCTTTTTGAATTATTCACCTGTGGATGAGGTGGTGTGTGTGTGTGTGTGTGTGTGTGTGTGTGTGTGTGTGTGTGTATGGTTTGGTGTGTTGAAAGTAAGAAAATGGCTCAATCACCATAGTTTGCACACTTTTGTACAAACAAATGTGGGATTCAAGCAGTGTTGTTTTTGGCAGGCATTTTAGATTTAGTTTTAGTCTTAGTCTTTTGGACTAAATGCTTCTTAGTTTTAGTCACATTTTAGTCATTTCTATCCTTGATAGTTTTAGTCGACGAAAACTCAAATAGGTTTTAGTCAAATATCAAAGATACCTATAAATAAAATATATATGTGTTTGTACTTAATAGGCCAATACAGGTGTTAGACTGAAGCACACTGAAACTGATCTAACCTTCAAAGGTGTTTTTTTCCCCTCTTTTTCTTTCTCTACCTTTTACTTTTATTATTTTGTTGCAGATGCAGACAACACACTGGCACACAATATGAGTACTGTATCACAATAAAATAGGATTAAACAAAAAAAATAAAAGCACACTTGACTTCCATATGAATGACCACATGTCCTACATATTGGCTTTAGCTGCTATTATTGGTTAAAGCATCCACGTGTGTTGCTTAGATAGGGAACAGCAACAGGTCTGAGGACTACTGTGTTTCCCAGTCCCACAAACATGGGTCAAAGCATTTCACTTGCCACCCGTCCACAAATGGACAGGGTTTTATTCATAGCATGCTAAATTAATAGAAGGGCTGGTTTAAACAAGCCAACATTGGCGGGGCCCCTGGCAGCCCCATTCATTCTAGCTTTAGCATGTAGCACTAGGAAGCGGTCTCTGCCCCACAGGGGGAGGTGTAACCACCACCACCACCACAAAACTTTAGGCTTAATACGAAAAAGAAAATGCATCACTGGGCTGGCCTAACATAGACTAAAGCTATGCTTTAATCATCCCTCTTTTTACGACCACCCGACACCGCTGCCGTGGTGTGTGTTTCGTCTGCTGCAGACAGGCCCAGACTTGTCTCTGTGTGTGCATGTGTGTGTGCACGCGAGAGAGGCTTTTAGTGCATGTGTACTGATAATGGGGGCGTGACCATTATGACCAGCAGCTACAGCTGGCTCCATTCTGTTGTTTGAGTTCTTGATTGACATTGCACGCATGTTATACTTGGTGGAAAAAACTTGTTTTGTTTTGAAACTTTGATCGTCCACCCACTAACAATTTAGTCTCGTCTCGTTCTCATCAGACAAAAATGTATACAATTTCGGCACATTTTAGTCTTTACAGGGCTATGGTGACGTTGGTCTTAGTCTAATTTTCGTCATGGAAAAAAGGGGTCTGATGTCGTCATTTTCGATTTCGTCCAGCGTGACGAAAACAACACTGGATTCAAGTAGACCCCCTAAACACAGTAGGGGTATTTGCTTAAATGATAAGTTCACAGTCTGGGAAATTTACTCTCTTGCCGGTTGTTGGATAAGAAGATACAGCACCCTAATGCTTTACATTCATATAGTCTATTGGTGAAAATCAGCTTAGCTTAGTTGAAATGAGATTGTGGTTGAAAATCCATCTAGAAGCACCTCTAAAGCGCTCTGATTTATATGTGACATTTCCTTTCGTTCGATTGGTGTAAAAAAGTAAATTATAGACATGGAGAAAATTGTGCCTGCCATTTCTTGGTGTGATAAAATAACTTCCTGGATATGATTTTATCACCTGAGCAAAGCCTGTCTATTCTTCCCTGTTGCCAAATAAAATAAATTGCTGCAGACTGTAGCATGTACAGCATGTATTGTAGACATGGGGGTGGTATTTATTTATCCTATTTATCTCAACGTGTTAATATTTCACAAGTATTGCCTTGAAGTTGCAACTTATGGTGAACAAAAAGCAGTTATCAAATGGTGGTACAAATAATGGAGTGTTTAGCAGCTAGATATTTCCTTTAGATTTTCCTTTAGAGTTGAGATTCTCTCTGGTGTCTGCAGTCAAAGAGATACATAGCAGCATACTTTTCTTTTAGACATAAAAAGTTGATACAAAGCGCAAGCAACTGCAATGTTATACGCAACATTTGTGATGTCAGAATGAAGGATGCTGGATAGACCTCACAGAACTTGATCAGGCACCTAAGGATTCATCTGAATAGGTCACCTGGTAATGTGAAAGTTAATTATGAGATGAGCGAACGTTAGCTCTGCTGCATCAGCGTTGCATTAGCTAAAGTCTAACTTTGTGGGACGTAAACTTGATTAGACTTTGCTAAAAGATTAGCATTGACTTTGCCATGGCAACTGTGATTCATTCATGTTCTTCTGTCACCACCTGCTAGTTTATGTTAAACCAAGAGAAATAATTTGGGAAATTAGTAAAACTATTTTTGGGGGGAAATGAGGGAAAAGAGCAAAATTGACTTGGACTTGTGACCAAAGACGAACTTGAAAATAACGTGGACTTGCAAGAACAGACTTGTGAGCATCCCTGTCACCGAACTCTGCACTTTTCAGGCCTCTGACCAAATTAATTCAGTATAGCAGAGAACCAATTCACATTAAAACAATAAATGCAAAAATATGGTATGTGAGAGCTGATGTTGGTGATGTGGGGGTGGGGGGGGGGGTGAGTGATAGACGCCGTGTGGCTCTGCAGTATTTGTAACTTGAAATGCAGATCTGATGCAAGCACCCTGATGTAATACCAAAAAGACTGAATAGTGAACCTAAACACATCAGATGGACAACTCATAATATTACTCCTCAATTGCTGGATGTGGATATAATGTAAGCGATCATCTTGACAGGTGATAATATGTGTGTTGTGTTCAGAATGCATTTCTACTGCCCCCAAGTGGACAAAAAAAATGGTAAAACAAATTTAAGAAATAGTTTGAGACGGTTTCACCATTGGTTGTTGACTTGGTTTCCACCATTGAAAGACAAACTACAGCAGGAAGGATGGTGGGAATGAATGATGTCTTTTAGTGTTCGTTCCCAGTGAGTTGTGTTCACACTCTGCAGCTCTTTTCGCCTTCAAACACGGTCAAACTCAGTCTGTTGTCCCCAGGAGGATGGCGCACCACACTTCATTTTCACTGAAAATAGAGTGAAAACACAGACCGGGGGGTGCAGTGACACCCCAGGGACAATGGATGCCATGTGGCTCAGTACAGCAGTGAGACCCTGGCACTAGCACTTGATCTGCCATTGTGCCCTGCACCAGATAAAGACATTATTAATAGTGGTAGTACTACCATTACCATTAGATGTTGTTCTCCAAGCTGAAGAGGTGTTTTTATGAACATGTCATTCATGCATAAATGCACGTCGCAAATACAATTCATGCACAAAGCAAGTTTTGACATTTAACTTGTGTCTGGCTAAGCGCTAAAGGGATTATGACATGTTAGCTCAACAAAAATACACAATATGTTTAGTTTACTAATTCACACTTAACAGCTGTTTCATTTTCTTTCTCTCTATAAATGCACTTAGCTTTTACTCTGTGTGCCCCCACCTCTCCATCCACCCTCTCTCCCTCTAAATCAAATTGGCACAAATCTATAGTGTGCGTGTGCTTCTAAGCTGCATTGCTATTTTTCCTTTCTGGTACGGTTTGTCTGTTGCATCGCAGGCTGTTTTTTAACAAATATATCTATTTTTGAAATCGCAGCAGTAATGAATTTTAGGACATTTAAGGCAGCTTTAAAAATCACCATGGCTGACTTCGCATCTGATTTCCCGACCTAAACATGCACATAAAACCTGGTTATTTTTGCTGCACATTCATGTGCACTGATGCAACTCTCAGTGGTTTTGCATGTTTATGAGAACTGTGTGTGTGTGTGTGTGTGTGTGAAAGAGAGAGAGAGAGAGAGAGAGTGTTGGAGGAGCTGCTTGAAGGAGAGCAGTAGTGATGGAGCCTGAAAGCCCTGCAGCGCAGCTGTTCTCCCAGTGCATCGTCAACTTCACTGCTGAACTCACAACACGCGCTCTGCCTTAACCCTTGCTCGCACATTCTCCTCTTCACTCCCTCTTCCTCTCTTTGTTGTCTGTCCCTTTTCCTCCTCATCTGTTCTCGCTGCTTATCTAAAGCTCTCTCTCTCTTTCTCTCTCTCTGAATCTTCATATCTCTTATCTTGACATTACTCCACTTTTCTGTAATGATGCCACAGTCCCCTCTCCTTATGTCGGTTCTCAACCCATCCCAGGCCCCCTCATCCACCCAATCCAGCTGTGTATGACTGAATGTTCTGCTGAGAACTCACTCATACAGCTGTGCTCTTGTCTCATGTGCTGTCAGAAGGTTGGGCCTTCAAGTGACAGACAGCTCTCAGATAGAAGGGCAAGCACTATGTCATCATGGTGACTGCAGAGCGATTTAAGGAAATGGAGTGATAAGAGCAGAGTGGAGGAGGCTCAAGCCTGAAGGAGAGACTGGCATTAAAGCAGTGTACCAAGATTCATGGACTTCAGATTTATGCAGATCAGTGTGAGAATATTCCTGCATTCACTTATGTGTGTGCAAGTGTGCACATGTGCCTGAGTGCATGTGCACACTTGCAGGTCTGTAAGAAATGTATTTGTGCTGCTTCTAAACGCTCATTAAATCATACCACGCTGACTGCAGTTGTGTTTACGTCTGCGTGGTTTTGTGTTTGTGTTTTTTTTGTTGAGAACTACACACGCTCTGTGTTACATTATGACATTATTTCAAAAGCGGTTGCTTTGCTCTTCTTTTTCTGCCAGAGATTAAAAATAGCAACATTCATGCTCTCTGAATGTACTTTCCCTCCAGGAAGTGTGCGGCTCCATGTGCCTGTCATTGGCTGCACTCCATCACGTGGCGTCATCTTCACAGGCTTCTATTGGCTGGCACCTGTGGGCCACTGTGAAGAAAACCTTTTCTGACAGGACCCAGGAGCCCAGAGGAGTTGCTGGAAACTGGGAGAAGGACACTGTCGGTGGAACCAGGAGAGCAGTGGAGGGCTGGAGAGTTGGCATCACTCAGGCTGTGAGCTCAGAGGTGGTAGGATGTGACCTCCCCCGCTACAGCGAACATCAGGAGAGATCACATGGCTGAAAAAACTGTAGCTGAACATGAGTGAGGGCCAGGAGAGGCCAATGATGTCCAGCAAAGACACTTGAATGTCAGGATTTACATGAAGCGTAAATTAAAATGACACTTAAATCAATAGCACTTTGTTTTCATGTTGCTACTAAATTAATTATTTTAGGAATTAAATCAAAACTTGGATTCAGGTTTAGAATATTTTTTACTTTTCCATTTGATCAGAAGATATTAATAAACTATGCACTTCATGAATATTGAATGAATTTCAAAATGATTTAAATTTTAGAGTTGATGAATTTCAAGTTAATGGCTGAAGTGGTGATAGTCATCTCCCCATTTATGTGGTGACAGCGTCCTCTGGTGGTGAATGTTTCAAATGCAACTACTCTGTGATAGGAGGCAGTCTAAAATTGACTATTGAAATGCTGCGAGTGTTATTTATGCCAAGTATGCAGGATAAAAACTTGCTAATATGCAGTTTATTGTGTCAGTGTTATTGTTAATACCTCATGTCAAGCAATAGACAGCACTGATTAATTGAGCTACAGTAGCTAAAATTTATAGATACTCAGAATCTGAAAATACCTATTAACTGTACAGGTATGTGTATTATCTCTAATCAATATATTTTATTTTGATTTGGCTTCCTCTCTTCATCCCATCTAGAATGGCACTGTATAATGATTCCTGAACTAACCCCCCCCTCCCCTCCCCAAGTGGAAGACTCCGGACTCTACCACATCACCAGCTGCTGGGTGAAATTATTATCTGAGAGCATCTGTCCACCATCACTCCAGAAAGTAGGAGAAACTTCTGCCTTCTTTTTTGTCTTAACGATTGTCAACTGTTCAACAGCCGTACACTGTATGCTGAAATATGTTTCCACATGAAAACAGTTGAAATTGAAGTCATTTAATCAGCCCCCCCCCCCCCCCCCCACACACACACACTAATCCAGCCATTCATGAACAGATTATATTTAATGCCTCAAAAATGTCAAATGTTCTCAAATGTCCTGGTCAGATGAGTGAAACCAGTTGTTATTTGGCTTGTATTTTAACTCCCTTCAGCTTGTAGAGCAGCAGGTGACCAGAGGAAATGGAACAAATGTACTATCATAGATTATCCTCTGGATGGCAGGCCTGTCCTGTTAATCCTGTCAGATGGTGGATGCAACATGGACCGGCTCCAAATCTAACGTAGAGGCATCCGTACACTGTTAAGAATTCCTTAGCAGAAACTCAGCAGAAACTCCTCATCCCTCATTCAGCAGCTGCGTTTCACATAATTCATAAGCAATGAAAATATGTCAAGGCAGTTATTTGAAGATGTCAACTCATATTGAACTCTCTGGCATTTTCACAAAAATGTAGCATGATGCTATATTCCATCCAGCGGAAGTTACAGCTAATCATGTATATAGGTCATCTTCAACGCGACAGAGTTGAAAAATATTACAGATGCGTCATTTTCTTTATGTAAATGAATGAAATGACCAATAATGCGAGTTCCAGGATTCTGCAGTGTATTTTTACCCTCAAGGTTTTTTCAAATATTCTCTCAGGGTCTGTAAATTGGCGGCAGAAAGCTTCTGCGGAAAGAACATAGTGTCCTCAACCTATGGAGCATTACAATGCCAAAGACAAAAAGAAAAAGAGTGAGGTACTGAGCTCCTGTACTAAGGAGAGACGGCTAAAGTTCCATCCTTTTCCTTACTGAATTTCAATCTAAGAGGCCAACACCATTCAAAATATTCTCCTTCCTTTCTTATCTTTCTTCATTTCCCTTTCTGTCTTCCTCTCTCATTTCAATTTTGTACAGTGACATAAATAGAAGTATTTTTTCTAAATAGCAATAAGAAATAAATACAAACAGAACATTCATATGGTATTTAATGTGTGTAATGACAAAAACTATTAACAAAAAGTTAAATCTTAATAAGAAAGTTTAAGTTTAATTACACTTTAAAATAGAGTTTAAAAGAATAATCCCACAAATTACATGCGTCTGTCTCATTCCTTGTTACTTTTCCATCTTTCCACTTCCTTCTCTTTTTTTGGGCTTTAAATCTAATAATAGAAAAAAATAAATGTGAGTCATTGAAACAAAGGTTTTTTTTGTCCGTATAAATGCAGTATTTTATTGTGAGTAAATAACAAAGAAACATCACCCACCAACTTTGAATTATGAGATCGGACATTCAAAGCCAAAGAGAATCAGGGAGAGACGCTTCAAATGTCACCCTCCTCCCAATTACTCCGCCGCCCTCCTCCCAAAGAAACCACACACATACACACTCGTGTTGATTTTAGCCACATGTGAGGTACTTAATGCCTGACCAGTAACCATAACCTCAAACATGCACCCCAAAATAGTGTTCTACTATTCTGTCCACAATTATCAGTTTTTTAGTCTCGACTGTGTCCCCTCAAAGTACTTTAAGTCAACCACACACACACACACACACACACAGACTAATGTACATCTCTGGCTCTGTGCCACACCTCCGCCATCTCTGTTCCACAGTAGCCAATGAAATAAGTGCCATTCAATTTTAGCAGAAAAACCCCGCCCATGTCACTGGGTCCCCACCCCCCCTCTGTGTCTCACTATATGTGTGTGTCTGCCTATGTCTGTTTGTGTTTGTGTGTGTGTAGTGTGTCCTTGTGCAGCTGTCTACATACCTGATAAATCCAGCTTCCCCTCCATGCTCTCTCTCTTTCTCTCTGTCACTCTCACACACACATACAGCTGCTCACCCCTCCAACCCTCACGCTCACACACATTCACAAACTGAGGCCCACATCTCTGTTGCTGTGGAACGGGACATTTTGCCCTCATGGAGGATTACCACAAACCCGACCAGCAGACAGTGCAGGCGCTGAGGAACATCGCCAGCCGTCTCCGGATCAACTCAATTAAAGCAACGACTGCAGCGGGCAACGGGTGAGTGGACTTACCGACTCTCACGCTAGAGATTTAATATACAAACATGCACAAGTAAAGAAGAAGACAATTGCAAACTTCATCTTTCTTTGCAGTGCACATGAATGAACTCCGGCGCTCCCTTACTGTCACATCATACTGTACATGCATGCAAAGATGCACACACTCAGCCATACGCATGCATGAAGGGGAAAAGAACAGCATGTTCTGCCTTTGTTCTTCTTTGGTCCACTGGCTGCATCCCTCCAACAGCCGTAGATTTGGAGAGCGCTCTGCATCCCCTCTCAGCTAAATGAATGAAAAATGCATAAATAATTATGTTTTACATAACAGATCTGCTTTAAATGAGTGAATAATTCACATAATTTCCCATTGATAGAATTTTGAAAATTCGGCTTTATGTATTGAAGTTCTTTTAAAAAAAAATGTTAAGCTTTTTTTTTCCCGTTAAATATTGATATGGGCTGGCTTTTGAATGTGCCTTTTGCAGAATGGGGCACAGTAGACTACCACACGTAATGCTTGGTTTGCGTTAGGTTACATTGATGCTGCAGGCATGAGTTTAACAGGAAATAATTTAAAATTTTGTCGAAAAGTTGAAATATTGTATCAAATCTCCTCTTAATAGTCTGTTTTGAATTGTTTTAGCATTTCTTTTTAAACATGTAATGTAACCCCTTTTTTATTATAAACATACATTAAGATATTAATAGCTTAGATGTGCTTTTATTTAAATATTCTCACTCCTTAAACAACTATGTGAAAGCTAAAATGCTATATTTGAAGTATCGAGCGGTTTATTCGTCAAAGCCCATCCCCCTTTTGCTCTGAGCCGCTGTGTCAACGAGACACTGAGAAAATAAACTCTGAGGATTATGTGACGACGTGCTTTAGCCTATAAACATGTTTCTCTGATTTTACATTGACTGGATCCTCGTGTAGGTTTACAATGTGAGAACAGAAAATTCACAAATCGCATTATTTCATTTTTTTTATACTTCTCACGAGGGTGTGTATTCTAAATATCACTCTAAATTAACATTTCTCAACATAAGTGCATGGACTTTGTCTCTAGTTACAATTGTGCAGTGGTGTTAGACCATTACCAGCCCATCTTTGGGGGTTTCCTCTATCTTTCTGTGACACATGAGTGATAAAAGCACCCTCTCCTCTGTCATCCAGACATCCCACATCATGCTGCAGCGTGGCAGAAATCATGTCTGTACTTTTCTTCCACACCATGAAGTACCGCCCTGAGGACCCACGCAACTTCAACAGTGACCGTTTCATCATGTCCAAGGTGAGAACCAGTGGTCAGTCATTTCTGCTGTGGCATGCAGGAGAACTGTAAACATTTTTCTTGCATTATTTGATTTTTTTTTTTTTGTGTGAAAAAAACATATGGATTTATTTGTTGCATTCCATAGGATCATGCTGCCCCAGCCTTGTACTCCATGTGGGTTGAAACGGGCTTCCTGAAAGAGAGCGAGATGCTCAACATGTGTCAGGTTGACTCGACCCTGGAGGGCCACTCAGCCCCTGTAAGCTTTCTCATTAAGAACAAAGGATGCATCTCTGTTTTCTCTTACACTCGCTCATGCATGTGATTTGTTTTATTTCAGAGGCAGCAGTTTGTGGATGTAACCACTGGCTCCTTGGGACAGGGACTCGGTGTGGCCTGTGGGATGGCTTATACTGGGAAATACTTTGATAAATCCAGGTAATGTCTCACAAATGAGCGCGCATAATCACCAGTAACATCAAGTTTATGATAAATAGCATTTGTGACTACATGAATTCAAATGACTTGGAACGTGACAAAATTTAGTGGTACATACAACACAGAAAGCCTCAATATTTTTGTGTGCTGGTGCATTTCTACATTTCGCCATTTTACCCCAGGTCTATATCGCTGCTTCTTTCAAAGGATCAGGATAGTCTGCATTGTGGGTGTGGGCTGCGGCTACATGCTCTGCTGCCACGATTCTTCTGCTCTAATAATCACAGGCCCAGCAGTCATATCTCACTTATTTTCACCATCCCAGCAGATTTAAGCTCCAAATTAAATGCAGACATTGTGCCCTCAACCGTGCGTCTGCCCTCACTCTATTGTTCTAAATCCTTATTTCGAACCAATTCTATCTCATTATTGTTTTTTTTTTTCCAATGCGTTGAAGAGAAAATAAAAAAAAAAAGAAATTGCACACGGTTTTCAATATATGTAACATATATGGTCTGAGTCTAACCCATCAAGTATTATTTGATGGGAAACTGTAACATGAGATGATATCTTTAATGAAATGGATTCTTGGGAAACGTGTTGAGAAGCAGGTGTGAAATTCAGTAGCTGCAACTTCAGGCATTCAAGCTTGTAACATGTCACTGCTGGTTAACCCAACTGTCAAATAACGAAAAAGGAATTAATTTTACAAGAAAACTGTGGAAACACCACTCCCATGACATACCTCGATCCTTTGTGTGCTCACTAAATGTAGAACTTCCTCCTCTCCTCGTCCACAGCTATCGTGTTTTCTGCCTGCTGGGTGATGGTGAAATGTCAGAGGGATCTGTGTGGGAGGCCATGTCGTTTGCCTCCTACTACCAGCTAGACAACCTGGTGGCCATCATGGACATCAACCGCTTGGGCCAAAGCGACCCTGCACCCCTGCAGCATCAAGTGGAGAAATATCAGAAACGCTGCGAAGCTTTTGGGTAATAGTGTACACGACTATGTGTTGCCTGTGCCTTGTGATATGAAGTATACTAAAGATATTTTACACACGTGCAGGTGGCATGCCATCATTGTGGATGGACACAGTGTGGAAGAGCTTTGCAAAGCTCTCAGCCAGGCGCGTCATCAGCCTACTGCCATCATTGCTAAGACCCTCAAGGGCAAAGGCATCCCAAGTAACTGCTACTCTCAAATGTACAAATATTATTTCTTGGATCTTATAAAAGCAACTAATATGATGTTGTGTGTATGTGGTCTCAGCTGTAGAGGATAAGCTGGGTTGGCATGCCAAAACTCTGCCAAAAGACATGGCAGAGTCGGTCATGAAGGACCTGCAGAGCCGCATCATGACCACCAGCAAGCACCTGTATCCTCCTGCTCCCGTAGAGGACTCCCCTCCTGTCAGCCTGAGGAACATCAGGATGCCCACCGCTCCCAATTACAAGCCTGGGGAAAAGGTTCGTCATAATCGCCACCTAGGATGCTCTACTAACTAACTAACTATGCAGTACTCACAGAAATAAATATTTAAGTTCTTCATAAACCAAGCAATTGATTGATTTTGTACTTCCTTTTATAGATCTCCACACGTAAGGCATATGGGATGGCGCTGGCTAAGATAGGCCGCTATAATGAGCGTGTCGTGGTTCTTGATGCAGACACAAACAACCTCACCTACTCAGAGATTTTCAAGAATGAGCATCCCAACCGCTTTGTAGAGTGCTACATAGCTCAGCAGAACATGGTATGGTGCCCCACGAGTGGATTTTAATATTTATTATCTACATATTATATTTTGATCTGTATTGATATATATTGCAAAGCCCTCTGTGTCCTATTGATGTGGTCGTTTGAAATAATCGCTTTCGAAAATCAGCTCTGATTGGCTATAATTACACACTTACGTCTCACAGCTGGGAGTCTGAGTCTGTGTTATTAATTATGCAGGAATACTGCCTATTCATGATGTCAAGATGAGTAAAGACTGATTTCATTCCTTACGTGGCTGCTGACACCGTCTGTTAGCCTGCACCCTTCCTTCACCTCTGTCATTACGGTCCCTCAGTTTGGTGATGAGTAATTTAAGGGGACCAGAGCAGATATTAGCTGCTGTGGCTGCAACCGAAGACAATTCCAATCTAGGTCAGGCATGTGTGTGATGTTAAGTAGTCTTGACAAGTGTATTCAGAAGTAAAATATTAATCAGGGTGGAGGGTGGGACCATCTGGCTGAATGCATGAGAAAAGTCAATAGTTAAAGGGGCGGAACAAGGGTGGCTCATCGAAGTTAGACGGAAGCAAATTACATTTTCAATAAGATTATAAATGCAGCTTTATTGTATAAATGTTTTATAACATTTTATTCTGTGTGGATAAAATGTGGGAGGATTCAGTACGCAAGTGCAGCTTTAACAGTTTGGGGGGGTTTTTTGTTAAATTTTTTTTTCAACAGAGGTTTATCTTTCATTACTTTTGCACTTTCACAGGTGCTTAGTTTTTGCTTTTGTTAAAGTCAGGGAAGACGTTAGGGGATCGTGGAGAGAGGACAGAGGAAATTATTGTAAAAGAAGGTATTCCACTGATTCCACACATATGGGAAAATAAGCTTCAGAGCTTAAAAGCCAACTCCTGTCTCTGACTCTCTCCTTTAGCTGGTCTTTGGTTCAAAGACGCTTTGAAAAGCACTTTGCTGCCATAGATATTTGTCCCTCTGGCTGATATTCCAGAATCAAATGCATGTGACCAGTATCTTATTTGCTGCAGGAATGTTCTCTGATAGGCACTGAAGCAACAATGAACTGCTTTCCCAGGTCAGTGTTGCCATGGGATGTGCTGCCCGCGAGAGGAACGTTGTGTTTGCAAGCACTCTGGCTTCCTTTTTCCCACGTGCCTACGACCAGCTCCGCATGGCCGCCCTGTCAGAGAGCAACATCAATCTATGTGGTTCCCACTGCGGTCTGTCCACTGGTTAGTAAAATAAACAGTGCACACAAATCCCTGTCACACACCACAACCACAACCTTCACAGTGTATTTCCTCACACCAATGCTAGTCACTTCACAGCACGTGACCCCCACTCTCACTGAAGTCTGAATAAATACAATAATTGTCTGCGTGTGTGTGTTTTTGTGAGAGTGCTTTAGGTGCAGTCATGTCCTTCTCCCCTCTAATCCTGTGTTTTCCTTACCATTCACCTTCTCCGGCTTTCCAGCTAGTACTAAGTCCTCCCCTCTTTCTTCCCTCCTGTCTGCCCTGGAAGCTGTCAGCAGGGAACCAAGTGTCCCTCTGTTAGCGCAGGTACACTGCATGCAAAGTCCGTCTTAATGTCTGTGAACCTGCATGAATCTGCTCACCTGACTAGAAGATTACTAATGATCAGGCATATGAAATGAACTGTTCATGAATATATAATCCAGGAGAGGAAGGTCCCACCCTGATGGGGTTGGAGGACATGGCTATGTTCAGGGCCCTTCCCATGGCAACCATTTTCTACCCCAGTGATGGTGTCTCTACGGAGAAGGCTGTGGAGCTGGCCACAAACACAAAGGTAAAACCAGTCTTCTTAAATCGTTATGCGTCCGAAAAGAATATTTTTCTGTGCAACTGTCCCAACGGCGGTCCTCGTCTCTCTCTTCATAAAGGGTGTCTGCTACATCCGAACCAGCCGCCAGGACAGCCCCATCATATATAACAGCAATGAAGACTTTCATGTCGGACAGGCTAAGGTAAGGGAGTTACTTTTCTTACGTTGCCGATCATCCACGGGGTAGTTTTTGTTGTTGTTTAAAAGACACACATATCAAAACTGTAACATTTGTTTGTCAGGTGGTTTACCAGAACAAGGAGGACCAGGTGACTGTGGTGGCTGCTGGAGTGAATTTGCATGAGGCCCTGGCTGCAGCTGAACACCTAAAGAAAGGTAGAGTGTAGTAAAATAGATGATAAGACTTCATGTAAAGTCTTTAGTTGATATCTGCTACAGTAGATTTCATTTTTCTGACCATAGTTGATGAATGTGATACTTTTTTAAATTCACAATGTCTTAGTGAGATGTAAAGGTGCGCATCCTGACCATATTTCTTTCTTTGTGTGTGTAGATAATACTTGTTTAACCTGAGTCTAACACCTCCATATAGCTCTTGGCCAGAGAGCCCCTGTTGTTTTCTCTAATAAATGAATTGATCTTTCAGAGAGGATCTCTGTCAGGGTCATTGACCCCTTCACAATCAAACCACTGGATGTCAAAACCATCATTGACCACACACGTGCCACCAGGGGAAGAATCCTCACGGTGGAGGACCACTACTATGAAGGTTCGTTTGCTCATATTTGTTCAGCTCTTGCATATTGCATGAAAACCATCAACCTTTTCCAGAAACAAGCACCTCAGCATAACGCGTCCATGCTGCTGGGCATCTGCTATTGGTCCATATCATCGGGTGTGTTGCGGTGGCACGTTCCCATTGGCTCAGTGAAAGAGATGCGATGCGGTGGCGTTCGCTCATTGGCTGAAGGGGAGGCTGGCTGTTTTGTGCCCTCGTTGCAGACAAGGTTTCAGTACTGTGGTGCATTTCTAAATGTGAGAGGCAGAGTGCTGTCAGATTTCCTTAACTGAGCATGTGCCCAGGGGGTACTGTGTGACCTAGATAGCACAGGCAGCCATGCCCCCTGCCTGTGAAGACAGTGGGGATGGGTGATGGCACCGACATCACTAGACAAAAGATATCCAGCCGCTGGAGTCAGATGTTGGATAACTAATTCACTTTCACCAGGGATGGTAGTGGTTCAGTCACTGATGAAGTTGACACTGCATTCTTGATTCGGTGCACATCTGTTCTGTAGATAATAAAATTTTGCACAGACTTGTCAATCAAGCTCAAGAATTTTTTGTGTGTGTTTTTTTTTTTTTTTTTGCACTGCAGGTGGCCTCGGGGAGGCAGTGTGTTCAGCAATAGTCAATGAGTCTGGTTTCAACCTGCATCGTCTGGCTGTGTCCCACGTCCCCCGCAGCGGCAAACCACATGAACTGCTCAAGGTCTACGGCATTGACCGTGACGCCATCGCCCAGGCCGTCCGCAAGATGCTCAGCAGCTCTACCAATGCCAAGTAACTTTCCCCCTGCCCCACCCACATATGTGTTCACACACCTTCAGGTGAAGCTAAAAGATTCATGTATTTGATTCATATGGCACCCAGCTCTCCCTCACTGTCAGTTTCCCCTGAGTGTTTACTAAAGTAATGTGATTTTGTGCTGTACACTTTAAGGTAGACGTCCACATTTATCGTTCTTTCATGCATCCATCACATCACACACATCTACAAATACATATATTCTCACTGCTTAACATAAAACATTGACAGGAAACTTGTTCAGTGATCAAAATATGGCCATAACTGACTAAACGGGTGGATGCTCAACAAGCAAAAACAATACATTTTTACATGTTCAACATGAGTACAGCGTGACCTCATGTGTTTCTGAAAGGCTTTCTGATTGACCTCATTCATGGAAATGTTTTTTTATATGGTTCCGATACAGCTCTTAAAACTGGGTGGGGCGTAGTATTAAGGTAGTTGTCATGACAACAGTGTCAGAAAGACGATAAGTGAGTAGCTGTTTGTAGAACTTAGAGGAGAAAATATAAAAAAGAAATAACGTAGACTGAAAAAGAAAAGACACAAAAACCACAAATCACAATTTCAGATCATTTAATCTTTTGCATACAGCAAAAGTTGTATCATTTCTCTTCAGCACTGCCTTTTGTTTTTGATGTGAAAGTTACACACCCCTACGTTCATTTGTGCTAGCTGTACATTTGGACCCCACCAGCAGTGTGACGAAAACTATCGCGTGGCCAGTGGCATCATTCTTATTACACAAGGCGGAGGGTGGACAGCCCCTCCAGTGCTGATGAAGAATATGGTCGAGTGACATCTGACTTGTGAACCCAAGAACATACACGTTTTTGTTACTTTGAATTTTGTATGTTTCATGTAATAAAGCCCTCTACATTTGGGAGAACATCATTTTGTGTTTGTGTGTGTCCTTAACTTGGAAATGTGCTCATGTGTGTAATTCAAGTTTTTTTTTTTCTGGGGATATGCAGGACTATGATGGATGATAGCAAATTAGAACTTTTACAACACTTCTTCCGCCCTTCCTCAAATCCTGAGCCTATGTTTCTCCATCATTCCACAACTTGCTAATACATTTTATATTTAATATTTATGGGGGCAACATGGCTCGGAGGTAGAGGTGCCGTCTAGCAAATGAGGGATTGCTGGTTCAATACTCACCTCCCCATGTTGAAGTGTCCTTGAGCAAGATACTGAACCCCTGATTGCTCCTGATGGCTCTGCGACGGACTGGCGACCTGTCCAGGGTGAACCCACCTCTCGCCTTATGTCAGCTGGGATAGGCTCCAGCCCCGCGACCTTTAATGAATAAGCAGACAGAAGATGGATGGATGGATTTAATATTTATCATTTTTCATTAAAAAAATGTTCAGCTAAAGATCCGATGGTAAACTCTCTGGCACAAATATAACTTGAGGCGGATTAATCTAAAGTTAGTTTTAGTTAACAAAACTTTACCATTTGAAATCAGTAGATATTTAATTGCTGTTAAATTCACCCATTATGGTTATAAGCTCCTCCAACCAGGATCGAAGTCTTTGCTCACTGGGCCCCCAATAGTCAAATAACATTCTGGATCGCATGCATTACTTTAACTTGTTAACACACTTAACTATGCTGAAAATGAACCTTTGATGAAGTTATGGAGGAGTGGAATTTCCAGATTAGTGCCATGAGGGCAAAACAACTGGATTTCACATCCATAAGACATAATAAAATTTGTTTATGTTTGTGAACACATAATACTATCATATCTCGTGTGCTGAAAAGTCATGTGACTTTACCCAAATACAAAGAAAAAGCAAAGACCAACCGCTTCTGAAAAGAGTCAGAATAAAAATGTGTAAAAACAGGTTCAGTCATTCAATCATGCTGTTCACAGATTCCAAAGAATCAGTTGAAACTGGAACACAACAGTGAGTTATACAAAATAAATGCTTCTGTTAAAACTGTTAAAAGTCATGTTTATTCTATTAGATCATGAGAGTACATTTGTTAGCAGTGAATGTATGTTTTTACATCTTTATTTAAAAGTTAAAATTACATCTGTCCCTCCTCTGTCATAAGGAGAACCTCCAGCTCTACTGGTGTCAGCTGGCAGGTCTGAGTGACGACATATGAACTTCCGAACAAAATATACAGATTAGAGGCCCCAATAGGAAATGTCCTGAAACTGCAAATATGCAGCCTACGTTTGGAAGCAAATGACAGGCTACATCTGGCCCAAGGGCGTGATATTAAAGGTATGGTGAACAAATGCGGTTATGATTTGGCCTTCATGCATTTTTGTAATTCCGTCAAAATCATACCCTGTATTGTTTTACTTGGCTTGCATCCATGTTGACGGACATTCGCTCTGACGGGTCTACCCTTTAGGGAAAGGGCACAGGCTGGCAGAGGTATGATAGCAATAAATAGCATCATCAATAGCATAGAGAAATTTGAATGTAATTTGAATAATTTAGAGCTCATCTTACCAGAGATTATGCCCCCAGTCTCATACACTATTCTGGCAACAGCAAGAACTGAAGAAGTCAAGTGTGAAATGCAACAGAAACATTGTAAAACAATACCAGAATCTACACATTTCAGATACACCTGACAAATTCTTGTTATTACTTCGGATCCTTGTAAATGTGCATTGTGGTGAACAAAGTGTGAATTATTTAAGTTTAAGTTTAAATTTTGGGTATTTCAGAAAAAAAAAGGTCTCTACTGAGTTCTGCTCCTCATCCCTGGGCAAATTTAATAATAATTAAAAAAAAGATCTTATTGAACTGAAAATGCGCATTTGAACACATTACATGTTAATGTGTTCTATATAAAGGCACCTTCCTTTCAGGAATTTGCATGCTGTCATGTGACATCCTCGACAGAGAAATCAGGTACTCATTTTTGATGTTCCTTTCCCAAATTGTGTCAAACCTCTTTAGTAAGTGGTGTTTACAGACAAACAAAAGGACCCAAATACATTTTTTTTTAAATTTCATGTTTGTATCCCTTTCCTGGCTGTCTTCAGTCTTTTGGAGTTACAAACTGCATGTTCTGATGCCGAGAGGCAAGAAGAAATCTATAGGACCTTTCTTTATCCTACTCGTCTTCAATTCAATTCCAGGAATCAAAATTTCGGTGGAAAATAGTGTTTGGTCAATATGGGGGTAGGAAAAAGTTCTTGTTGTTTTGGCAGAGCTATGTTTACAGATAGACAATTACTAGAACTAGAATTATAGAATTATCAAATACAGTAATGAAGTAGGTCATTGATTTTTATTAAGCAATTATAACTTATCTTATGCATTCTGTTTTTCTATGATTTATGTATCTATAGTTGCATTTTGCAACACTACGTTGCTTTTTTTTTTTAAATTTTGATAATTTACTCTATTAAGTCTGTCTGAATCCAAAGTCAAGAAACACAAATGCCTTTGCTTTGTGGATGGCATTTTACTTTTTCACAGACACATAAATTAATATATTATAATAAAAATTTCAAAATCCATCAATAGCCTACTCCACTGAAATAATAACGTCCTTTACAAAAAAGATCTGCCTAAAAACGCAGACGTTTCAAGCTTGAAGCTGTAATTCCGTGTCAATTTCTCTAGATGTCAGCACTGTACTCATTTTTCGAGCTCCAACTTTGAGCTATGTATCATGGTACTTGAAGTCGTTATGGCGGGAAAGTACGTAGTCTTTCCTTTACAGGTTTAGCATTTAAAACTACATTTCCCTGCCTACTGAAGTGGATTTGAATACCGTGCGGGGCTAGCTTCACCCATCGATGATCTCAACTCAAGTTTCGTCTGTCAGCCTCATGAAAACCCCGAAAAAACTGCAGGAGAATGTTCAATGTACCGTTAAAACTGAGCTTCATCGGTGTTTGTGGGGGAAATAAGCGGAGGGATATCAGCGTAATTTTAGTCCCAACAATGAGGTTCAAAGGCAGAGAGCAGTGATTTGAAGTCTAGGTGGCTTTTCTTCGCTGCTCCAGCTAATCAGGGCTTGGTCCCGTTACAGCCCGGAGTCGGCGGTTCGCCAACTTCGCCAAGATGTCCACGGAGGAGCAGGAGTTTCCCGACGCGGTCCTGGTGACCGAGGCCGGGCCGCAGTGGCTCCGAGTCGAGGTCGAGCGTCTCACTCGGGAGCTTCGAGAAACAACCCATGAAAAGATCCAGGCGGCTGAATATGGACTGGCGGTGCTGGAGGAGAAACAACAGCTCAAACAGCGATTTGACGAGCTGGAGACCGAATACGAGACGGTTCGACAGGAGCTGGACCAGCTGAAGGAGGTAACCTGAGGTCACAGTATAAACCGCACCGTGACATTAGTTTAAAGTCATTTCTGTGTAAAGTTATTTCGTTTGCAGCGGCGCAGATGGAGACGCAACAATGGTCAATCTCACTGTTTACAAGCGGACTTGAACGTCTCAGAACAACCCAGTCTATAATCAGAACCACGTTATATAAAAGTCAGGCGTGCCCTGGTTGATGAAAACCCAGCGATATCTTAAAATGTCAAACTTCTGAATAAACTACAACCAAAATGTGTTAACTGACTAATTTTGTGAAGGCTCCAGTTGTTATATAGATTCACCCAGAGATTCATCAGATAATCAATCTATTTATGTTTTTCTTGTCATATTACACTTGTGGGTGAATCACACCTTTATTTTTATGCCTAAAGTAGCATCACCTCTGGTCACTTGTTTGTACTTGCTCCTGGTATGTAGATTGAGGCCTTCAGGCAGACTTGTGCAGCTGTAGTCTGCCATGTTTTCATGCCTATGTGGCCAAACCAGAGCTGCTCCTTCATTCCTTCAGACAATGACAGAAAGGGTCAGACTGCCCTGAAGGCTGCAGCCTACATTACATCCAGAGAATAACCTATACGTGTCTGCTCCAATTATCATGAGGTAAAATGTGTCACAGCACATTATTGTAAATGAAGTGTTGTGTTGCCACAGAGATGTCCAGGCCTACAAATCATCTTCATCAGACATAACATAGTACGCTTATCTGGTCCTGATCCTTGTTTCATATTTTTTCCAGAAATGCACAGTTGTTGTGCTTCTTTTCTCTCTTTTTTTTGGTCCATATGTTATAAATAAGTTGGGTGTTTTTGTTTTTTGTTTTTTTAAACTTTATTCGCGGTTTGTCCCAGCTGAAAAGGTTTTTTTTATTAAAAAAAAAAGAAAGAATTAACTTGACTTGCCTGAACACGTCTGTAACCCACTTCTGTCTGTGTGTCATCTCATGTGCTGATGAGTTGATAGTATAGGTAACTAGTTGAATACTGACCTTCAGATCTGTGCGTCCCTGTTGTTTTTTTCCTTCACTGCAATGCTAAAATAACCATTCTCATGAATAAGTCATTCCACCATCACAATATATGATTTCCTGATCCAGTTATAGCATCGTTCTATCGAAAGACATTCCTTCCTACACCTGCTTCTCCTGATTTTCTCCTCGCCACCAACTTTTTTTGTGGGTAATTTTTCACTCTGATGCACATGGATGGAGATGTTTTCTTCTTTCATTAGTGAGTTCAGCTGCTGCCAAACTCCTTTCAACATTAAAATATTGTGACATCACTCTGGTGGAATATCATCACATCTATGTGGAAGCACATCGATTTGTGGAGCTGATGTCACAACTACATCATTTTATTGGTGTATGATCAGGTGCACAGCAGTTGGAGGATTCGTATAATAACATTGATGTAAATAATTGTCGATATCACTAACTTTGTGGAAGTATTGAACTGTTTCAAGAGAGATTTGGGGATGTTTCTCTTCTCCTCGGTGCATTTGGAATTTTTGTCTCAACAGACTACCAACCATGAGAGGAAGTGAATCTAAATTTACTTCCACATTGGCTTCAGTCTTGGCTGCTATTTATTCTTGACTAAACCTGCACTGTCACTCTGAATCATTTAGTTTATTTCTCATAAGTCATTCATTTTTGTCTCCATATAATGCCTGATGATATAATAGTAACATGCTTGTAACTATACCTGTTGTGTTTTACAGGGAGAAAATTAAATGATACCCTCATGATGTGTAGCACAGTGTCGCCCACCACATGACTTATTGCTGTATCTCATGATTTTGACCGTTCTTCTGTTTCGTAAAGAACAACATCACAGCGGACATCATGACATATTTACTGCCATGTGCACAAATCAGATGTTTTGGGTGAAATCAACAAAAAAAGAGGATGCAATAGGGGAGGTACTGGTGGGGAGGATTGCTGAAATTGGTTGATCTGTTGATGGTTTTTACACCTAGCCAGTCAACTCATAATTTATCCCTGCTGTCTGTTCCATCGTTACTCGTGGCTATCGGGTCGTATTCTTGGCTCAAAGGAGTTTGTTCTGATGTGATTCCATCCGCAGGCGTTCGGGCAAGCTTACTCAATCCAGAGGAAGGTGGCAGCGGATGGGGAGAGCAGGGAGGAATCGCTGATCCTGGAGTCGGCCAGTAAGGAGGCTGTCTACCAGCAGAAGGTTCTAGAGCTGCAGAATGAACTTCGACTTGCCAAAGTCTCCATCACCAGTACACAAGCTGAAAATGAACGCCTGTCAGCCATCGCCCTTGAAATGAGAGAGGTGACCACTACAACAGGAAATTGTCATGAAAGCTGTCAACTGAATGCTGGCTATAACTAAATTTCAAGTTGTATCCAAAATAACTGAAAGGTGTTTGATATCGGTTCAGGCTGGATCTTACCCTCAGGTTCTTCTTTTGCCCTCTGGATGTTTATCAGCCATTTAAACCTGGGGTATTTAATGGGTGTCTTACTAAAGAAATAATTATTCTATATGAATATAAATGTAAATGTACATTTGCAAAACACATTTATTTGAGTCACCGTAGTTTATGGGGTGTTAAGATGGCTCTTGGGATCATCATGGGATGTCCCTGGGTAATTGAATTACACTAGAATAGGGAGAAAAAGAGGGTCAGTAAAGTTGAGAATGAGAGCGAACCCCCACTTCCTGTCAGATGAGATGTGGAACAGTCAGAGTTGGTGTTTATTGTGGGGGAGGGGTCAGTTGGGAGAATCACATCGGACCCAGCAGGAAATATGATGTAACGGTCGACTGACACAAAAGCTGTCCCTGCCTGGGCCGCCTGAAGGGTGGATCTGTTAGGAGACCACGTCCTCCTGTCTTGCTCCTGTGGAATGTGAAGCATGCTGACATGTTGGTGACATTTAACTGTATAACATACTGCTCCTCTCTTTCTCCTCTCCATCTCTGTGCAGAATTCCGAGCTGGCGGACCTGCAGCGCGGTCAGCTGCGTGATGACATCAGAGAGTATAAAGTGCGGGAGACGCGCCTGCTGCAGGACTACAGTGAGCTTGAGGAGGAGAACATCTCTCTTCAGAAACAAGTGTCTGTGCTGAGACAGAATCAGGTGCGAAGAAAATGAACAAAGTTCTTTCAAAGTAGTTTCCTGTTTGAACCCCCCACATTAGTGCTTATAATGCAACAACACAACCCCTGAGTTCTTATCCTCCCGTGCCTGAAAGTGAGAAGGTCTGTGTGAAAACATGAATTTAATGGCCAAAGACTTTTGATGGTTGTGATTGAAACTGAGAATCAAAAATGTGTTTCCATTACAAATTCTGAGTTTTACATTTCAGTGACTGAAGTAATTCACAGCCTTATTTGTACTCTTGTCCATTTGCACAGGTGGAATTTGAAGGCCTCAAGCATGAGATCCGCCGTCTGGAGGAAGACTCCCAGTGCCTACACAACCAGCTGGAGGACGCCATGCGGCTGAGAGAGATCGCTGAGCGGCAGCTAACAGAGGCCTTAGAGACCATCAAGACAGAGCGAGAGCAGAAAGCCACCCTCCGCAAAGAGCTCTCGCATTACATGACCATCGGTGGCTCCATGTACAACGGCTCTTTCAATATCTCCTTTGATAACCTAAAAGTGCACGACGATCCCTCTGCCGTCACGGAGCCCGACAACGATGATCTTGTGCGAGGTTTTGAGAACGGCTTGATCAAGACGTTTGAAGGAGACAATGAGAGCAAAGCTGCTGGGAACAAGAGAGGAGAGTCCTTCAAACCAGCTCCCAGCCTGGTGGACGACCTGCTGAGTGAACTCAACATCTCAGAGATTCAGAAACTGAAACAGCAGCTCATGCAGGTAGGAGATGCAGGTCTTCTGTGACTTGACAAAAAGAAAAAGATTCATTTTTTTTATGCTTTATCTCATTTTATGTGACAGAAGCGAGTGGTGGAGTCCGTGGTGTAGTTCGTTTACAGGTTTACATCATTCGTGCTTGAAAATCCTGAAAGTGGTGCTAATTTGTGTTGATCATATTTGTCAAAACAATGTCTCATGAACTTTTGTTTGCCACCGAGCTTTTGTTTTCTGATGAAGGGATCAGGCAGTGGTGCTGACTTCCAGGTTGGCCTGCAACAGTCGGCTGTGTTAATCGTTATCGTTCATTTGTATCATCTCAAGTCTTGAGTGTTTGGGTCCCTAATTGCTGCGGATATGAAGGCATTTCTGAAGCTTTATATTTGGCACCCTTAGTAACAGTTTCAAAGCAGTAGCAAAGGTTTGGAACTCAAAGGTGTGTGAAGTGTTTTAATTTGACAAAGCAGATGGCTGTGCTCACTCTGCTCTTTGAAGGCCTGTAGAACCGCTTCATCGGGGGTTGTTCAAACGACAGATAGCAGATTCAGGGTTCTGAAGTGAAATGAGTCATTCTTAAATGAAATAGTTTCGAACCGCAACTTTTTTGTCAATCCCTAATCTCTCTACTAGGCGGACTCTCTGGTGATAGCTTTCTCTTCTTTCAGGTTGAAAGAGAGAAAGTTGCCCTCATCAACTCGCTGCAGGAGAGCCAGAAGCAGCTGGAACAGGCCTATGGGACCGTGTCCGAGCAAAAGGAGACTGTCAACAGGCTCACTGAAAATCTCAGTGCAATGAGGAAGTTGCAGGCCAGTAAAGAGCGCCAGTCCGCCCTGGACAGTGAAAAAGACAGGGACAGCCATGACGACGGAGACTATTATGAGCTGGACATCAACGGCCCGGAGATCCTGCAGTGTAAATACACTGTGGCGGTATCTGAAGCAGGGGAACTGAGGCAGGAGCTGAAGACGCTAAAGGCGAAGTACGAGGAGTGTCAAACACAGTATGAAGATGAGCGAGCGCGGCTTGAGAGCGACGTCCAGGAGTTGAGGTCAAGTTTAGCGTCCCTGGAGAAGATTAGCCAGGCAGACAAATTAGAGGTGGCTCGTCTGGAGAAGGAGCTCCGTCTGGTCAGTGAGGCTGCAGGAGAATCACTTGGCAGTCTTAATGTGGCTCAAGATGAGCTCATAGCTTTCAGTGAAGAGCTGGCAAATCTCTACAACCACGTATGCATGTGTAACAACGAGACTCCCAACCGTGTCATGCTGGACTACTACAAGGAAGGCAAAGCCGTGGTAAGAAGAGGGCAAGATGGGAAGGAGCTCAACTCATCTGTACTTCTCACAAATGGGCTGATCACTGAGACGGACCCCGGAAAGTCAGACTCCAGTAGCACCGCAGTTGCCCCTGCCCATGTCCCAGAGCACCGCCCAGAACCCATGAACATCTACAATCTTGTAGCCATCATCCGAGACCAGATCCGCCACCTGCAGCAGGCAGTGGACCGCACCACAGAGCTTTCACGCCAGAGACTCGCCAACCTGGAGCTGAGCACAGTGGCAGACAAGGACAAGGAGGCCTGCATGGAGGAGATCCTCAAACTGAAGTCGCTGCTCAGCACCAAAAGAGAACAGATCGCCACTCTCAGAGCTGTTCTTAAGGCCAACAAACAGGTCAGAGGGCCGCTCTCTCACCGTCTGTGTAAACTTGCTTGTATGTAGCATTTAGACTTGAGCTGATGAATATGTATCTTTCCCCCTATAGACAGCTGAAGTTGCACTGGCCAACCTAAAGAGTAAGTATGACAGCGAGAAGGCCATGGTGACGGAGACGATGATGAAGCTCCGCAATGAACTCAAGGCTTTGAAAGAGGATGCAGCCACATTCTCTTCACTCAGAGCCATGTTTGCTACAAGGTATGATGGTCAAAAAACTTCTGACAATGAAAAGTGGAAACGAATTGATTGCCTCATTGTCACATTTGTCGTGCAGCTTTTTCCACCATTTTGACAGAAAAAGTCGGCAAACATGCAGTAACTCGTCAGAGAACTTCATGATGGTAGTTTTGACTTCATGCTCTCTTCTCGGTCATCTTGCTGTTCTGTCGAGGCTCTTCTGTTAACTGTTCTCCAAAAAGCACCAAAGTTTTTCCTCTTGGGCTTCTATTCTCTTTGTGGTAGAACATCATCCGATATAATGCAGTTCCCAAGAAACAAGAAATTATCATAATGTGGGTTCTTGTTAGCAAAGTTGTCCACAACTCGCAACAAAACGCATAATTTAGTATCTATCACAAGATAAAAGACAAAAATACCAATAGGAAATGTATTTATTTGTATTTTCTCCTGCTAATTGAGCATATTTTCAGAGTATTATCATCATAAAAAGGAATAAACTAAACTTATGTAAAAGCGTGTGTGTGTGTGTGTGTGTGTGTGTGTGTGTGTGTGTGTGAGTGTGTGAGAAACACAAAGCATTGTGGGAGCTGTCTGATGTAATACTCGCCGCAGCAACCTCATCCTCCCATCTGGGAAATGCGTTTGGGGAATGGAGAGAACATATGATGGTTTGAATTTCGGGTAAATTGCACCACCTGCTGGACAGTGTTGACCTCCTGTCTCCTCCTCTCCCTTCCCTCCCTCAGGTGTGACGAGTATGTGACCCAGCTGGATGACATGCAGAGACAACTGGCTGCTGCCGAGGATGAGAAGAAGACGCTAAATTCTCTGTTACGTATGGCCATCCAGCAGAAACTGGCCTTAACCCAGCGCCTGGAGGACCTGGAGTTCGATCATGAGCAAGCACGACGCAACACTGCCACGCTGGTGGGAGGCAAGAGCAAAACTAAGGGCAAGGGAGCCTCCTCCAGTCATGTGAGTTGTGACACGCAGGATTTTTCTCTGAACCGATTTTTTCCAGCTGCTCTCTGTTTATTTCTTCCTTTCATGATAGATTCCATACCTTGACACTATTCAGTGATGGAGCACAAATCTTTTCTCCCATTTGCTATTGATTTTATTCATTTGTCTCAAGAACCATGTGATCCATGAGCCCTACATGCTTATTTATATCACATTGACATCACTTCAGGGCTGTGTACTGAGTTCTGTGACATTAGAGCTACAGATATGGAACTCGACCAATTTAGAAATGTAACTGTCCTCGTGAATGTCACTTTAGCACAAATCTGACACTGTTCTCTAAAATTCTCTGTTGACAAATCAGTACTTTTAAATGTGTATAATGATGTGCTATGAGGTTAAACTGCAGTAAAGTACATGTTTGATGCAGGTTTATTAACAAACTTGATCTTTCTATAAACCAGTAGTTAATCTTCATGAGTGTTTTTTTTTTTTTTTTTAATCTTTTACAGTAACCATCCCAAGCTAAGTGTCCTTTAGGAGGCTGTCTGGGACAGTCACCCGTGCTCCCTGTGTCATCACTCCCATCGTGGTCCGGATCATTTCGATTGCAAACACACAAACAATCCCCGCAGCAAAGGTCCTTGATTTTGAGCGGTGAAACAAAGGCGCAATAACTACGTGACTGCGACAAGCGTCAGTCATGGCTTCAGCTGCCCTCTGCAGTCCTTCAGTCTCCCAGCAATATGCACCACTATGGAGTCAGAGGAAGAATCGTGATTGGAGTTTTGCCCTGACTGAGCACTTTGAGTTGTCCTTGTTTGCTCTTAGCCGATTCCTCTAAACTGATTCTAATTGTTTCAAGTATCGTGTATCATGCTTTTTACTGGATGTGCATGTTTATCTGACAGATTATTGATGCAAGTTTGACGTATTTTATTCATATTTATTTCCTAGCAACAACAACAACAAAAAAACACTTTTGGTATTTTTTATAAAGGAAAATCCACTGCTTGAAGTCAAACAAGACATAAATTAGTGTTTCTGCCTTATTTGTTTTCTGTTGGGCCTTAGATTGAGGGATGTCTCTCTGACGCCCCCTAGAATTTCCAATAACCATGAATCTTCTTAAGATCATGAAAAAGATAATGCAATACAGTTCAGAGTTTCCAATTCAGGGTCTTGAGTAGATTTTGTGTATTTCTGCTCCCCCTCTGTTGGCAATGGCAGATCTGTTACCACTTCTGCTTGTTACTGTAAGAATAAAGAAGAGTATTAATGCAAAGCTTATTTAAAGATTTCTAAGTTAAGGTCAGATGTTAATAGTATTCATAAACTTTATTCATGAAGGAGAGTTTTTAATCTATTTGTTTTAATACAAGTTTTTGTACCTAAAATTCACGATCCTCAGACAATTTACCTGCAGTGCCATTTACTTTTTTGATTATTAAAGTGCAATTTGCAAGCGTGGCTAATGTTCATGCTATGTAAAAGAAAGTAAAAAACGTAAACAAAAAAAAAAATAAACACATTATTGCTCACATTTTTTTTGGTCCTAATTGATTTTTATATGTTTTTACTGTAACTGCATTTATATTTATTTGCCACTGATCCCAGTACAGGGTGTACTCATGACGTTCAATAAGGGAGTTTGTGAGGTGGTTGTGGTGAGAGTAACAAGCTTACAGAACTTGTCGTTAAAAAAAACAACCAACCAGCAACATTCATGGCTGCTGGCAACTGTCAGTGCTAACAGTTACCATGTGATGAAATAAATGTCAATTTTTCCAAGGTGTTTTTTTCTTTATTGATAAAACAATTTTCCTGTTTCTTTTAGCAGATGCACAATTTAAAAGTACATTATTGTGGGTAAAAAAAACCACCCATTTCAAATAGTAATAGGAAAATATACAGTTCCTATATGTAAGTAAAAATACAAATACTAGAATAAAATGGAAGACTTGTTAAAGTTGTTCAAAATTCTAAACAAGTAAATAGTAGTGTGTTTACTTTGTATTTACTTTTTATCCAAAGTGAAAATAAATATTCTACACAATGGTATTTTTTACTGAAGTACAGCCCTTGACTAAAAATAGTTTCCACCCCTCTTATGAATGACAAAATTGTTCATACAGCTAATAATCCGTCTTAATATTGTGCACATGTAAACATTCAAGGTGTCAATCCGAATTTGAAACCATACTTAAAATAACCTACAAGAACAATAAAAAAATACTAACATCTGTATTTTTCACTTCGGTTCTCAAACAATTAAAAAAATTATTCAAATTTTTTATTTCAGCAAAACAAGGAAATATTTTCCTATAAAATGTAATTCTTGTTTTTACGAAAATAAACGACCCCAGGAGAGCTAATGAGGAGCCACGGCAACAACTTTTCCATTTCTGAACATTTTTTTAACCCTTGGAAGACGTCGACGTAACCAACTCCCTGTCAGCGGCGTGACGTCAGGGGGTGTGTCCTAAACAAAGGGCAGAAGGGACTCCACAATGGGAGGTTTGTGCTTTCTCTAACTAAAAATAACGCTCATTTTAACATGTATGTAGCCTGTTTCTCGTTAATATGTTCAATGTTGGATTTAAATCACGAACACGGCCACAGTTTTTGTTACCTGCAAGTCAGAATTTCTCTCACAAAGACAGCACTTCGCCTCAGACAAGTCCTGTTTGAGGCGTCTCAAAAGTTTCCTATTCTTGGATGAATTATTCTCAATTGCCAATGTAATGTGACTGCACAATTAAAACACGCTCAAAGTTGCTTTGGAACCGCAACATGTATCATTCCCCTCTCCTGAAATGCTCTTGTAAACATTTCCGTATATTATTAGCCTGTGTGTGTAGCTACTGGAAGGTAACGTCTGTTCCAATGAATAAAAGCGAGCATGTAATCACACAGGATGTACGGGGACTAACGTAGACACGAGTGGTGTTTTTGAGTCAAACTTGCGTGTGGACAGATAGCTTCCACGACCAGCTGATAGAGGACAGCGCCTTCCTCCGGGCTGAGCGGAGACTGGACACGGAGCTGGTGGACAAACTCATCCTTCAGCTCAACAGGATCTACCCGCAGATCCTCTCAGACAAGGAGGCAACCAAGGTGGGTCCGAACGCTTCAGTCCCTCTGGCAGTGTGGAAGGATACGTTCATAAAATAGTTCCTCAAAATTGTTGCTTGCATTTAATTGCCCGTTGACACTGTGAGTGAGCTTGTGTGTGACTGGTGCGAGATGACATTAACATGTCTTACAAAAAGATTTAAGAGTCTAACTACTCTACACTTACTGGATTATTAGTAGCGATGTCTCAACTTCCAAGCAATATAAAGTAGATGGTTACGACATAAGGAAGAGCTTGGGATAAGTTAAAGTGAATCTTCACTCTAAAAAAGTCTACTTTGCTTCTGAAGTTCTCACAAATCGGTGCCTTGAGGTCATAAAGATTTTTTTTTCTTTTTTCGCTTCAGCTTTGCTTCTTTGTGACAGAATGCAGAGAGTTAGTCATTTAGCCTGAAGCTAATGGAGACTGATGGATTTCGAGCAAAACATCTCTTTATAAACTCTGAAGTACATTGTTGCTATAATCTACGCCTTCATTATCAAGATGTATTTTTTAGTAATGAACAAACACTTGGTTATGAACTAAAATCAGAATATGGTGATTGTGGTGAAGCGCTACTGTGAACAAGTTGGTTCCACTAAATGATGCACAAGTGCTCAAGTTTGTTTTGAGCTCAAATCCAAGTGCTTGTTCAGGACTGAGTTTATTGCTGGAGAGGGACGGGTGGTCAGCACACGTAAGAGTTTGCAAACTGACATTTTCAGACAGTTTGGTGTTGTTTGTTAATTAGCTTTTATCTAAATAAGTGTTCCCATCGCTTTCTTTATTCTGTTGTCCCAAATGATTGCAGAAGTGCGTCTTAAGACTCTTATTTGTGAGTTCTTGCACGGCAAAATAAACCTTTTGGGTGAAGTCTATTTCCGATCATAGTTCAGTCCAACTGCTGTATCTGAAAAATAGATAAGCTGTTGGTTGGCACGTCAAATCACTGTGGAAAGACCAGTCAGAACTGTGAGACTGAAGTCTGGGTTGCAGCAGAAAAGAATCCCCTTAAGGTAGGAAAAACGTGATTATAAAAACAACACTGAAATGTGAATAAATTAAACAGTTTTGAAAAGCATTTCAACTACATCAGCCTTTGGGAATCTACCAACTCAAACGTGTGTGTGTGTGTGTGTGTGTGTGTGTGTGTGTGTGTGTGTGTGTGTGTGTGTGTGTGTGTATCCCAGAGAAGAGAAGTCTATTTGATATGTGCTCATGTTGTTTTATCCAGTTCCGAAACTTGGACGTTCCCACTAGTGTTCGGCTGGGTGAGCTGCTGGCGCACCTGCGGGGGAAAGGAGAGGAAGCGTGCAGAGAGTTTTACAGAGCTCTTCACTTGCATGTAGAGGAAGTTTATTACAGCTTACCAACACGCCAGCGCCTCAGAGGTTAGTTCCTAAACACGTTATGGACTCCTCACAACTTGATTTCTGTATTTTCTCATTTCTGACCAGTCAAATTTGTCTCCAGATTCCTTGGATCCGCTCACTTTTCCACGTGCCTACAAACAGAGATATGTTCTGAATGACAGAGGTAAGGTTGTCAACTCAGGTTTGTGATGGAGACCCAGACAACCACTGCTAACTACTTTTCTTAAATATTTAGCAACAAAATCATGAATAAATCAATCAATCTATTCTAGATCCGCTCTTCTTCCTGAGCTGTTTTGGTGTTGCGGTTGGAATGGCTTTACTCTACTACTACAGTGGTGAGTTGCTTTACATTTGTCAGTGTTGTTGGATATTCTTGTAAATCAACTAAATAAGAACTTAGACTATTGTTTGAGTGAGTAACTAAGTGGCTGTCTTTATTATGTAGAGGCCAAACTGACAGGAGGCAGCCGGACCCTTGGGTTGGCCGCTCTGGGTCTGAAGAGGAAAGCTCAGGAGGTTCTTATATGGTACACAGAACAAAGCCTCATGAATTAATAAGGGACTGATTCTCTCTGTCTCTTGTCAAGTGCTTCAGCAAAACCTCTCTAATCAATACTGTTTTATACCAAACCACAGCAGCTTTCTCTCTTCTCAAGGGCTCAGAACTAATTTTGTACACATTTGTATTTATCGATGTGCTTGTGTTCTGAAATAAGAAAAATGGGGTTCAATTATTGCCGTATTTGGCACTGTGCTCTTTTATAACCTCTTAATTTGGGTCTAAAGGGAAAAATAAATGCAAGGGGAGAAAACAGTAAAATCAAAAGCAATTTCTCTATATAATCTTCAGATATGGCATTTGAAATGAAAGATTATGGACACCGGAAGGCACACTTGAACTTTTAAATTAAAAAATCATTTTCAGTGTACTTTATAGTCATAAAACAATGTCTCTTTATTACAGGAGCTGCATCCAGAGTAGATTTATTTTAACTTTTTATTTGTGTTCAGACAACTCTCCATGTTTTTTGCAGTTGGTTGAATCGTGGTCATTTCTTTGTTTCTGGTCTGCTGAAGCATGCTACAAGCATGCTACAAGAAGCTATCATTGTTTTATAATTCCTTGTCAGCCAGTTCGAGGCTGAGCTCACGATAGGACATGGCTGCTCTCCTGTGGTGGAAAGAGGTATTACACCAATAGCTTGCTTTCGAGACAGATGAGCTTTCCGACATGTGACGATGCATTTTCATTCAGAAAACGTCCGTAGTTAATTAACAAGTTCAGCAAACAATATTATTACAATGTAGTTTACATTTGTAGTTGTTTTAAATTAACATACTAAATTCCGGGTAGTCACATGACTGAGCCAACCAATGATATACCGAGCATACACGCGGTGCATTATGGTTGGAGGCAGCAGTATTCTGTCAAAACAAGATTAAATGGTCATAAATGCGAATCTTAACCGACCAGAAAGCTTCGCAGTAATTACTAAATATATATGTATGAATTGTTTTAATATGAAGTAGTTGTGGAATGACTTTAACCACCATGAGTTATGCTGACGTGTCGATTATGTTCTATTAAAACCGGATGTTTTGCAGGAAAAGAAATGTGTTGTATGAAAGGAGAGAAGGTTAGCACTCCCCTTGACAAGGATGGAAGTGGCCCTTGTGGCCTGCAACACACATATGGTTAAGGCACTGCCACTTACTTCGTGGCATCTCTAACCAAGTTTTTCGACCTATTTTTAGTTTCTACATGACGTCAGCTACTTCCCTCAGGATACGATTCTCTTTCCATGCAGATCATTTCCGGGAGAAAGTTGCTCCGATAATAACTCCAACAAGGAGGTTCCCCCCCCCCCCCCCCACACACACACACGCACTTCTTTCTTTTGCTTGGACATGGATCCACTGTATTTAGCTTATATTTAAATTAGTTTTCAGAAAATAATCCACCCTCACATAAATATTGAGAGAAAACCTTGCCCCTAATTGACAGACTGGTGATGTGCCCAGGGTGAACCCACCTCTTGCGAACCTTAACGGATAAGCAATACAGAAAATGGATGGATGGATGGATGGATGGACATTGTAAATATAAATATTGTAGAGATGTGGCTTCCTGTTTATATAAGAGTGAACTATTGGCTTTACCTTGGAGTGCACACTTCCTGTTGTTTCTGGTGGGCCAGGCAGGATGTGCACTTTATTTTTCCTGTTTGCCTTTAACATTCAGCCAACTGCTGAACACATGGGAGGATTTCTTACCATTTTGCACAGAGAATCCACGACAAATGGTCAGGAAATTGGCTTTTTTTTTAAACATTTTGATGTTTTTTTTTTAATCCTTTATTTTTGTCCTTATTGTGCCTTTGTTGAATATATTGGCAGTACCCACAAATAGAACATAGATGTAACTATAACAGGGTGGTCTGTAAATAAGTTGTATGTGTAACATTGAGAAGAGCTTGTGGACGTAACAGTAGTTATTGAACGGTGCTTTGTAACGCTGTTTGTGATGTGGAAACTTGTGTTGAGTTTCACAATCACTCTGCTAAATGACTGAGAAAGCAAATATTGTTATTTGATTTCTGAGGAACTTCAGTTGAAATCTTGACATTTTTGTGAACTTTGCCATATGAAACGCCTTGAATTTAAAAGTGCCATTGTTTGACTTTTGTCTCAGAACAATAAATGCATGCATTATAACAATAACCAACACATCCCATAGTTTTATTTAAAAATTTAATTAAAAATGGGAGTCACAGTGTGTCGTTCAAGATCATATGTTAAAATCTGAGAGATATTTTGGTCCTTTAAATACTGCAAAAAAAAGAATGCTTAAAGTAAACTCATACACCATATACTTCAGTGAACAATCACTTATAAGCATAATAGCATAACACATTAATCACTTTAAACATTTCATACGTTGCATAGAGCTTAAAAACAAAGATTCCATCCTTTGGTTGATGTTTCAGTCACTGTAAACAATACATTTGTCTGACAATAAAGCTGTTAGGTCATGAAAAGTTAAGCATGTAACAGGCAAAGGTGGCGTCTTTATAACATTTACTGTGCAAATACAGAGAGAAGATGTTTGGTCCTGATTTCTTTTTTTTTAACCTCTAGACAATATGTAGGAATACAGTAGGCATTCGTTAATGAAAACTTCAAAAGACAAGTACTGTTATTTTCGGACCCGTTCTCAATAGTTGGGAGTGACATGCAGTATTGCTCCAAGTATCTCTACATACAAAGCCAATCATTTCTTTGCATCAGTAACCTGAGCTTGATAAGAGGTAACAAACCAGTAAGTTATCATGTGAAAAAAGTATAAATTGTCCACAACCATGAGGGGAATGTCTTTTAACACTCACACACACACATACATACACACACACACACACACACACACACACACACACACACACACACACACTGCTGTCTGTTTGCTCTCCAGGTAGGTACAGAACGAACCCTGCTGCGTTTTTCAGATCGCAACACTTAAGTGAATAGATTTCGTCCACTTGTGCAACAACGTACATCTTTACTAAGCTGATCAGCAGGCGTCGTGAAGAAGGGCATCAAGTACTTGTTTTGGGTCGCTGGACACCGAAGGCTGTGATGAAGACATTGACAACCACTATAACGAAGACGAATGCTGTAGCGAGGTTCTCCATCACGTTCAGCTTGTAGTGCATCTTCACATCATTCAGGTTCCACTTGACTGACAGAAGACAAAAAAATGTCATGTTTTACTGAAAAACAGTGACCTTTACTGTCCACAGGGTGGCAGCAGAGTGTCCTATCAGGTGAACTGCTGAATCAATCATTAATGAGGAGCAGTATGAATGAATGTACTGACAGAGTAGCCTTCAGGTGAATAATTAGCTCTCTCCTCCACAAACACAACAAACCTTGCAGAGCTTTACCATGAATATGTAGAAACCTCCTTTTAGAGTTATAAATTTTAATATTGGCCAAACGCTACGATGTGCTGAAAAGAGTTGTTTAAATTTAGAAACAACCGAGTGCTCAGCTGGTGTAGTTTGGTCCTCTGTCACAGTAGTTTTGTCTGTTAGGATGAGATAAAGATGCAGTGTGTGGGAGGGACAGCACCACTCAAACTTTGCACCAAGAGGCTCAGGTTTCCTGTCGACCTGTGGGCCTCCCATCAGACAACACTCAGCACTCTCTACATGTGTTCCTGGATGCCTACTGTATATAGGGTTTACATTACTATCCTATTTGGTCCCGTAGACAGTTGACTCTTTAGCCAAGCTAGATTAACATTGCTCAAACATGAAAAGTTCTGTCCTGAGTTTCTTATTAGTTTCTGACTATTGAAACGTAGTTTAAAAAAAAAAAAAGTAAACATGCTCCAGAATGACAGTATTTCTTTACCATATGATTAACCAAGTATTTGTGTGTATTCTAAGTCATCCAAGTAATAGTACTTGTCAGAATCTTTAACCAGGCTACATATGTTTAGGCTGTTCTATGTGATGTCCTGTGGTAACTAATATTCATTCACTAAGCCTCCCCTGACACCTCACTGAAAACTTCTGATTACTCTTTAGCAAAACATAATGAGAAAACTTTTATAGCAACACCTCAACTTTGGGGGCAGCACGGTGGTGCAGTGGTCAGCACTGTGGCCTCCCAGCAAGAAGGTTCCCGGTTTGAGTCCCGGCTTGGGCACGGGATCTTTCTGTGTGGAGTCTGCATGTTCTCCCTGTTCCTGTGTGGGTTCTCTCTGGTACTCCAGCTTCCTCCCACAGTCCAAAGACATCAAGAGGGGACGAGGCTGATTGATACTCTAAATTGACTGTAGGTGTGACTGTGAGTGTGAATGGTTGTCTGTCTCTATGTGTTGGCCCTGAGATGGACTGGTGACCTGTCCAGGGGGAACCCCACCTCATGGCAGAAGGCAGCTGGGATAAGCTCAAGCCCCCCCCGCGACCCTTAACAGGATAAGCGGTAGAAAATGGATGGATGGAAGTTAGCTACAGTATGTGTATGAGTAATAGGATCATCTCATGTGAAGCTAGTGGTGCGCTAGCAAATATCGCCCGGGTTATTTCATCATCATTAAACTACATAACTTGTACGAGCATGTCTAAATGTACCATGAATAAAACCGTGAACTGATGATGTCATCTGTGAATGTGGATGCTGACCGAGCTGCGTCAGATTAGTCATCGGCCATGGTGGTGACTCATAACACTGGGTCTTGCTGTTGGTCAACTAAGAATCTCCTAGCAACAGCCTGCAGATGTCAACTTGGCTAGCTGGCTAACCCACTGGCTAACACCCACCTATCTGAAGGGCGGAGGGTTGGCTTTCTACATGTGTGAATACTAAAATCCAATGAAACTTGGAGAAAAGGAGAAATCTTACCGATGAAGATGAGCATCACTCCCACTACGATCTGCAGGATGAGGGAGATGCTGATGAGCGTGATGAGGGGCACATAGAAGACGTACTCAGGTCCTTGCTCCAGCACAGCCTTCAGCTGGGAGGCGTTAGCCATCAGCAGAGCCACGTCCAGCATGCTCTCTGCTGCACTCTTCTTATTAGCATAATGGTTCATGTTCAGAGGGTCCCGCGGCCTCCTGGAGGAACCCCGCAGAGGAACCTGAAAGGCCCACACATCAGTATGACAGAGAATGACGTAGAAGTGGAGCGGTAATCTAGTCTTCATAAAACAAAACATAAAACATGATGTGAAATTCAATGTCCTGAAACACGAGTAACGCATTCGATGTGAAGAAATTCAGGAAAGCAAGGGTTTTTCTATATCTCCAACTTTTCATCAGAAACAGAAATGTGTCAGGGACTTTTCCCATCAAAGCTAGAAGTTGGAGCGTTCATATCCGCTGCAGCAAAAACAAGAAGTATGAAACAGAAGTGACGATGTGGGATCGTGATGCACTCATGTTTTCTTTACTGTGGGCTCTAAGTTTCAATCCATTTTTGAGTTAAACCAGTCTAGTTTCAGGTTGCGCTCTCACAAAATCAGATTTTCAGGACAAAACAAGACTCTTTTAGCCACTTGCTGCTGCTTTTTAAGGCCCCTAAATACATTCAAATTAACGAGTGTGGTATTTACTGATGTACTTTATGCACTGTATTCGACAAACTAATAAAACATATCAAGTTTGTGTGAATCTCAGATCTTATTGCAGGCTTTTAACCAAAAACCCACTCACTCTGACAAGACTCTGACATACAACAATGCTAACTTATTTCCGGGATTTAGGAATCATTCCTGTGCTACCCTGTCATTAAAATTATCCTATTTTATTTTATTTTTTGGAGCCGATTCAGAATCAGAAAATTAGTTGTCAACTGTTTAGATAATTAATTGCTGTTTTTTTCGAGCCCCAATGAAAAATATGGCTGTTTCTAGACTCAAATATAAGGATTTACCGTTTTTTTACTGTTGTTTTTTAAATTTGTATTTATGGAAAACAAAATTAGAGTCTTTAGGTTGGGGACTGAAAAAAAAAAAAAGAATTTGAAATGTCACTTCAGTTGCTGGGGAACTGTGATGAGCATTTTTTTTTTTAAATGCTCTTTTCATTTTTACAGCCTGAACAATTTAATGTGCAACTCAAGGAAAAAGGGAGAAAGAATCTATTAAAACAGAAGATTAATATACAATGAAGACAATCAGCTCCAGCCCTGCAATATTTCAGTTTTCAAATATCAATGTGTATCAAATGTTTAGTCGATAGAGGCACCACTTTATTTAAGGTCTGTGTGGAAGCTGTGCGGTGTGGTCGGTACCTCAGGGACACTGGGGTCCAACTCTACATCCAGGTGTTAAAAATACCACCACTAGTTTTGCAATCCGACTTCTCCTTTTATTTTGTTTTCTGTGGAAAACAAGGAAGTGAAAGTGCCCAGTAACTGAACTCTGACAGCAGCACCCCCGAATCAGTCAGTCACTGTACTAGTTCCAGTCTGAGCGTCAGAAATATTTGGTCCAGTCACGTCCTTTCTATGAAATAAGTGCTTCACAGGAACACAAAGATGGCCTCCACCCAGATACAGATGGAAAAAATGAGTGCCACTTGTGACCTTGGTACAAAGAACACAACGACTCCAAACTAATCCACGGGAAAGTATCCAACGCTGAGCCAGCACAGGGGATCGCTGCCCTCTGTAAGCACAACAAATGGTGGTGCATGGGGCTGTACGGAGAGTACAGAAAACAGACCAAGTCATTTTTATCTAAATACACTGAGATATTTATACAGGAAGTGGTCAAGCCTTTTTTTTTTTTTTTTCTTTTTTGGAAATGTAAACGTGCATTAAGATTAACCATCAGACATCAGTATGTAGTACAAATATCACATCATAGGAAATTCTGGTCCTTGCCAAGACCTGTCTCTCCCTCTCTCTTCGTACATACAGTACAGAGCTCAGGGTCTCACCCAGGTGGGGTACAGCATAGCGGTCTGACAAGGACGCCATTGTGTTCTGGCTGGCAACTTCCTGTGCTGAGGTCCGGCTCTGCACACCTCTCTCACCACCGCTGAAAACCAGCCAGGCCATAGAGTGAAGAGACGCGGTCCAGCGACAGATGGGCATCAGGGTCACCAGCACTTTCACTTCTTCAGTAAAAGGGTTAAGAGGAAGTCTGCGTTCTTGGTCAGAATATTTGTTTGTAGAGCAATGAACCCCACGGCCTCTTCAGTCACTGTCAGGCAGTGAGCTCTCAATACCCGCATTATTGAGATGATCACTGCCACATTTGGTCGGCCAGGAAGAATAAATCTATACGTATCAAAGCATCGACCAGGCAGAAAACTATCCTGATGATTCAATATTGATGTATTTGTGACACACTTTTTCACAATTGCTCCATCACTGTCAACATCCTGGGTACTAAACCCTTCAGCTGTAGGAGGAGGCTTAAGGTGGAAGCTTGTTGCAGGCCGTCAATTAAAGCCTTGTTTGAATCACTTGCTTGGACTTGTGTGGTCCCGGCAACTGAGTCACTCTCTAACCTCTACATAATTTATGTACAGAGAAGTTACGATACATCTTACGAAATTCAAAATGTCCTTTTTTAAAATTATGAGCTCATTTAAATGTGAGTCACCGTGTGATGTTTTCCTCCATATCTCAAATAAGCTCCAAACCTGGTATCAGAGTAACTATTATCAATATATGAAGTGAACACTGAAGGGAGGTGGACATCTTGAAATTAGTACTGCTCCTTAAATTGTTACTATGAAGTTGTAAACAATCCAACACGCGTGGACAAAATTAATTTTAAACCAAAAAGGAATCGAGATTGATCATCAAAATTAACTACTGAATGAACTACTTCAGATGGAATATTTCTCAGGCACAAAAATCACTCCAAGGAAGTTAAAATTCCAGGATAATAATATTATTTTAATACTAATAACCTATTCTTTTTTGGAGTGCAACCAACAATCATCGTCCCAAATATCTAAAGCTTTATTTGATTACGAACCAAAAATGATTGTTAATAAACTACTTACTAATTCATTAAAACAATTTACTGGTTGATTATGGGTTTAAATGACCGAGTGTGGTACACTGACGTTACAAGTGACGAACGAACATTAAAACACAGCTGATGGGGTCTTAGGTGCATCACGCGTCACTGGTTTAGATGGTTCCACGATGGGACGAATTACTGGTCTTGTTGAAAGTATAAACTCAGGTTCTGGTCTCTGGACAGGCTGGCCCTGGACGATCGACTGTCATTACGTAAACTGGACCTTCGTGGACGGACTGAGGTAAACTCCTCCCTTAACTTTCGAATTAATACCGTCTGAACCGGGCCTGGAATATGAAGATTAACTGGTCCTTTAACGGAATAGAGGCTATTAGTTCGTTTCTGCTGGTCCAACGTCAAATGAAGGATGGACCAAAAACGATGAAACCCGAGTAGACCTCTTGACTTGAGATGTTTCCGTTGGAGCAGCTCTCTGCTGAGCCTGACCGGGACATTAGCAACACCGAGGGGCTTACCGGACCGTGATGAACTCTTCCACATAACGGCGCCGGCTGCTGCCTTACCTCAGCATCCCCGTTTTCACCGCCGTTCATTTCCAAGTTTTCCGTAGGCATTTTTTCTCTTGTCTGAAAGGGCGCCGTGGTCCAAGGGAAGTAATTAGCGTGGACAATGGTGGTTTAGGAGTCGGTGGTCCAACCGCGAGCTAAGTCACTCTGTATACAAGGCTGCTGTGACGACAATGGGGGAGACAAGCCAAAGACTACCGCCCCTCCAGCATGTCAGACGGCTGTCTTCAACCAGGCAGCTGAGAGGAGGTGCGGAGAGGGCGGGCTACTCTCCTCTGGTACCGTTCACGAGGTCATTTCATCCTCCAGGACTGAGAAAATGATGTCACAAAGAGAACATGAGAACAGTTTTTTTTTCTTCGTTTTTATCGGGATGGCTTGAATAAAGCTAAACACTGACACCGTGCGTGCGTACTCGGTATTGCAACCTGAAGACTTGGAGAAAAGAGTAGATGCTTCACAACAAGCTGGAGTTACTCATAAGCTGATTATTGTCAAAGTAGGTTACTGTATTAAACCTGTATACACAAACACAATTATTTTCTTCAGCTTTGTTTCAGGTATGAAATGAAATGGTTTAATTTACAAATGCTAAAAGTTCTAGACATCAGAAATGCCATTTTAAAACATTGCCACTGAGAAAAAAATTAGTCCAATAATAAAACGTACAGATTGAAGGCTTTACTTAAGGGATGATGGTTTGTGATTCACCATGTTGCAGCATTTGTAATAAAATGGAAGGGGAAAAAAGGGAAAAAAACAGCCACTGTTAAATAATCAAAGGAGTACATAACCTCAAAAATAATAATGTAACAAAATATTTCTACTTAAATACTGCAATCACTGTGTCTGCATTGGATTTGAATTCATGCGTAATGTTTATAAAGACACTGGAATACAATTTTCACATGGAGCCCATCAATAGACAAACTAAAAGTAATTTGTTTTAGTAGAATTGCATGAATAATATCATTACCTCACAGGGCATAATTGGGATCGTTTCTGACCTCAGTATGACCTTCATTTTTAGTACAAAGTAGTTCTTACTTAAAACCCGAGAGTCTTTAAAAATACGTCAAATCAACCAAATAATTTTGTTTTTGTATTATTATTTCTTGCGTGAGGTGTTCGTGTTACTAACCACGTTGTTTCAGTCCCACGTGTTTCCCATCACAAGTCTTATCCCCCAACATTGGAGCTCTTATAAGTGAAGTAACTTGACAAAGCAAGGAACAGCAGCTCGGTCACTGAGGAACATCTGGCTGTGTGTAACTGCACCATGAAAGCAGTGAAAAGGATGACCAGGCACTATTGAAACAAGCATTCTTCCCAGGAAAAAAAAGCCTGAGCCCACCCACCAACTGATTCCCATTATTCCCATAGTTTCCCTGGTGATCGGGGCCAGGTTTGTCTGTCAACACTGGTCCCGTAACACCGGTGCATCTCTAAGAGAAAACCAAACTTTAGAGCTCTCTGCTGTTCAGAGCAAGCAATCGATCTTTAACTTCTCTACTGGGAGGATGATGTAAATTTGCAAGAGGGGTGAAAACAGTTGAAAACATACTAACTATACAATCATTAATTTGCCAGTACTCTTTGTGAGTCTTAACTGATTTTATTTATGATGCATTATTAACTTTGGACAATGTAACATGCAATATGATAATTATATTATTATTAAAAACAAGAGACAGTATTAAAGGGTTCAGTTAAATGATTCTGGTCATTTATTCTCCTCTCTTTCTTGTATTTTGTCTTAATTGTATTCTTATGTATTCTTTCATTTGAATCACCCTCTATGCCCTGTACTGATGACGTGGACGCTGCGATAGCGATCATCTGATCAGATGGAAGACATAGTTTGGGATTAATTCTGTTGAGGGATAGCGATAGCGAATGAAATGTGGATTATTCTGAGACGAAAATATCTCCTTCTTTTACATTATCGACCCTCAGCCTCCTTGCTTGGCGTCCACGTGGGTGTCAATATTAACATGGGCTCCTGTAGCTCTTAAATATCACCATCGTCCCTCACGGGTGGCAGGAAACGTCTTCCTATTGGAGGCGAGGCGCGTCACGACCAGGGCGGACAGTGGTGTGGTCCACACGGCAGGATGAGGAGGGTGCCGCCCAGAAGCGTGCCTACTTATTGGATCGACCTATACGTGTTGTTGCTAGGGGCGTGCGTTGTGCTGTGAAATATTCTTGTTTCCCTGGGTCTTTTTTGATGACAATTAAGAAGATAACAACACGGGGGTGATAAATGCGCCGAGAACCGACTGCTTAAAACCTGAGGGGGACCGTGCCGCAGTGAGCTTAATCTGATAAGCGCTTCTCTCCATCCTGCGTTGCGCTCCGATCCGTGATATCACTGGAGAGAAAAGTGCGTGTGGATAGTTAAAGGAACAATGCAGAGATGCTGAGGTCACACTTCTTGGAGCTGATTCAGATTTTCACCCGTTCGCCGGTTATTTATTTGCAGGTCGATCGCTGGTTACAAGGAATGACAGCGGCGCACTTGCCCGTGATGTGTCTGCTGTGGAGGGATTAGTGTGTGGCACATCCCGGCCTGCCCACTGTAGGCCACTCTGGGGAACAATCGCGTTTAATAGAAAGATCCAAGGAGGGGATTTTAGCCAATGTGGAGGGAATTGCTTTTGTGAACTGGCAGTGCCATCAACTCCGGTGTGTTCTGCAGCGAGGTGGACCGGGGTGTGAACTTGCTGGAGCAATGCGCGCATCCTCCGAGCTCAACATCTTGTGGAGATGCTCCGTGTCCTAAACAAATTCAAGGCATATAGGTCCATCTAACCTGATCTCACGAACTGCGTCACTGAGTATTGCAGGTAGGCAGCAAACTCTTCCACCGCCGGGAGGGGAGCATGCTGGTCATCCTCGCACAATGTCGCCGGTAAGGTGTTGAGCAGTTTACCGGGGATGGATTCAGTGGATGAATCCAGCAAAGATCCGCCACTAGGATCCACATTTTCCTCAGCACCCAATTTGGACTCGGACATAAATGCAAATGCATTTAGGCCAATTTATGAGAACGGGGCAGACCACAATGTCAACATACAAAACACAGCCCTGCGAGGAGCCAGTGACCCCAGCGCCTACCCCTCCACAGACTACCGCGGGCTGCTCCGCCAGAGGTTCATCCGGAGAAGTATGTGGGTGTCTGATTCCGAGGAGCAGTCGGTGGACCCGCAGGAGTGTGTCATCAGCACACCGGTACTCAACATCGACCTGCGCTCTATCGTTGGCCGGGGTCGGACCCGGGCCTTACATGTGACCCGTCTGGGCCTCCAGGAGACTTCCAACCCGGAGAGCCAGGTGGGGCTGAAGGACAGTGCCCCAGAGAGCGCAAGCACAGGTGTGGAGCAGGGGAGCGAGACTGAGGCCAAGGAGGAGGTCGGGTCTTCTGATGTCACAGGTAAAGCAGGAAGTGACGAGAACGAAGAGGAACCTGGCATGAAGGCGGTATCCACATCACCCGGGGGGCGCTTCCTCAAGTTTGACATTGAGCTGGGGCGAGGGTCCTTCAAGACGGTCTATAAAGGGCTCGACACGGACACCTGGGTGGAAGTGGCGTGGTGTGAACTCCAGGTACGTCCACTCATCGTTCACGTCCATGAATCAGCAACAATGGAAACACCTGCCTTGCAAAGTTCATTTGAGTGAGAATGAAATAAAGTGACTTCATTCACCTGAAGTAGCAACAATCAAAATGAATAGTTCTATTCCAATTATTTCACTGTTCAGAGGACTGGGAATGATGATCAATATCAAAAAGTGACTGGATTATTATCAGCACACAGCACATATTATATAACTTCTCAGTGACTTCACTTAAAGCCCTACATCAGGATTTATGACTGCTTCAGGGTAAAATTGATTAACCAATCAGCACCAGATCTCAATACTCTGTTATCCTGCACCTCCGCGCATGACACTACGGAATGTTTACAACCTCATATTTTGTGAGATGTTACTGTGTGAGACACAGATGAGATACTTTGTTGCCATGTTGATTTTGTTCATGAAATGTGTCCAAGTGAGTCAACCTTATTACAGAGAAACATTACGGAGCAGACGGAAGAGGAGGAGACTGCGCTTTCCCTCTTATGATGCTTCATTTGGTTTTAAATCCATTTCACACTGAGATGTTCTCATCATGCAGTCATGTGTTACAGGAATGTTAAACCTGACATCAGCAGACACACGGGCTGACCTTAGATTTAATCTGAGTAGATTATTTAGAGTTTTCAGCAATTCAACAAATGAGGGAAGTGAAGGCATTTTCATTTTGCCCCACAAAGGTAGAAATACACTGCCTCATAACACAGAGCTTGTTGTATCTCTAATCTGTGTATGTGATAATCTAATGACCAGTCTAAATGCTCTCCATGTGATATACAGATTAGCCTGCAGACAGACCTGTCGGCAGGCATGTGTCAAACTCTGTGCGGAGTAGAATACTTGCCAGGAGATTGTATTTCAGATCTCTTAATGAACTATCACGGTGAACTAGAGAAAATAGTGTGCAGTAAAGTACAGAATCTATTATGAGCAGGTGAGGTATGCCAAGAGATTCAATGCAGAACATAATTTTATGAGCTTTTGATTTACAATAATGAGAATAGTGTTGCTACTTTTAGGTTCCACCCTGCAGTGTGACTTTATTGATTCTACAGCAACAGCATGATAGGGTGGTTTTTTTTTTTTAGTCGTCCTGGGCTTGCAGAATCCAGGTTCACTCTGTCAGTTGTGACAAAACTAATTATAGAAATTAGAAGCCAGTTCAGGTCCACAAGATCAATAGGCCTCATTCATGAAATATCCTTTCTTCTTACACGCATTTGGATGTGTTTTACCCTCAATTTAGTCTTACGGACAGCAAGCAAAGCCTGGTGGAAACTCCTTGCTCCTCACATCCATTGGTAGCTTTTCTAACATTCAAGTATTTGCAAGCCTGGGTAACTGAGGAAATCAATAGGTGTCACCAGGCTTTTCTTCCTTTCTGCTTTAACACACAATTCGATTTTTTTTTTTTTTGCTCTCAATTTAGTCTTACAAATTTGGGCCTAAGAATATTTCATAAAAAAGGCCCATTGTACTCTTCTCACAGTTCCCATGAGCAAAAAAATGTGAAAATGACGTTTGGCCTGCTCTTGAGTTTTCAAAATTAGCACCATAATACACATATAATGAGGCTCATTTGGATGTGAAACCTCAATCAGTCCTTTAAGAACTTTACTAAGTCATTCCCCTGTTGACTGTACACGAGTAAATTAATGTCTCCTGGTTACATCCCAGGATTAAACCTTGGCTCCACTTTCATTACCTATGTTTGAATATGACTTCACAGTATATCTCACATTCAAATTCAGCTTTTTAAGTCTTCGTTGGGATTTAAAGGGATTTAAAGTGCACCTCAAGTGAGCATAAATCTTGCCTCAGTATTTCTTGTCGTCTGTCAAGAGAGAAACCAACTGCTGGTGGTATTTTTAAACACTTCTACATTATTAACCGCACTTCATAAAGGGGCAGTACATAGTAGGTGTGTGACAGGGGTGGTCTTGCATTTGATCTCCTCAGCATGTATGTGCAGCAAGCGTGTGTGTGTGTGTGTGTGTCTGCATTTGTCTGAGCAGGCTCTTAAGGGAGCTCTAGTGATGATTCAACCACCCTGTCCCTGGAGGTGAGGCCTTGCCCTTTAGAGCCTCTGTGCCTCGCTTACAAAAAGCCAATGTAACTCAAATACTGTCCGTCGATGGACTGTATGCGGTATTGTACAAGTCAAAGAATGAGACAGCAAAAAACACACAATTGCATTACACACTCATATGAATCAGTAGGAGAGCTGCTGCCTGGTGTAGAACAGGCCAGAATGATAGTACTATTTACAGATTTGTCTATTTAAAAAAGATGGTCTACTGAGAAAGTCATTCAGCAAATTAGGCAAATATGAATTAGTGAAAATGCTTGCTCGCGATCTCACAGTTTTACATTTGTCTCGTTTGATCACCCCATGATAAACACTAAAAGTGAATTTATCTCCTGTGGTATTACAACACAGATGTCTGGAGAGTGAATCTTGCTGATGCAGCCCTCTGCAGCAAGACAGAGAGAGAGCGAGAGAGAGAGAGAGAGAGAGAGAGAGAGGAAAAAGAGGGAAAGGGTGGGTTCAGTTAAGGATAATGTGTAAAGCCGCTGTATTTGATACACAGCAAAATGATGGCTACACTTATATTAAACGCACCACTGTGTCCTCACCTTGCACACTCCATTTGGCTCAAATATCCTTGCTATTCATGTTCGCTTTTTTTTAACTCTTTTTTTAATTTCTGTATTGTAAATGCCACACCTTGCTTAAGTCTCATCTCTGCACAGAACCTTAGTACTCGGTCAGAAACTGCGGAGAAACGACATAGACAGTGATGGAGGTAAGATGCATTATGCTGCGCACTGCGTAGGTCACTCACTGTTGGCTGTAAATGAAATATGATTCTCCAGCATCAATCAATAATCAATGCAGAGGATGTGCAAAACATTATCATGTTTCCCAGATGTTTGAAACTACAATAAACACTTAAAATGTGATCATTAAGACAGCAAGATCAAAAATGTGGAGGTCACATAAGGTTTGACAATGGGTTGTTTCTGCGTGCTGACTAAAGAGAAAGAGAAATGTAGAGGATGTTGGCTGTCAGCTGTTTTACTATTTATACAACAGCTCAGGGAAGGCAGGGGCCAAAATATTGATCCAGTATACACGGATTCACTCAGGCCTGTGGACCCAAAGATGTACGATTTCAACCCATTCCACTTTCTTCTTATTTACTCACAGATTGTGGTTATTAAATCTTTTTTTTTTTGGACATTTGGTATTCACAAATGAAAACATCTCTAATCACAGATGTTTCTGTCAGTGTGTCAAATGACAATGAAATTTAAGATTTTAACCTAAATGTGGTTGAGTTTTTAAAAATGTTTTTTTTTTATTGTTATGGGTTTTTCTTCTTGTAAATACAATAGTTATATATATAAAAAAAGAAGAAATAGTTCTGACCCTCATGTTTACCCCCTAAAATGCCATGGTTGTGTTGACTCTCCACATGAGCCTGAGGCAAATAGTTTTCCTCCTGAAGATACTTGGGAAGATTTTCTGTAAGAGGATAAACACAGTATAGGATAACTTTTTTAGCCTTTTATTGTATTGTATGTAAAAAAAAAAGAAGAAGGGATCATATTTGAGCTGTCACGCAAACCTGTCAAATGACCACTGCTGCATCTTCTCACTCTGATTGGGCTCAAGAACACTGGCATGAACAGTGAGTGAACTTGGAAGGAATTTTTCAGTTATATTTAAAAAATTAATGCTCTTTTCTCTGTGTTACCAAGGAACGGAAACTGTCCAAAGTTGAGAGGCAGAGGTTCAAAGAGGAGGCAGAGATGTTAAAGGCTCTTCAGCATCCCAACATTGTGAGATTTTATGACTTCTGGGAATCACCGGTCAAAGGGAAGAAGTGCATTGTTCTGGTGACAGAACTAATGACCTCAGGGACACTAAAAACGTGAGTCACAAAGAAAATAGGACAGAAAAAATATTCTGTTCTATATTGTATGAGATATGTTTGTCCCTATGTGAGCCTGTTTTGCATTTTTAGTCCTGCACATGACTGTGTTGTCAAATTTATTTTCGAGGACAGTAATAAGATGACCTACGTCATTGCAACAAGCTTCTGATAACGTAATGACGTCATTACAGCAGAGCTAATGTGAGACTTCTGTCTCTGCATTTCCAAGATATCATCCCCGTTACAAAATGGATAACTGGGATTTGAAATTTCGCATTCCTGCCAAGGTGTTAATTCAGAACCTCCAGCACTCATTGCACTGCAAGATGGGTCATTTTCCAACATCACATGCAGTGAGGGGAAGGCGTAAAACTACTCTAAATCTTTCTGCTGAAAAATGTATAATTTATATCATTGTGTCTGTCTTGATCTACTAATTGAGGTGATAGCGGTTATGGACTTAGACTATAAGCAAGTGAATTATTGTCTCGCAGAGTTTAATCTAAGCAGTTAGCACCACTGTGGCTGCCATTAACTGCTGCTGAAACCTCCAACCTCATTCAGGTGGTAGATGGACTCATTTTTATCTAGTGCCTTTCTAACTTAGCAGCTGTCAAAGTGCTTTGCAGTGCTGCTTCATTCATTCACACACTGCACCATGCATGGTGCCAATCTCATGAGCAATTTGGGTTTGAGTATCTTGCTCAAAGACACTTTGACATGCTCTCTCAAAGTGAAGATCAAACGAGCAATCGCTGGGTCACAATACTGCCACTATCTCCAAGACAAGCTGCCCCAGATCAGCCATGACGCTCATTATTATGAAAAAGAGAAAGATTCAAATTAAAAATAGATCTCAACTTGGTTGCCTTTGTTGATGAGGTTTTTCTTCATCATTTTACAGCTAAATAACTAATTACTATTATTTGTGTCTTTTTAAAAAGACAAAGACAGAGCTGCATAATAAGTGAGATTTTAATGATTGTGTTTAATGAAGTACTAGAAACTTCCAGCACAGAAACAGGGGATCACTTCATCTGCTCACTGGCTAGTTGAGGACAGACCTTGATATATCAATCCGTCAGGCATCTCAAGTTTTGACAAACGAACGTTCCCGACCTGATTACACGTGTTTTTACGTATGTTTCCTGCTCTCGCAGCTATCTGAAACGCTTCAAGGTGATGAAGCCTAAAGTTTTGAGGAGCTGGTGCAGACAGATTCTCAAAGGTCTCCACTTCCTCCACACAAGGACTCCGCCCATCATCCACAGAGACCTGAAGTGTGACAACATCTTCATCACTGGTCCTACCGGCTCCGTCAAAATAGGAGACCTGGGCTTGGCAACACTCAAGAGGGCCTCCTTCGCTAAAAGTGTTATTGGTTAGTTATTGGCTGGTTAGCCACCTTACGGTTTTATTGTGATGAACAGATGTCTTTTAATGTAAGTTCTTAGAGCTTATGTTTCGTTTTGGTTGGCCATATGAAAAGACACTATTGCTCACTTTATAGTAATGTATGCTCATATCATAGGTGTCATTTTTTTTAAACAATGTTAACTATAATTAAAGTCAGTATATGTCTGTTTTAGGCTCCAGTAGTGTGGTCTAAGTTTTATTGTATAAACTTATATTAATGCATTTGATTTGGACACAAATCCAGAATTTGTGACTTTCCAAACTTCTTCTGACTTGCCTGTCAAGTGACTTTTTAGGATATTCAACAAATCCGCCTTGTGAACGTTTTAGATTTCAGTCTTCGATGCTGGTATTGATTCCTGAGTTTATAAGTAATCACCCAATCTTGATTCAATTCTCCAGGCACTCCAGAGTTCATGGCCCCAGAAATGTATGAGGAGCACTATGATGAGTCTGTGGACGTCTACGCCTTTGGGATGTGTATGCTGGAGATGGCCACCTCAGAGTACCCCTACTCTGAGTGTCAAAACGCTGCTCAGATATACCGCAAAGTCACAAGTGTGAGTTTACGCACAAAGTTAGATTAATCTCTGTGCCAATAAAATATATGAATTTGCAAGCATGTATATCACACATTCCCTCTGATTTATTATTTAGGAACATATATATAAATTAATAAACTTAAATAACCTGCTTTATAAATTAAACCCAGTTCATCATATTGCTTTTTTTTCACATAATCCTCAAAATAACATACAGTATTTTAAATATTTTATAAATCATAGCGTTTTCTTTTCTATCTTACAATGCATTTTTCATAACTTGCTCCAGAACCTGGTGGCATTATGGCAGAATAGAAACCAATGTATTCCTTCATGTGGCTGAAAAGCACATTTTGTATCGTGTGCAGTTTCACAAATGTATTCAGCAACCCAAATAGTTTACATACATACATAGTTTAGCATCGAGTCTTTGGAAATGGGGCACTTTAGAGAGTCTGCCTCTGACACTGTAGCTGGTACTCTTGAGTCATGACATGTTATCGTTGCCTTGTTTTTCTTTTTTGTTGCCAGGGGGTGAAACCTGCCAGCTACAGTAAAGTTAGCGACCCAGAAATTAAAGAGATAATTGGCGAGTGTATCTGTCACAGATGGGAGGAAAGGTAAGTTTCTTCAGCATGTTGTATGCAGGCAAGGTTTTATCCATAACCTAACACACTGAGTTGTGTTTGTGTTCCTCCACCGTGATGTTAATGCCACTGTTTGACTCCGACACAGTTAATGCCTCTGTGCCTCATTCTCTTTAACTGCCACAGTGACCTTTGTATGCATCAGTAGCTGCAAGAGTGTTTTTGTTGGTGTGTTTCCCGCAGGTACTCCATCAAAGACCTCCTGAATCATGCCTTCTTTGCGGAGGATACAGGTGTGAGGGTGGAGCTGAATGAAGAAGATGATGGGAAAAAGTCCTCGATTGCATTAAAGCTGTGGGTCGAAGATGCTAAGAAGCTGAAGGGGAAATACAAGGACACTGGTGCTATTGAATTCACTTTTGACTTAGTGAAAGAGGTTCCAGAGGTTGTTGCTCAAGAGATGGTAGGTATATGTTTCTACAATTACTGTCAGATTTGTTTAATATTGATGGAAGAAGCATTTTGGACAAACTTAGTATTACTTTTATTTTCACTGAGCGGTCCAGAAGCACTGCTTGGGTCTCAGCACTCATTTGTTGTTCACATCAGTCTCCTCTCTTGTATTCCACCTGCTGGCTTTTTTTGTCACCTGGGCTACAATCGTGGAAAATACTCCATTCCGATTGGCTGGCAGATGTCTGTTAAAATCAATGTTGAGCAAAGTTCTAAATCAAAGAGCAAAGGAAGCTGCATAGTAAAGTTGTTAGTTATAATAGGGGGAAAAAGTTTGCTGAATCACTGTGAAACTCACCATTAAATGAGCATAATATTGTATGACGAGGTGGCAATGAAACCTTCCCTCATCTATCCTTCAGTTATATGCAGACATCTTGTTGTGGATTATCTGATGCGTAGTTCCACTGTGTGTCTTATTAAATGCAACCTTCCTCAGTATAAGACACTACCTTTTGCATTACTTGTTCTTCTATCCAACATACTGAGTTTGTGAAACAGCTGGTGGTTGTGGTTCGAGGAACGGCTATAATAGAGACACTGCATTAGAGCATCTCAACTGTGTTCTGTAGGTGGAGTCTGGCTTTTTCCTGGACTGTGATGTGAAGATAGTTGGGAAGTCAATCCGTGATCGTGTGGCTCTCATTAAATGGAGAAGGGAGAGAACATCCTCATCAGGAAATGGCGAGATGGCTGTGAAGAAGACGCAGCAGAATCTACTGCAGGTGCCGGGTACTGGTGTACCACAAGGAACTATGCTATCAACAACAGACTATGAAGACCAGGAGTTGGAGCAGCAAACGCTGGCTGTACCAGTCACTACCTCTTCCACATGTGAGGATCTGCTAGGATAATGACCCATGACTGTATTGTATAGTATATTATTTAATGCACATACGTTTTTTGAAGCAAAAAAGTATATGCTGCCTTTTCCAGGACCCACAAATGTGTGTTGAGGTCCCTTTTTTCCTGCTGCTTCACGTCTTTATGTTTCAAGAATGCAGAAAGAGCCAGCCACGTATACTAGCTTGAAGCTAAAGGCAACCCTCTTGACTTAGTACTAACAGCAGCAAAAAAATGACTGGTATAATCCACATCTTTATCCAACAGAATGCTCAATAATCCAGTAAATTATACAGTAATCCTCCGGACCAGCTAGCACATTCATTTGAACCAACTGAATCTCGTTCATGGTAGCACCACAGCTGAAGTATTCTAGTTTATTTTTAGCTCAGATCAAAGTGTTTGTGGATTACTGAGCATGCAGCTGAATGAGGAAGATGCGGACTATCCTAAGAAATGTGCTTGCGATTTTGGAAGCAGATGTTTTTGGACAGATTTGCTGTTGCTGTTCGAGAGGGTTGCGTTTAGCTTCAAGCTCAATATACTGGGCTGACTCTTTCAACATTCTGGATGAACCAAGAATGATGCTGTTGGGAAAAGATCTTTGTGACCTCAAGTCTCCTATATGTAAGCACCTAAGTCAATATACAGCTTTTGTGGGACATATCGATTTACCATAAAATGAAACAAAATAGTGAAATTGTGGGCTTATTCAAGTTAAAAGAGAACCAGAGAAAAGGAGACTGCAGTGTTTGAAAATCACCTATTAGTCAGCAATGAGACATCACACCCAGCTGCTGAATTTTAATGAGTTGCTACTCTAGTGTCTCATCCCCTCCCTGCCCTTGCCAAATGTCTATTCTTCCTGCAGAGGGCATTGTGGTGAATTATAAATTTTCTATTCACTCTATTACAGCGGACAGGGGAGTGAGCTCTGCCGTGAAATTAGATGATCCAAACACACAGCAAAATGGCTCCTACCAATCTCTTCCCGAACCCATCTCCACAGCTCAGATGATCTTCAGTCCCTCTGCACAGCCAGACCCTCAACTGCACCAGGGGCCCTACCAGCAAACTGCAGCACAGGCCTCACATGACAAATACCAACAAACATCCACGCAATTACATCAGGGAGCTTACCAGCAAAGCACTAGTCAGCTGCACCCTGGGACTTATCAACAACCTGCAGCACAATTGCACCTGGGGTCATATCAGTCTCAAACAGTAAGTGCATGCATTTATTATGTCTGTACAATCTTTTTTATTAGGATGTTCAGTCTTTCTAAAATAACATTTTTCATTTGCTTTTTTTTCTGGGGGGGGGGGTGGTGATTTCTGATCAGCGTCACTGCAGTGATCCCTTTATATGTCATCACAAGTTGCTCATCGCTGAGAGCTCTGTGTGCAGGCGTGGAAGTGCCTCCCTGGTGGAGCTATTACAGAGTAGGACACACCCTCCCCATGAGCCAACGTCTCCAAGCCATTTCTCACATGATTCGGCCTCGATAGATACCTCAGAAAACTCAGTGCACGCCACAGACAACCTATTTTCTAACCCTTTACAGAACCCCTCATTATTATCTTCCTATATGCCACCCCATCTACTTTCTCATCATGACTCTGTAAGTCCTTTAAATTCACCTGTCCTTCCCACAAATGTACGCCATCCGTCAGAGCGCCGTCTGAGCACCCCACGCAGCCCGCAGCCCAACCACCGCTGTCAGGCTTGCATGTCTCTCCTCCTGACAGACGGGATGAAGGGAAGCAGAAGTTTTGGTCACACACATGTTAGCTCTTTCTCCACATCTGCCCAGTTTACTCCACTCTCTCAGCCAGCCTCATCCCCATATCAGGCAAGGTCTACTCCAGTTAGTCTATCTTCTTGTTTGGCCTCTTCCTCACCATTAAGAAGAAGTTTGTTCGAGGGTGGAGATCTCACTCTCCTCAACCACTGTCTCCATCACATTGTCAGCCGCAGAACAAGTTCTCCCACCCTCTCAGGGAGGCAAACTAACTATCCTATGGGCAACCACCGGGAGTTTGGGGGTTCCACCTCCCTGTCGGTTGAGAACATAGACAAGAGTAAGAGCCTGGATGTTCCACTCTTCTGTAGCCCAAATGTGAACTGGAAGCTTCTCTCCACACACGACAGCAAAGGCAGACCAGATCCACCGGTAGGTTGGATAAGGAGGCTCTATGCTAAAGGCTGCCATAGTGATCCTGCAAGCTGCTTCTCTTCATTGGTCGCTCCATAATGGTAGTCTCCTGCTTACCCCCAATAAGGGTTTGACGTCATACCAAAGCAAGAGAGTGTAATGGCAGGCAAAATAATGTGCTACCCCAGTGTGTGTCAGTAAACAGAATGCATGGCTGACGATAGATTCCCACAGTAACTTTCCCCTTTTCATTCAGCTTCCCTGACAAAAAATGACAACCCCTTTCTTTGATACACTGAACATTTTTCACCTTGAATTGAAGTAAATATACCATCAAGATCTTCTGTTGCACTATGAGTCATCTTGCAGTGTGCCTACAGAGTCCAGTAAATGTGTTCTCTCATGTGTTTCTGACAGACAATTTCGGCTCCTGCAACACCAGCCTCGACTGCACACCAGAGCAGACAGACAGCACAGAGCTTCCCATCCGCAACTCCCGTCCCACAGACACAGCTTGCAGCCCAACCCAGCCAGGACCAGGTACTGCATGTATCCAGCCATGACACCCCCCTGACATTAGCTGTAATTAGATGCCAAAAAAACCCCCCAAAAAAAACAGAATTGGATTGCAAGTTGCTGAGTAATGTATCATATAAATCTATTGGGATTGTTGGTGGTGCAAAACTAAATAGCAGATTTCTGTTTTCGTAGCCATATAAGAATGTTTGACAGATAAAATATTAATGGTCTTGGTGCTTTTTTTTTTTTTAACTTTACAGCGGCCACTTCATGAAAGCTATTAGAAAGACTGTTAAATCAATTTGATATTGCACTCCTTTAACACTTTTTCATTCAGTGCATTCTTCTTACTTTAAATGCTGCTGTCTACATTACCCATATTGCATCTTGACTTAGGTCCGCGTCTGGTTGTGCGTGCGTGTATGTGCATGCACGTGTGTGTGTGTGATGGCTTCTCATATAGCTTTGTTTCCTTCCATTTGTCTCCTCTCCTTCCTTTAGTGTCATCTCCAGCCAGCTGGTGTCCTTCCGCAGGTAGAACCATCATATCCTATATCTAGCTGCTGCCAGCTACATTGCAAATATTGCAAACCACACTGAATAATTAAATCATCTACTCTCTGTATTTCGCACTTTCTTCAAGTGGAACACGGACCAGAATATCTTGGCAGTTAAATAAGGGTTAAGAACATTCTTAAAAAAGATGTTTGACTTCCTTTCCATAGCTGTTATCTGTTGACCAGCCCTCATCTCACCTGAGTCCTCCTGACATATCCACCAGTTTTCCACAATCAGGCTCCAGTGCACCTCCCCCACTCCTGCCCCTGCAGATCAGCACACAGGTGCGTTGTAGCAGCATTAGAAAGACAGGGTTAAACAAAAGAGGAGGTAGAATTTGCCTTAAACATCTTATAAAAGTAATATTGGTTACATGGTTGAGTAACACATAGCGGGCCTGTGTGCATATTATTTCTACTGAATGCTTGTCTTTGCTCATTATATATCACTTTCCCTTTTCTTTCCCAGTTTCCCACACCATATTCTGTTCAAACAGGGGGGCACATGCCCCATCCCTTCTCCCCAAGTCCCCTGTCATCTGCCTATAGCAACACTATCCCTTCTATATCTAGCTCCTACTACTCACCTTCAGCTCACCATCCCAGCCTTCCTCTGACTCCTCATTCTGTTTTATCCCCCATACCTTCTCTTGGCACCCCTCAGAGCCCTCTGTCCACACCTCAGCACTTAGCCAGCGTGGCACACCCTGTTCCTCTTCTTGCCATGACCATGTCCTTTGCAGTGCCCCAGCAGCCGGGCAGCCCACCGACATCTCAGCCAAACATTGGTAGCTTCCATTCCACCCATCCCTTACCTCTCTCCCAGGTACAACTCACCCCATACCCTGCCCCCCTCCCTGAGCAGAAACTGGCTGATCAGCCTGTCCAGGTGAATATTTGACTCAGTTCTCACTGTAATAGTTGGGTCAGGTGAAAATGTACCAAAACCTTCCGTGCAATGCATGCAGGGCATGCATTTGGGGATTTTGAAGAGATCAATATTTGCGTTTACTAATGAACAATGGCCTAAATATGTTATTTTTTTCCAGGTACAGAAAATTGCTCCACATGGGAATTTGGGAGATGCTCAGCTTTTGGCTTCAGTTCACCCTGTGTTACCTGCAGTAGATCCAGAAACTACAGCAACCGGCCTGAACTTAACTGTAGCTCCCACAGTTAAAGTCCCAGCTCCAGTCTCAGCAACAGTGCAAGTCGAAACCCAAGCCCCAGCACAAGCTCCAGCTGTAGTCTCAGCAGCACAAACCCAAGCACCAGGTCCGGTGTCTGCTCAAGATGCAGAAACTCAAGCTTCAGCCCCATGTCAACGTCCAGCTGCAATACAAACCCCAGCTTCTGCCCCAGTTCAGGCACCAGTAACCACAGCAGTTCCTCCAAAAGTCTCATCTGCAAGCTCAGATGCTTCTTCAACTATTGGTAAACCTCAACTGTCAGGACCAGGGTTGGTCTCTGCCTCAATCTCTGTCACATTGCCAGCCCAGGCACAAACTGCAGCTCCTTCTCTTGCTCCAGCTCCTCTTGCAGCTTCAGTCCCAGCTCCAGTTCTGCAGCCTGTTGGCAACCAGACAGTTTCAGTGCCTGAGTGTGCCAGCCTGGCACCAACTCAGCAAAAACTAGACACGACATCTGCATCCAGCACCCTACAGCAGGAGCCCTTTGTAGAGGTAATGATAAAACCAGTTGGTGTATTTTTTAGAGTAATGTTTACAATACTGTTAAATGCTGCTTTATGTGCACAGTCTTTAAACTTGGGGTGGGGGCAATTTTTATTTGCTGACAGAAAATTGCCTTTTATTTGAGGTCTCATTAATATAAATGAATGCCTTAACCAGTGGCTACTTCCTATTCAGTTCCAGCAGCATCATATTTATTCATCTCATCCTCAAATCAGCTTGCTGTTGACTAAATAAGCACATTCAAGGTCAAAAATGAAGTGAACAGAAACATTAAGTCAAATTATACAGCCCTGTGGCAATTCATTTTCATATGTTAAAAGACACCAAACTTTTTTTTCTACTTGAGCATTTTCTGTCTACAGGATGTGTTTCACGAGAGACCGATATCATTACCCAACTATGACAGGTGTGCACCTTTTTTATATGTATTTTTTTCCACTTTTAAAATACTCTCTCATAACTTCAACTAATGAGACTTGTTGACAAGCTGCATCCATAGATAACATTTTCAAATTTCTCTTTATAGTCTTAACTCTGATGTGGCATCTGGTAAGGAAGCAAGTGACGGCTATGACAGCTTGGCTAGTGGGGGTAAGGGGGACGGAAAACCACGAAAACACCATCGCAAGTCGGCCCGCACACGCTCGCGTCAAGAAAAGACTAGCAAACCCAAACTGAGCATGCTCAATGTGAGTTATGGTGTACTTGGCGTACCTTACGAATCATGCGACCTCAGTGTTTCTGATGCTAAAGCATTATCCCTGAACCCACAGGTTTGCAACACAGGTGATAAAATGGTGGAATGTCAGCTTGAGACTCACAACCACAAAATGGTGACGTTTAAATTTGATCTGGATGGGGATGCTCCTGAGGAAATCGCAACTTACATGGTAAGTTCTTCGACCTGCTGTTTATATGTTGTATTATAAAGAATAAATTTGCTTCTACGGTGTATTTTAAACATCCTTCAAACTGTGTGGCTATAGGTAGAGAATGGCTTTATCCTTCCGTTAGAGAAAGAGATTTTCATCGACCAGCTGAAGGATATTGTAGATAAAGCTGAGGACATGTTGAATGATGACTTGGAGGGTGAGAGGGTCTCTACCTTGAGTTGTAGCCCTCAACAAGGCCAAGCCACTGAAGGGCAAGTAGGAGAGGTAAGAGGGCTCTTGCAGTGCTTCACAGATACTCTTATGCAGACGTAGAAAAAAAGCGGCAAAGTAAAATATTGACTTCTTTCTGTAGAGTCCTCAACCTGGAGCAGCTCAGCCGGTCTACCAGCAAAATGGTTAATGATTTTCTCTCCAGTTTTTTTTTTTGCATGTCATATTCACGTAGAAGGAAATGGGCTTTAATTGTTTGACTTCTTTGATTGCAGTCCTTCATACAGGGAAGAGGTGGTTCATAATCTGCCCTGTAGAGGAGACTCCCTCATCGAGCCAGGAGACGCCCTCCGAAGGCACAACTACGCAGTCTCCAGGGAGCTCAACCACAACTCAGCCTGCTGACAGTGGCACTGCAAGGCCATCGGCATCTAGAGGTGACTTCGTTTTTGCTGAGCAATTTCAGTATAAAAATCTGTCAAACAGCACTGTCTTGTGGTGGCTTAATGTAAAACATCCTACAGTTTGAACATAAATGCTGGTCTTTTTTTATTTGACATTTTCCCTGATCTTAATGTGTTTTTCTTCACAAGATGGGTCATCCTCTACAATGTCTGGTGGGAGTGGAGGCTTCGTCTATGATGTCTATGGTTTCTGTAGCCCCCCAGTCATGTCAAACACGGACCCTCTACTTTTGGCCACTCTTTCTCCTCCTGTATCTGCTCCCCCAACCCTTCAGGCAGTACCATCAGAAGAGCCTGTTTGCAGCATGGTGCAGCCCAGTGTGCATCAAGCTCAGCCAGCCAGAGCTCAAACTCTGCCTCCATCATCCCAGCATACCTCTTTTCAAATGGAGGAGTCAAAAGCATCCCCTCTGGGTTCCAACTCACCCACCCATGCTGCTCAACAGATGGCTGACATATCGTGTCCTGTTTCTGTGGCAGAGGAAGTGCCCTGCTGCCCTCTGGTCATGCCCCTGTCTCTGGATGTGAGCAGTTCCCAGGCTGGCTCTCCTCTCACTCCTCTTCCCCTCCAGGAGCCAGGGTCAGCCAAAGAGCCGCTCTCGCTTGCCTACAACTCTGCGGTACGAAGTGAGCGCCCACAGCAGCCAGTGGTGCTCCACCAGCCTTTTTCCAGCGTGGGAGGGACGAAAGTCCCCTCGCTACCCCAGAGCCCAGCACCATCCCAGCATGCTGGGGGGCCAGGGGAGTCCGATGGTGAAGGACGTCTGGCCCGTGGAGGCTTTGTGGACAGCACCATAAAAACACTAGATGAGAAACTAAGGAACTTGCTCTACCAGGAGTATGCGCCCATGTATCCATCAGGCAGTGCTGCAGAGACACCAGGCTCTGGCACGGAGTACATTCAGTCTCCTCCTGGTCCCGACAGTGCCACTGGAGGGTCAGGAAACAGCACACCAGGCCCATTAGAGGAGGCGCGCTACAGGGCAGGAGAGCAGCTGGTATGTATATGAGCAAGCATACAAACAAGGAATTTAATTAAATATGTTATCTTACTTTATATTATTTACTTATGATTTACATATGATTCGGTTCAAGAAAGAATTATTTTTAAATTCAAGCCACATGTACAAATAAGTTTAGGCAATGGTTTTACTGTGCTGATTCAATTAGAATGTAATTAGACACAGTAGGCATCATCACAAACCCTTAATACAACACAATGATATAAAATGACAGTCTGTAATTATTCTGATGTCTCTGTTTTGTTTGGCACTCCTCCGATGTCCTCCATTAGCCTCAAATTCCAGAGCGAATGGATAGTTTGAGCACACTGAGTGACTCAGCTGTGTGTGGTATGTGCAGCATCTTCATTTGACAAGATTCTGAACAAATTTGTGTTTTAAGATACTTTCACGACCGCTATGCTACTGTGTTTATTTTCATGGAAATTTGGGAACATTTTTCTGCAGCTTCCCAGTCAAGGAGACACGTGTCTCACTCTGCTTCCTGCTCTGGGACGAGAGGCCGCTTTAAGGTATGAGGAAATAACTATAAATCTGCTGTTAGTCCAGACGCTTCACCTGATGACCTGTGTTTACTCATCCTGTTTGTTGCTTTTGGCAGATCATCTCTGTTCCTCCTGAAGTGGCCAACAGACGAGATGTGAAACAGAGGAGTTGGAGCAGTGCTGCCTCACCAGCGCACCCTGCAGGTTACAGCGGGGATCATATCCAGGCTGAGACCATGACCGCCTCCACCACAATTGGCCGTTTCTCTGTGGTTAGCACGGAAGATGACATTACACAGAGGACACGCTGCAGCCGCTACTCTGCTCCACCTGATTTTTACTTGGACACACCCCCTTCCATGGCCAAACAGTGCCCCCTGCCTCGTGCCCTCACCTCAACCTCAGTTCCTGTGGATATCACAGTCCGAGCGCGTTTTCTCTCCTCTGACTCTGGGGCAGAGAGCAGCCCTGCAAAGCTGGCCCCTGCCACGCCGTCTCAACATACTCGTACTGAGCGCAGAGGAAGTGACCTCATGAAGAGGGCAGTGGCCTTCCTCCGTCGCTCAGGGCGCAGCAGCAGCGTTCAGAGCTCTGATTCGCCAAGTAGGCATGGTGGTGTTCATGGCTCAGCATACGCCAGCAGTGATAATGATTCTGAGATGGAGGACTCAGATATGAAGAGAGAACTACAGAGACTCAGAGAGAAGTGAGTGTTACTTATGGTTTTCTTCTTGTTTCTCTTTGCATGGAAATTCTTTTCCAGCTACCGTTCAAGTGAAGAGTAATATCCTCCTTCCATTTTCGCAGACATCTGAGGGAGATCTCGGAGCTGCAGGCCCATCAGTGGGGAGAGGTGGAGCTGCTGTACCGCCGGCTTGGCAAAATCCCTCCCTCTGGTCTGAGCCTCTCACATGTTGCACCACCTGCAGGCCGTAGAAAGAGGTCCAGCAAACATAGGCTGAAGCCCGGAAAACTTCTCAGCCCTCTGGTTCAACAGTTTAGACATGTCACAACCAAAACTAGTGACTCCAGCAGATCCAGTGAGCTCCACTTCATCGTCTCCAGCATTTTAAGTTCAATGTTCATGGCAAATGTAATTCTGATGCTTGTGTGCCTGTATTCCTATCAGCTACTACCGGTACAGGTGAGCCTACGGTGAGTTTAAATGGGTCTCCAGCCAAAGGATCTTTCCCTACTCACAGCAGAGCACGGTCCTGCACCAGCCACTTACCAAGCTCAACCTCAGAGCCTGTGCAGACTCAGCAGCCCTGTTCTCTCAAGGGATCCTTATCCTCTGATAATATTTATGCTGGACTATATGGAGATGGCACCGGCACACGGGCTCCACCTGGACAAGGTGAGTACTAATTTAACAACAGGATCTCATAGTTTGGATATTCTGGGCAGTAAAGATCTTGATTTACGAGTGAAGTAATGACAGGTACTTGTCTGTGGTGTTGTGTTGAATTGCGTAGGGGCATTTCAGTGTATGCTCTTCTTACCCTGGTGTCTTCTTCCCTCTTTGATTATACTTCTTTACAGGCTGGTCTAATTACCCTCAACCATCTGAGAGAGTGACCTATAAATCAAGTAGCAAGCCAAGAGCTAGATTTCTCAGTGGGCCTGTGTCTTTATCTATCTGTTTGTATCTTTCCTCTTCCTATAAAGCTTCAAGTTTGTGTTTTCCATCTTTCTCTACTTTTAGCTCATTGATAATGTTTTTTTCTGTCTTTGCTGAATTGTTCTGCAGTGCAGCTGGGCTTTCTGTTGCAACACCTCATTCTTATCACCTCATCCTTCACATTTGTCTTGTTTCTCTCGCACAAAATGATATTATTTATTCAAACCCCCGAAGAGTTAAAATTGTTGAAAAAGGAAATAGTTTCAATAACTGAAGGAGCTAAATTTAAGGCCAGAAGCACCAAGGTTTGGATAAATAGGGTTCAGCTTAAATAGTGAGCATGATCTCACAGTTCATCTCTGTTCTGTTGTTGGTTTGTGTCATTCATCCACCCTGGGATGTAACATGTATACTTATTTTAGTTACGTGCCCTTTATCATACCCCTGCTTCTCTCTTTGTACTTCTGTGTCATATCATACTGCACTCAGCATCATCCGGGCAACCTGCATGATTTTTCTTTCAAAAAGATGGTCTTGGTTCAGGGGACTGATTACTTTTTGTACCAGTTTTGCTGCAAGTTTGAATGTACTTTTTTCTTTGTTCTTGTTGCCATCCTGCAGCGATGTTTTTCATTGCATCCTTTTTATTACACGTTATTAGCTGCTGATGGACATGACAGTTTTGTATAAAGACTACTTTTTTTCTTAGGGGCAACACTGAAGAGACTATGTCTTGGCAAAGAGCGAGGCAACAGTATGTTCTTTTTGATAATACGTCGAAAGTCATGTTGCATGCAGACAAATCAGGCTAATCAACATGATAGTAAATGTGTGTCTATGACTAATATCAGGGTCTGGTGCTGCATCAGGGACTGTCAGTCAGTCACAGCAGCCACCCAGTGGTGCCACACCACCTCCTCATCAGCCAGTGATGGGACTGGCACAAGCTCAAGCCAATAACAGCAACAACAAGAGAGCAACCTATCCTGGCCCGTCTGTGACCAGTGAAATCACTCTGCCTGAAGACCTGCAGCGGCTGATGGACGACTGGGCCCAGGAGGTTCTCATTGTCACCCACAGGCCTCGTACGAATTCTCTGAATATCAGCGGGCAGCAGCTTCACAATCAGGTTGTGCCTCTAACACACAGACACCTCGCCAGTACTTCAGCTTTGAGTTTGCATGTCTCTGTCGCTGAAATGACCCTGTAAGCAAAATCTTTAATAATTTTTTATTTGGATTAAGAAAGAGGTACCAAACATTAACATGAAAAAGTCCATAAGTGAAAGCTTTTGCAAATACCTGCAGTGTTGTTAGGCCATCAGCCTTGCAAATAGGTACTGATCACGTTTTAAACCAGTCCACTCAGTGCAGAAAACTCTGACCTGCAGGTGGTGCTCTTGGTTTAGTCAGGCTACACTGTAGCTATCAGGGGTACTACAACGCATTCATGGCCTTTGAGTCATTTCATTTGCTGGGACATTCATAAGTTTAGGATAAGCACTACAGAATTCCATTCAATTTATGTTGCAAATCCCTGGAGTTGGTAACATTCTTTTATACTATGTTCCCTGACAACAGAATTGATTTCAAGCTGTGTGTTATGAGTTGTATTTTCAGAATAGTGTTTTTACATCCAAATACATTTGAGGAATTCATTGATCCTGGATTTTTTGTTCCTCTTTCATTCAATGTGACCATCTTTACGTTTATAATTGTTTATTTTTTGTATTTATATTTTTGTATTTGTTTTAACTCTGTCATCATTTTTGATGTTCATTGTTGATACTTTTTCCTTTTCAAAACGGATATCTACGTTCATTTTCAAGTGTCCAACCACAATCATTGCTGTTACCATCTCTTCTGTTATTACATTTCAACGACTTTGACCACTTTCATGTCTGATATCTACGGAGCCCCCTAGGGGACATAAGTGCGTATGTTGTTTTTGTTTTACCACTTTGTTTTTTGTCCTACCACTTTATTTTTTTTGGCCTCACACTTTATTTTTTCTTCTACAACTTTGTTTTTTATATCCTAACATTTCATTTTTTTCTCCTAAATTTTTTTTCTCCTAAATTTTTATTTTTTCCCCTAACACTTTGTCTTTATATCCTTCCACTTTTTTCTTTTTCTCCTTCGACTTCTTTAAAGGAACACTTTTGTCTTTTTTGCTGTTGTCTTTGTGTTTTTGTTCCTTCAACTTTTTTTTTTAAAAACTCGAAGTACCACTTTAAACTCGTACTTCGACTTCAAACTCGTACTTCGACTTCAAGCTCGTACTACGACTTTGACAGACAGCACTGCGGAGCCCGTCCAGCAGGGGGAGTCAAAATAAAAATTTAGGAGAAAAAAATAAAGTGTTAGGATATAAAAAACAAAGTTGTAGGAGAAAAATAAAGTGTGAGGCCAAAAAAAATAAAGTGATAGGACAAAAAAACAAAGTGGTAAAACAAAAACAACATACACACTTATGTCTCCTAAGGGGCTCCGTAGATATCCAACCGTGTTCTTCCTTTGAATATTTGTTATTTACTTGACATTTGTCTTTATCTTTTCTGTTTATCCACCTGTCTGACTGCACTGTTCATCCTTACAGCTGGTTGTCTGTACCCATTGTTATGGGGCCGGGGGAAGGATAGGGAAGGAGTAGCATCTTCACCTGAGTGTGTCTGTATATGTACTTCAGTGAGGAACAAAACATTGTTGCGAGGTTAAATATCTCTACAAATATGAAACTCTTTAGGTATCATCATGGATAGCCCCAGATCCCACCAACTGCCGCCGGTCACACCCTGACAGCTCCAGCTCGATGATGATCAGCAGCCCCTCAACAGGGCCTGTTCCCAGTTATCTGCTACGCTCCACTGCTCCCTCGTTCAGGGCCTCACCTCTCTCTTTTACCCAATCGCCTGGGTTGCTCTTCACCCTTCCTTCAGGAGTCTTTGCCTTTCCTGATGTGCCGCCATCCCAGGATGCCCCCAGTCCCATTCCAACGCCATCATATGAGCCGCCGGACCCCAAAGCGAGGACTCTCTAGCCTGAGTAGCATTGTGTCTTCCAAATCTTTTACCAAAAAGAAATGTCACTCTAGTTCTAGTCAATCTCATATGCATATACTGTATATATTTAGCCAGCATGTACGTCACTACATGTACATACTCCATTCATGGGTCTTATATGTTTTATTTGCATCAACATACCTCATGTTCATACTACAGTGCATTGCAGTGTAATGGTAGTCATACAAAATGAAATAAGTTGCCTTTTCAGGCTTGAAATTAAAGATTTGTCTCATTGCTTAGGTATGTACCTAACCTCTTGTGGAATGTACATAATGTAATGATGCTGTGTTTGTATATAGAGTTTAAGTTGCTCATATCACCCTGATATATAACCTGCCGTATGTATATATGAAGTCGCGGTAGTGTGTACATTGCTCCTGTGTTTGTACAGTAAAAATTAGAGGATTCATAGGCTGGTGCTGCAGCTAATGCAACACCTTATTACAACATCATGCTGTCACTGTGAGGACTCCGACATACTGGTCACTAGGACTGCTCGCTTTATTCTGCTCTCTCAGTCCAAGGATAGGTTTCATTCGTCATCAATGAAATGCTTCCAGCACAAGCGCTTGAAATATTCTTAAGAGATTTGAATGAACTTGAACTTTATCTTCAGGTGAAAACACACCTGTGAGAGTGCCTTGAATTGCAGTTTCAGTTTTCTGAAGAAAAGCATTTAGATTCAAAGAAGACACTAGTTATTCTATAAATGCTTTTACCTTCAAAGATCCGTTAAGTGATTTGAATTACGGATGTGGATCGAAGCGTATTTAATTTAGCAACAAATATTTAAACGGTATAATCTGGCCATGTTGCAGTTCATAAAATATCACAGATTGTAAGGAAAAAAAACACCTAAATTGAGTTATATAATTCAGTGTATTACCTGTAGGTTATTCCTTGTTAACTGAAATTATTTTTTGGTGGAATTGCTCCACCACCTGCGCCACAGCCTGCATGAATACACTGATATTCTGAATGTGCAAAGGTTGATGTGGCAAGTTTCAGCAAGACATTGTCAAGAGACTGGCATCCATATGACAAGGAGGGCTGAAGGACTCGATATACGAGCCAAAATCATCATCATCCCTTACCTCTTCGAACGCAATCTGTAGCTTTACTTATTGTTGCCTTTGTGGTTTTCAAGAGATTAATGTGTTGTTTGTCATTGTTTGGTAAACGCTGAAGACATGGTGAAGGTAGACGCACACAAAGAATGTGAATTCTCGAGATGCTATTTACACAATGCATAGGTTTTTATTAAGTTTATTATTATATGCCTCGCGACACCATCTAGTTAATTGTATGTGTCACGGCTGACTTATTCAAAAGCTCCCCTAAGAATATCATGCTGTGGGAGTTTCACTTATTTTGATAATTTAACCTGAAAAACACTTTAATTTGCGGAACGGATTTCTCTTCTGTAAGTTCTAAAATTAATTTTTAAGAATAGCCTGTTCTATGATGCAGTCTGTAAAACAAATCTGTGGTGAAAAGACGTAGAATGGATGAAGTCAGACATTTCCTCAAAACAGATGACCTTTCCGCCTCGGACTGAAATGATCAAAAGGGTTGTTTCGACCACTCTGTGGTTCCTCTGTTTCCAACTCATAACCTCAATTTAAATAGTTGGCTTGTTATATTTACTGGGGTTCTCCACTCCAGATTTTTTTAAGCGATGCTGCAGAAGCTGAGAGTTCTGATTTGTAGTATGAATCAAGCTCCAAAATACTGAAACCAACTTTTTTTTTTTAAATGCAGCTGTAGTAGTAGTGTATTTCACATCGTCAGAGTTATTATTTTTTTCCAAAATCATTTTCCAGACCCAAAGAAGACATTCCTTGTAATGACTAAATGTTTAAAGAAAATCCCTCCATATTTGTACAGGGTGACACTGTTTTGATTATTATTGATAATCTGTCTTCAATACAGAATATCTTCCATAACATGTAGATTTTTTTCTTTTTTCCATTTCTGTGTAAAACATCTCCTATGCAGCTATTTTCATTGTGCTGTAAATCCTGTCTTCAATCTTTAATGCTTGTGATGGAAGCTAGGTTTAGGATTTGTTTTGCCTGCTGTATCACCTTCCTGACCTGCTCAGAAACAGTCTGTCATGACAGCTGTATATACTTGAAGACAGAAATAATAAAATCCTTTTTTTTTGTTGCTTGAAACCATAGATCAATGGACTTGTTTCTTCACAAATAAAACTCATGCTACTGTATAGGCAGAAATATGCATCTGTAGAAATTGAATTAATTATATAAATAAAAACAATTCTGGGCTTCACGGTGGTGCAGTGGTCAGCACTGTGGCCTCCCAGCAAGAAGGTTCCAGGTTTGAGTCCCAGCTTGGGCACAGGATCTTTCTGTGTGGAGTCTGCATGTTCTCCTTGTTCCTGTGTGGGTTCTCTCTGGTACTCCGGCTTCCTCCCACCGTCCAAAGACATCAAGAGGGGACGAGGCTGATTGATACTCTAAATTGACCGTAGGTGTGACTGTGAGTGTGAATGGTTGTCTGTCTGTACGTGTTGGCCCTGCGATGGACTGGTGACCTGTCCAGGGTGAACCCCACCTCTTGCCCGTAGATGCTGCAATAGGCTCCAGCCCCCCCACGACCCTTACTAGTAAGGAATAAGCGGAAGATGACGATGGATGGAAAAACAATTCTAATCCCAAAACTTGAAAAAAAAATGGGGATTGGAATTCCATCAATTCAATTTCGAACGAGTGAATTTTAATTATGTAATTGCAATTGTTTCATTTCAATTTGAAACAATTAAACACAGAATAGGAATTACATAATTTGAATTAAAAATAATTCATATTTCTTACATTCTTAAAAAAACATAACTGTATTCAGAAATATTAACATTTACAATGATCGATTACATTTAAAGTTAAAATATCTGTAAGTGCCTAGCTGTGACTGGAGTCTTAAAACCTAAGGGTACAAGTCAGGCCTGATGGCCCCCCATGCCAGTGATACACCGGGGAAATCATCCATTCATCCATTTTCTACTGCTTCACCCTCAATCACAGAGCCAACACATAGAGACAGACAACCATTCACTCTCACAGCCACACCTACAGTCAATTTAGAGTATCAATCAGCCTCGTCCTCTCTTGATGTCTTTGGACTGTGGGAGGAAGCTGGAGTACCAGAGAGAACCCACACAGGTACAGGGAGAACATGGAGACTCCACACAGAAAGATCCTGTGATGGAGCCGGGACTTGAACCACCACTGTGCCGCTTGCGGAAACCCTGTCATATAAACATCTGTCATAACCTGCTGTGTGTAATTTGCACATCTCATTGACGCTGTTTGCTCATTATTTTTACCGGGACAAATCTGTATTTTCATTTATGAATGAGTTCAAAACAACTTACATGAACCAGAGGTCTGTGGTTGCCTAGCAACAAACCAAAAGTAGAGCCAGTCAATTGTGCGTGATATTTTCAGTGCTCAAAGCGGTTGATTGGAATATGGGAATATTTGGGAAAAAAATTAAAATTACATGATTCAAATGAAGTCTTCTAAAAGTCATTATCAAGTTTATATAGACATGTATCTGTCCATCCCCCTGTCTCAAAGCTTTTAAGACTTGGCTGTCTTTGCAGGTTTTACATTGAAAGTATGAAGTCTTTGCAAAGTAGGGAAGACTGTCAACAGTAAAGCTCACATAAGCATTAGTCTTTCTGTCTAACAGTCTTTCTGTTAGTATGGGGGTGAGCGTGCGTAGGAGTTGTTTAAAGAGGAGGCAGAGAACGAGGAGTTTGACCTTTCAGAAAACAACCTATGTACACATTTGCTGCGCTTGTTGGATTAAGTTAAAAAAGACAGTTTCAAGTGGTCTGGCTTCATTCAGCTGGGGGCCACCATGGAGAGAACTGTGGAGCAAATTACTGTCTTTGTGTTGCTGCTGGCGTTTGCCACCACTCTACCAAACAAGGTAAGGTCCTAAAACCTGAAGAAATCCATGAGATTGAAGATTGAATCAGCTGAGTGTTTTCAACTCCTTTACCTGTTTATTCTCCCCCTCCATCGGACAGAAGACCACAGTGAGCTCCCCCCATTTATCTCTTACTGTCTATATTTTACCTCAGATATTCAAAGTAGAGGTGGATCTGTAAGTCAAAGAGAAACGTACCTAAGGTCAAATTAAAGGGATCTTGAACTGAAAACTGAATATTCGATTAAGAATTTAGTGGCTGGCTGATTCAGGGCAAAACTCCAGAATTAATAATCGAAAGACTTTTCCTGTGTGGGAACATACCTTACACATCTGTCTGTTAGAGAGACTCAACTGTTTGTTTGTTTGTTTGTTTGTTTGTTTTTTTAACCAAAATCTACAAAAGGTTCCAATGATAAATAATTAGATTGAATGGTTTGTGTGGTTAGGGTAAAGGTTGGGTTTAGGCATGATTATAGTTCAAATGTCAACATTCAAGGATTTGATCTGAATCGATTAAAAGCTGTCTTTAAGTAACAGAAAGGTGAGGTGACCGTATCGGGAGTGTGTGACGTCATAACTGCATGCTTTGTAATTCATTAATCAAAACAAAATGGGTAAATATGAATTCAGATAAGATTCTAGTAAGAGTGCTATTTGTTTCGTATAGAAGCAAACATGAAGCCATGATCAAATCAAATAGAATCAACAATAGTTCGGTCAGATTTGACATCAACACTGAAGGTGCTTTGATTTGTATTTTTTCATACTTGTATTAAAACGTTATTTCATGTATTGAATATTTATATGAATTCATCAAAATCAATGCATTATTTGGCCAACAGTAATTATTACAATTAGACAATTTCTAAGAATAATTGATTAACTGAAATTGATATTTTATTTGGGCAACTTGAATTTATAGCACAAGTTACTGCCTCGTAAAACTGAAAGATGGGTGAAATTACAGAGAATGGGGTGCTTCTACACTTGGACCAACAGGAGCTCACATATACTGTATCACCCACCAAAACTTTGCTTTTCTTTTCACCATTTTCTGATCTTTGGTCAGCTGGTCTTCAGCCCATTTTTATTTTGGACATGTGCCTCCTGTATTTGCTCAGGACGACTGGCAAATCTACAGCTTTCACATCAACTCTACAGTGACCAGCCGTTATGCCACCACTGTCATCACGAGCCGTGTGGCCAATCGTATCGATGAGCCGAGGGAAATAGAGTTCCATGTTCGCATTCCCAAGAATGCCTTCATCAGCAAATTCAGAATGTGAGCGTCCTGTTTGACATGTTCCATCAGTCCATAATTCAAGAATAATTACATGAGTTTAAATGAATGAAAGTATCATATAAATCAAGTGCAGTTCATGAGTGTATACCGAGTGTTTCCTCCGTCAGGTTTGTAGATGGCCAGGTGTATGATGGTGTCGTGAAAGCCAAGGAAGAAGCTCAGCAGCAGTACACCCAGGCTGTATCCCGTGGCCAAAGTGCAGGGATTGTGAGGTACACACACCAGTGTACAAATATTTTGCACCTGTGATTAGGGGTCTCAAGTGCATGATTTCATTTTAAGGGACCCTAAGTTGAGAAGAGTTGGAACCATTTCTTCATCTAGTTGACTTGTGTCTTTGCTGCAGTTCTGTGGGGAGGACACTTGAAGAATTTAAGACCTCTGTGACTGTGGCTGCTCTAAAAAAGGTAACCTTTGAGCTGACATATGAGGAACTACTGAAACGCAGACTTGGCCAGTACAAGCTGCAGATCCATGCTCGCCCCATGCAGCCAGTCAAAGACTTCAAGGTGTGTCTCTCCTGCTATGTCATAAATGATCACAGAAGAAAACAATGCTGTTGATTATCTGTTGTTGTCAAAGCTTTTATTCTTCTCATTCCAAATGTCAGATTGATGTATACATTCATGAGAAAGCTGGCATCAGTTTCACTGAGGTTAAAGGAGGACTAACCACAAACGCCCTGGCGAATGCCATCACCAAAACACATGCAGGAAAACAGGTAAGACATGACGCAGAATAGAATAGAATAGGTGAACACACACACACACACACACACACACACACACACACACACACACACACACACAAAAGAACAACACTTGTAAAACAAAACTTTTGGAAAATAGTAAAATACAGCAAAATAAGAAAAAAATAAGAACGCAAATACAAGGTGTTTTCATCAAACTACTACTGGTTCATGTATTCGATCACTCCACCCACATGACAGTCAGAATGTAAGTAACGGTGGAATGCTGTCTGTGTGACAGTGACTTACCAAGGTCTCAGTTTGGTTGTTGTCACCGTGGTCACTTTGGTGATTGTGGGGATCGGCACCTGGGGCTCTGCTACTGAATCTTGCTATCTTAACAGTTTTAAATTTAGGTGCTTCAGGCCAGGGCCCAGCTGGGGTGAAGCTAAAGCCAGAGATACACTTTGTGTCAGCGTGACGGCTGCCTCACTCATCTTACATCTGTTTGGTTGAGCACATCGTAAATTAACGCTACATTGTCAAGTATGTTATCGGAGTAGCTGGTTTGACATTTTTGACAAGTTGACATGAAATTGAAAACCTGCAAAACTTAACTGAAACACGTCCAAGATCCTTGCATCCAAACACGGCAGAGAATGCGAGAAAAGTAGAGGCTGAGTCGTGGGATAGATGGCCCTTTTTGTCCTCAGTCACTGGATGCTTGAGCTGGCTGAATTATTTTATTGCTGGTCCACTGCACACTTGCTTCTCAGATGTTTTGTCACCACGTCCGCTCAGAATGGCTCTGCTTGCTATCATCTTATATTTACGTACCCAAACAGCAAGTTTACTGATAGGTCTTATTCTTCCAATGATTTTCCAGCAGGCTGTACACTGTAGAGCATCATGTTGCCCTCCAATCTAAGAGTAGATATTTAACTTATATCTCTGGATACAAGCCAGTTGTGTCCAAACATTTTAGAACTGTTCAAACAACAGGTTTGAGATACATATCTGAATAATGCTGGCCTTTTTATGTTCAAATATTTCAACAATTCTGTACTAACATAGACCAATAACTGTAATTAACTGGGCAGACAACAATATCCCAGTCTGACAGCTCAAACATGTTTTAGAGTGCGTCTGCTGAATAACAAGGGCACGATTTCAAACGTGTCCGATAAGCTCATAAAGACAGAACTTGGGAAGACACATTTCCCCCCATTCTCAAATTATCATGAGATTTCAGGGTAAAATGTGACAGTCCATCTATACATTGGCACCTAATCCATCCTATCTGCAGGCCTGGATTCATTTCTACCCAACTGAGGATCAACAGAAAACCTGTGACAGCTGTGGAGAGCAGGGTTTGAATGGAGATCTGGTTGTAGTTTATGATGTCAACAGAGACAGCTCACTGGGGGACATCAAGGTACAGAGAGAGTTTCATTGTGATTGATCTAATACCATTGAGAATACAGTAGCCTACAATATACTGTGCTGTATATTCATTTTCCTTTGTCTATTCTACAAGATTTTTTAACATCAATTTTTAATTTTAATCCTTCCAAGACATCATCTGGGTATTTTGTCCATCACTTTGCTCCACATAGTCTTCCTCGCATCCCAAAGAACGTTGTCTTTGTTATTGATCAAAGCGGATCCATGGCCGGCAAAAAAATGGAACAGGTACAGTGTTTGCTTCTGTTGCACAAGAGACATTTTCATTAAATATACATGCATATGGGTTATACATAAAACAAATGAATAATGTTTTTGCTCAGACTCAAATAGCATTACTCCATATCTTGAATGACCTGGCAGAAGAAGACTTCTTTGGTCTTCTCACTTTTGATAGCAGCATAGTCCACTGGAAACGAGAACTTGTTCAGGCCAACCAAGAAAACCTGGAAAGTGCCAAGACTTTTGCACGGAACATAGTTAGCAGAGGAGGTGAGGTTTTGCCAATTTCATTCAGGGATTTGAGAATTTCCAAACTAAACAAAGATAGTGAAACATTTTTTTTGACTGATTTCAGCCACAGACATTCTTTTAGCAGTGCTGGAGGGAGAATATATGCTAAATACACATCCCCGAGAGGGTTCTGCATCGATTCTTATACTTCTCACTGATGGAGACCCAACTACAGGTTAGACGAAACCCCTCTTGCACACATACACAAATATGTACAAAAAACTAATTGTTAAAACTACACAATTATTCCAATTTTAAGTGACCTGGCTGTCACTCAGTTGCTTGTAGTCTTATTCTCAAAAACTCTCCTGTCAGTTGCTAAAGGTGTTTTCCCATTGGTCGTTTATTTGTTCAGGTACGAATCACTTGATTAGTTTGTAGACTGGCGCGTTATCCTTGGTTCAGTCTCTTTGTGCAAGGGCAGATGTCTTCGGTGACCACCGCTTTATCATCAAACTGAAGAACAGGCTCATCAACCGAAGGAACTCCAAAATTTGATGTTGATATATTGAAAGACACACCCATAAAAAATAAAATCACATTCCAAACCTTGTAAATATCTAGCTTTCTCCAATACAGAACAGGAAACTATTAAAAAACAAGATGGCAGCGCTATGCCCGACAGAAGCCGGCTACATCCTAGTCTTTTTGTTGTCTGTACTTGCGTTTTTGGTGCATTTAAGTGTGCGTTTAACTAACCTGTTAGTCTACCGATATGATCAGCAAACTCTCCATGAGATCCGTGCCTCTTTGGAGGAGAGACCTGATCACTGTGGGGAGAACCTGGAACACCTGGCGGGTCGCAGCGTCCTCTCTGCGTCTCCCTTTATCTCCTGGGACCCATGGAGTGTGAACTGATGGATCCGTCTCTGGGGCGGATGCTGTCGCTGAGGGACATGAGAAAATACAAGATCCAAATGCAGATCGCAGACTCGTCTCTCTACCCCACGGCTTCTCCCCTCTCAAAATCAGCTGTTGGGCCAGCGGGAGCCGGTGTCTACACCTACTGCTATCCAGGATCCATCCCCCACCAAATGTGAGGAATTTCTATCCTTTTTCTCCAAAATAGTGAACAACATTAGAAGAATCTCTCCCCTCCCACTCAGGACTTGGACACCACTCTGGAATGTGCACCCAATCTCCCCAGTTTTGACACCATCTCAATGTCCTCCCTCTGGGAGATGGCCTCCTCCCTGAAGCCTGTGTCATCCCCCTTGGACCCTGTCCTAGCCCCCCTCCTTAAGGAGGTGTTCTCCACAGTTGGTCAACACATCCTCTCCATTACCAACAGCTCCCTGGCTCCTGGTACGGCTCCATCCACCTTTAAACAAGCAGTAGTCCATCCCCTCCTGAAAAAAAACCCAGCCTGGACCTGCACATCTCAGCAACTTCAGGCCAATATCCAAACTTCCATGTCCGTCTTATCTACTAGAAAAGGCTGTTCTCAGTCAGCTGCTCCACGACCTCCACCGTAACCAACACTCTGGAGAAAATCCAGTCCAGCCTTGGGTCTGGTCACAGCTCTGAGTCAGCCCTTCTGAAGGTGCTGAATGACCTACTACTCTGGGAAATGTGCTGCACTGGTCCTCCTTGATCTGAATGCAGTCTTTGACACAACTGACCACACCATCCTAATCAACAGCCTCCAACAGGGGGCAGGCATCTCAAACACCACCCTGGCCTGATTCAAGACCTACCAGGAAAATAGAATGTTCTCTGTGAGCCTACCAAGCTGCTCCGCCAGGAAAACCAACCTCATCTGTGGAGTCCCACAGTCTTCAGTCCTGGCCCCCATCCTCTTCAATCTGTACATGCTCCCCCTCAGTCAGATCATAACTCGGCACAACATCTCTTTCCACTGCTATGACGATGATACCCAGGTTTACCAGCCACCGATGATTCCACTGGTTTAAACCATCTAAAGGACTGCCTGGGAGTCATCAAGGATTTGATGTCGCAAAATTGCATGGAGTTGAACAAGAGCAAAGGCAAGTTACTCCTGTTTGATACATCCACCTCTGTCAGCCAAATCACCAACAGCATGGGCAGCCTGTCCACCCTAATGAAACCCCATGTCAAAAACAAAGGAGTCTTTTGTGACTCGGATCTGAAGGTTGACAAGCGAGTGCGAGCAGTGGCACAGTCCTGCCTTTTCCAAATGTGCACCATTACAAAAATTAAAACCTATCCTCTCTCCCAGTGACCTTCAGAGGGTCATCCACCCTGATTTTTTTCAAGACTGGACTACTGTAACACCCTCTATTCTGGTGTGGCTGACAAGACCCTCTACCGCCTTCAACTCGTCCAGACCACAGCTGCCGGGCATGTGTCGGGAACCAGAATGAGGGACCACATTTCTCCAGTCATTGCATCCCTCCACTTGCTCCCTGTGAAGCAACACAAAGTGCCCAGGCGCTGACAACTTCAACTGCAGCAAACATCTTTCTTCCACTTTACACTGATATCTGGATAAAAGCGATGATACCATCAGACTGGAAAAAAGGAGTGATTGTAAAAACAGCATAGAGGGGTGCACTATCTGACTGCAACAACGCAAGGAACACCACACATCTCCCTGTTCCCAGGCACATTTTCTGGAAGAGCCTCATGCAGTAAATATCATCAGCAGTAGAGAAAATACTGAAAGATGAGTGAGTTGGTTTCAGGAAAGGCAGAGGATGGTTAGCATTCTCAGGAACATCACTGAGCATTTTAGTCAATGACAATGACAACTTTATATCAACTTCAATCCTTAAAAGGATCTAAGTTTACAATCACTGGTTTGAATGGTGTGATGGATTGCTGTCATGGGTGTAGGGTGCATAGAGTAGTAGGCTCAGCACACAGCCTTGTGGGTTGCCAGTGTGAAGCAAAGGGTGGATCATCGGGGGAGGCCAAGTTTCACTGTCTATAGTCAGTTGTTGAGGAAGTCCTCGATCAAAACACAAGTGGGCAGGGGGAAGTGTAGGACTATCAGTTTTCTAACCAGAATGGCCAGGATGATACTGTGTTAAATGCTAAGTTGTGGTCTGTGAAGAGCATGCTTACATACTGTAGCAGCCTGTGTCTTAGGAAACAACGAGGTTTGGAGGGTTATATAGATGGTGTTCTCCATGGACTGGTTTAATCTGTAAGTGTACAGAGGGGCCACTGTAGGGAGGGAGCCAAGTCTTGATGTGTTGCATGACCAATCTTTAAAAACACTTTATCACCGGTGATGTGAGTGCTATTGGCAAGTAATCACTGAGAGTTTATGGCTGCTTTATTTTGTTTTTGAGATCTTGCATATATTCTGGCCCAGAGCTGTTAATGTGAATGAATAAAATGTCCAGAAGAGAACCCACGCAGGCACAGGGAGAACATGCAGACTCCACACAGAAAGATCCTGTGCCCGAGCTGAGTCTTGAACCCGGAACCTTCTTGCCTTGAAGCGACAGTGCTAACCACTGCACTTCTGTGCCACCCAAAATTATACATAATATAACATATAATAATAATAATAATGACCTTTGTAATAATTCAGCCTCAGTGCACACAGCCACAAAATCCCGTACCAACTCTTGCCTCAAACGTGCTGGCATGTTTGTGGCAGCAGGCAAACAACAGTAGCACACTGTTTTTTCAACACAATCTTAGAGAGTAAGTGTTCTTTGTACGTATTTGCATACTTCCAATCACCAGTATTTTGAAAGAACCTGCAACAAAGCATATATTCTGATGCATAGTATCCGATCTGAAACTTCTTTGCTTTATATTTTTGGGGAAAAGACCTGTTTTGTATTTTCTTTGCTGGCATCTTAGAATACTGCTTCAACCTTCTTTCACTGATTGGGAGGCGAGTGGGAGTGTTTTGAAGGTGATGTAAAGGTGGTCCCACAAATTAGCAATCCCCTGGAATATTTTCCCCGGATATTTGTGTGTCTTTTTCTTCTGAAAAAGAGAATTAGAGTCAAATGATAGTCAACTTCTTGATATTATGTGTTTCACAATGCATTCCTTTTTTCTCGGCCGAATCTGCAATTCGGTCATCACAGAAATCGTATGGCCTTATTTTCAACTTGCAAAGTACACTGGTAGTTGGGTCAGACATCACAACACAAGCCAACCATTCCACTGACCATTTGGAAGCGTATTAAGAACATCTCTTCTCTTGGGTTTCAGCCTGGCTGTTTTGACACCTGAGTGTGATTGCTGTGTTCACACACGCCCAAACAAACTGGAGCATGGGGGAGAATGAACCAGATGTAACTCTAAACAATTAAATGTATAGTAACACAGCCGCTGTATGTATGGATGTATTTCAGCCCAACTGTCCTGCTGCAACTTGTTTCGTTGTAGGGGTCATGAATTTGGAAGTAATACAATCAAGCGTAAGGAAGGCCATTGACAAAAAATTCCCACTCTACTGTCTTGGTTTTGGTTTTGATGTCAATTTTGAGTTCCTGAAGAAGATGGCACTGCAGAACAATGGTGTGGCACGGCGGATTTATGAAGATTCTGATGCTGATTTGCAGCTGAAGGTATTCCTGCCTGCCTGTCCCTCTCCTCCTCACCTATCTGATTTGTCATATTATGGCTGACAGTCACAGAGAATCTGAATGCCCACAGGGTTTCTATGAAGAGGTGGCCACTCCTCTGTTGACAGATGTCACGATGATGTATTCTGGTGGGACCAATCTAACCCAGACTAACTTCAGCCAGTATTATAACGGCTCTGAGATCGTGGTGGCCGGTCAAATCACTGACAACAACATTGACACCTTCATTCCTCAAGTTGTGGCTATTTCAGTAAGGATCTTTTCTCACGCATGTCAGCTGTATTTTTGAAAGGGTGTGGACGTCACTGTCTGTGTTGACATGTCATGATGCCTTATTTGGATTCTGACAGAGTAAAACACGTGTCGTGTTTTCTGACAACCACACTGTGGAGTCCAGTGAAGGAATTGATGACAGCCACATTGAGAGGGTTTGGGCCTACCTCACAGTCAAACAACTCCTGGACAAAAAGTGAGTGTTATGTTAAAAGTCCCCTCTTTTCTCTTGCTGTATATACCAAAGAATTATGTTGTGAAAATTCTCTGTCATCCAGGTCATTATATCTCTTAAGTGCTGTGTCTTAGTCAACTGGGCTGTCTCACTTTCATTGTTTCTCCTCTCTTCCAAGAGGATTCTTCAGTTATCATTGATAACTGTGAGTGTGAGCCTCTACAGAGTCATTGCATGTGAGCTCTCAGGTTTGGAGTCACTGAGATCACATGAGAGTCATTGATCCAACCAATATCTACAGTATGTGGGTCATTGAGGCACTAAGGCATGAAGACACAACACTTCAAATGTATAACAATTACTTCTATTGTTTAAATTTACCTTTTTAAAACATATTTACTTTTGAGTCTCTACAAATTTTGGAAAAGAAAATTACATTTTCCCAGACATTTTGTGTTATCTGTGTGTTATATTTTTCATTTCTTTATATGACGTAATTGAAATGAACATCCATCCATCCATCCATCCATCATCCATCCATCAATTTTCTACCACTTACCCTGTTGAGGGTCTCAGGGGGGCTGGAGCCTATCCTAGCAGCCTTCGGGCGTGAGGTGTGGTTCACCCTGGACAGGTCGCCAGTCCATCGCAGGGCCAACACATATAGACAGCCACACCTATAATCAATTTAGAGTATTCTAGTCTCCATTTGCATGTCTTTGGACTGGGGGAGGCAGCAGGAGTACCTGGAGAGTACCCATGCAGGAACAGGGAGAACATGCAGACTCCGCTCAGTCTTCTCCATGCTCGACCCCAGAACCTTCTTGTTGTGAGAGCTAACCACTGCACCACTGTGCCGCCCCTTCACTGACATGAGCGTGAAAACTGAATTTTAATGTTGTCATAGCAGAGCCAATTTCAATACACAAGATAATATATGTGTGAAGTGATGATATCAGCCTATTGGTTGGGATCTAATATACAATATCGGTTTCAAATCATGGCTTAATAATTTAGTTTCAGGTTACCCACTGTCCCAGCGACCATATCCTCCACATGTGCGACAGTGATGTAGATGGGGAGGTTGGTTTGGGATGTCAGATTTTAACATGTGTCCACAAATTGAACAGGTTGCAGTTATCTGGACCAGAGAAGGAGGAAGTGGAGAATGAGGCCTTGGAACTTTCCCTGAAGTACAGCTTTGTGACCCCCCTTACATCCATGGTGGTCACCAAGCCACAGGGGGAGGGGACAGAAGTACTTTCTAAACCTAAGGAGGGTAAAGCGTCACACCAACAACAGAAGCACCGTAACCATCTGGTACATCATTTACATATATTTCCTATACCTGGGAGGTTTGATGGAGGAAGCAGTCCAAGATCAGGAGGTATAATTGCAATGTATGAAATCACGAATGCTTATTAAATTGTAATCAGTTTGTAGAGACATATCCTATCTCAATAAAGCACAAAAAAGAAAAACCAACACAAGACAGGGACTTAATGGAAGTCAGTGTTGGTGCTAATTATATACCATTCAAATCAAACAACCTTTACATTTAATATTGTATACTACTTATCACTTATATATTTAATCTTTATGAATTCATTAATAATTACTTGTCTCTTAACTGATCATTATGAGAGCCATTTAATATTCAATAATATTGTAGGTCATTCATGCTTAATTTTTGTGTGACAATAGATACTAATTCAAAATAGAGTGATAGTCTTATGCTGAGAGACATGCAACTCCATACATATTCCAATACATGCTCTTTACATCCAGGTCAACTAACATGCATCAAGTGTGTAAGTAAGTGTAAGGGGCGATGCATTCACTTAAACATATTTTTCTCTCTCTTTACCAGGTAGCTTTGGCTTTATTGGAAGATCTGGTATGCACACTGCACTACATTAAGGGCTAAAACTAAGGATAACGAAAATAAATATGATAAAATATTCGATCATACTTTTGTAATCTTAACCATTGATCCATCCAGGGTCTTCAAAGAATTTGCAATTTTGTTTGTATGACAACAATTTCTGTAGACATGCTCTGTGTTTGTTTGTGTTTGTGTTTGAGAATCCAGTCTGCCACGACTGTATCCTCGAACAGGTAAATGTAACTGAAAAACATATACCTGCATCGAGGCTTGACAGTCCTGAATCCCTCCGTCCAGTGGTAGACAAATCAACAGTCCTCTGTTGTTTCAAGACTGTCCTGTCTCTCCACCTAGTTGCATATTTCATACACACAGAGACTTA
>NC_141322.1:20982722-21075222 GCF_037954235.1 Aulostomus chinensis | reverse complement strand
TTTATAGACAAGCGAATGCTGCTGTGTGACCCAGGATGTCTCTTTGTTCCTCTTTAGTTCCTCTGTCTCACAGGTTTCTTCTCAAATCTGAGAGTCAGACTCTTCCACTGTGCTTTGATATCAGTGGAGACGTTCGTCTTAAACTGCTTCACCTTCCCAGTGGAGGTCAGTCTTTTTCAGCGATGCACAACGTTCCTCCTTGAACCTTCAAATCTACAGTTACACAGTGGGTATCAGCTCATCGTATCCCCTCGTTGAAACTGTGAACTTCTCTTCTGCCGTAGAGCTGTCGGTGAATGGAGAACTGGATTCATTAGCATATGGAGGATTCAAGAGGATTGTCGTCCACTTCAAAGCTGACCACTATATTGATATTGATGTTAGTGGCATCACTGTAAAAGAAGACCATCGACTGACACGGCACACGGGTCAGGATCTCATCACAGCTGGGAGGTGAATTTGTATCACACTGCCAGGAATCCTACTTTGAAGATGCTCAGTCGAGGACTAAGGGATTGAAAAGAAGCTGATACAAACTGCTTTTTTCTCCAGTGCCACAGTGATTCGGCGGGACAAGGAAATCGATATTGCAGTTGGAGACACTCGCATGGTCCTCTTGGTTCACAGGAAAGATGGAGAAGAGTTCCTCTGGCCAGTTTTAAGGCAGAAGCCATCAGATAACGATGCTGAAGGAATTTTGGGTCGGTGAAAATGGATCATGGATGTATTTGTGTGTTTGCACTGTGCACAGATTGGAAACAAGTTCCAATATTTATATGCTGTAAGAGCATATTTGTATACTGCATGCTTCACAGCATGGGCTTTCTTGTTTGTCCTCTGGATTTCCAGCTCAAAAGCCAGCGGTGTATGAAGAGGTGCAGCAAATTCCCTCAACAAAACTTAAGATCAGAGACCAGGAAATTCCTGTTATCTGGTAGGTTTCTTTCTGAGAGTTGACATTAATGAGAATAATGCAGCAGCTGCTCCAGCAAGTTCTGACCAGCTTTACTCAGAAACACAAAGACCTATGATTACTGACAATGTTCCTTTGTAGGTCCAGTGCAGTTGACTACAGTATCGGCGTTGCCCCCACCCTGGACTGCTGGTTCATGTCTGCAGAGTCTGCTCTGCAAAGACCACCGGATGATTTCATCGTCACAAACCTCTGAGTGTCCATGTCGGATCATTAAAATTCAGATGTAAAATCAGGCAAACACTTAGTCATTACGACAAAAGCTTCCTTTTACCGAGCTAATCAAATAAATAGTATCCCAGACTTTTGGTTGTCTTTAATGCACTTTGAGTCACAGTTTTTCTTCATGAACCCAGGATGCACTTGATCGTCATGATCACCTTCTTAGCATAGCAGAAGTTCTCTCCTATGAATGTGTTCACACGTTTTCACTGTGTTGACACCAAGGTAATAATAGTTTAGCTTTTCTTAATGGTTTTAATTTTTATTCAGTATTGCCTTTTTTCAGATTCAGCCAACTCTTACGAACTTTTACCTCTCTTTAAGTGGATTTTCTATTCTTTTTTTTTTTTAAAAAGCTTGGCTTGAGTTTAGTTTTCATGACTAGTAATCTCAGTTTTATTGGTTTATTCTGGTACTGTGGGGTACTTTGCATGGGCAAGATCAGGACCACTTTGAGTCAGCTATAACAGGAAGGGCAGTTAGAAAGCAACACAAAATAAGAACAACAAGGGATTTTGCAGCACGGGGGTGCAGTGGTTAGCGCTGTTGAATCACAGCAAGAGGGTTCCAGGTTCAAGCCCCAGCTGGGGGCCTGCCCAGACTCTGTGGCAAGGGATGTGTACACCCGCCATCTCACAACATGAATGCTGCAACCCAGGTCTTCAATCAACCATCAACTATGAGCCAAGCAGCATGCCTCCAAGAACAAGCTGCATGAGCTCAACACTAACCAGCCCAAGCTAAACCCTTGTAGTATGTCACCTACCAACAGAGAACAGGCAAAGTCTGCATCGCTCTTCATCCCCAGTCTCTCCTTAAGTGCTCAAAAGCAAGTGAAAGGAAAACCAAGATTCTCTGTCCTCCTGGAACAAGCTTTATCTGCTTGCCGTTTCACCTCAGCAGGGCTGTTTTGTATTTCCTTTTCTTTGCACGTCTGTGCTGCCCGACGAAACAAAAATCATTGAAATAAAGGCTGAGGGTAGTGGCTCCTGCTGCACCCCCTCAAGTTTGCCCGTGACTCCCTGGCCAGATCTGGAATCTACTCAGTTCTTTTGTCATAGTCTTTGAAAAGTTGTCAGGTAAACATTTGCCTTTTAACCCACTTGATCTTTGACTGTGAGTGACAGAGTGTGGGAGTGTGTCCGTGGGAAACTTTGACCTTTTAGAAAACAAATGATGTACACATTTGCTGTCCTTGTCTGAGTAAAAAACACTGTTTCAAGGGGTCATACTTCATTCGGATGAGGGCCATCATGGAGAGAACTGTGGTGCAAATCACAGTCTTTGGGTTGCTACTGGCATTTGCCACCACTCTACCAAACAAGGTAAGGTCCAAAAACCCGTATGACAGAGAAGATCCATTGTTGGGAGTCTGAAAGTGCTGTGCTCTTTTTATTGTGCCATCTCTGTTCCCTGTCTAATGAAAAGCCAAAGTCAGCTCCTTCCTTTTATGTCAATTGGTGTCATGTAATGTTTCACCTAGAGTACTTTCACTTTTACACTTAAAATGTATCCTTATATTTGTTTGTCCAAGACAAATTTCCCTTGGGCCAAATAAAACTTAAAAATTGCACGTTTGATTAGGCATAGAGTGACTAGCTGATTTTGGGTAAAACTCGAATCAATAATGTAAGGACCTCTCTGGTTTTGGGAACATGCATAACAAACAATTGCTTCTGACACCAAAAGGCTACAAAAAGTTCCCATAATGTGAAGGATTGCATTCTCTGGTTGTAGTGGTTTTTGTAATGGTTGGGGTGAGGCATTTTTACTGTTAGAATTTGAGCTAATTTTGGACACTTCGAAGCTCTTAAGAGAGGTTAAATGAATGTGCATCAGGATTTCATGTGGTGTGGTATTATTTAATCTGTTAAGCAAAGTAAAAATAATTCAGACTAAATCTTGTTTTTTATAAATAGATATTTATGTGCTATTTTTCGTGTAGAGAATGGGGTGTTTCTGCAGTTGGACCAATGAGAGCTCACATATATCAACCAAACCAAAACTTTGCTTTTCTTTTCACCATTTTCTGATCTTTGGTCAGCTGGTCTTCAGCCCATTTTTATTTTGGACATGTGCCTCCTGTATTTGCTCAGGACGACTGGCAAATCTACAGCTTTCACATCAACTCTACAGTGACCAGCCGTTATGCCACCACTGTCATCACGAGCCGTGTGGCCAATCGTATCGATGAGCCGAGGGAAATAGAGTTCCATGTTCGCATTCCCAAGAATGCCTTCATCAGCAAATTCAGAATGTGAGCGTCCTGTTTGACATGTTCCATCAGTCCATAATTCAAGAATAATTACATGAGTTTAAATGAATGAAAGTATCATATAAATCAAGTGCAGTTCATGAGTGTATACCGAGTGTTTCCTCCGTCAGGTTTGTAGATGGCCAGGTGTATGATGGTGTCGTGAAAGCCAAGGAAGAAGCTCAGCAGCAGTACACCCAGGCTGTGTCCCGTGGCCAAAGTGCAGGGATTGTGAGGTACACACACCAGTGTACAAATATTTTGCACCTGTGATTAGGGGTCTCAAGTGCATGATTTCTTTTTAAGGGACCCTAAGTTGAGAAGAGTTGGAACCATTTCTTCATCTAGTTGACTTGTGTCTTTGCTGCAGTTCTGTGGGGAGGACACTTGAAGAATTTAAGACCTCTGTGACTGTGGCTGCTCTAAAAAAGGTAACCTTTGAGCTGACATATGAGGAACTACTGAAACGCAGACTTGGCCAGTACGAGCTGCAGATCCATGCTCGCCCCATGCAGCCAGTCAAAGACTTCAAGGTGTGTCTCTCCTGCTATGTCATAAATGATCACAGAAGAAAACAATGCTGTTGATTATCTGTTGTTGTCAAAGCTTTTATTCTTCTCATTCCAAATGTCAGATTGATGTGTACATTCATGAGAAAGCTGGCATCAGTTTCACTGAGGTTAAAGGAGGACTAACCAAAAACGCCCTGGCGAATGCCATCACCAAAACACATGCAGGAAAACAGGTAAGACATGACGCAGAATAAAGTTTGAATCCTTGATTTGAATATGTTGGGTCGAACCACCGATCTTTTTAGCAATGGAGGGATGGCTGGTTTGGCTATCGCTTCCGCTGGAACCCCTAATTGCTCCTCATGAATAGGTGGGCACCTTACATGGCAGCTTTCACCATCAGTGTTTGTGTGAAAGGGAGAATGAGATGACACTGTAAAGCACTTGAGAACCACAAAGGTAGAAAGGCACGGTATAAAAATGTGTCCATCCATTTACAAGTCAAATGTGAACTTTAGAGAACTTTTTCTTGGGATAAAGAGTGAGAGTCCATCTATACATTGGCACCTAATCCATCCTTTCTGCAGGCCTGGGTTCATTTCTACCCAACTGAGGATCAACAGAAAATCTGTGACAGCTGTGGAGAGCAGGGTTTGAATGGAGATCTGGTTGTAGTTTATGATGTCCACAGAGACAGCTCACTGGGGGACATCAAGGTACAGAGAGAGTTTCATGATTGAGTTCCATGTTTAATCTCATAGTATTTCACATACTGTACATTATTCTTTAATGCAGATTTATTTTGCTCTGTCTATATCACAAGATCTTATAACTTATCAACCTTTTATCTAACTTCTCCCAAGACATCATCTGGGTATTTTGTCCATCACTTTGCTCCACATAGTCTTCCTCGCATACCAAAGAACGTTGTCTTTGTTATTGATCAAAGCGGATCCATGCGCGGCAGAAAAATGGAGCAGGTACAGTGTTTGGGTCTGTGGCCCTGTGACATTTTCATTAATCATACTCAAATTTAGATCATGCACAAAATGAATATAATGAAAGGGTTTCCACGTTTAATATGAATTCTGAAAAGTGAATAATGTTTTTGCTCAGACTCAAATAGCATTACTCCATATCTTGAATGACCTGGCAGAAGAAGACTTCTTTGGTCTTCTCACTTTTGATAGCAGCATAGTCCACTGGAAACGAGAACTTGTTCAGGCCAACCAAGAAAACCTGGAAAGTGCCAAGACTTTTGCACGGAACATAGTTAGCAGAGGAGGTGAGAGCTTTCCAGTGACTGTTGTATTAAAGAATGGGAGAATCAAACTGTGCTTATGAAACATTTGTACTCATTTCAGCCACAGACATTAATGCAGCAGTGCTGGAGGGAGCACGTATGCTGAATGCACAACCCCAAGAGGGTTCAGCATCGATTCTTATACTTCTCACTGATGGAGACCCAACTACAGGTGAGATGAAAACACTCTTGCACACATGCACACATTTTGGAAGTTCCTTGTACTGTGAATCACATCATCAGTCGACAAAGTACTGAGAGACAAGTGAGCTGGTTTCAGGAAAGGCAGAGGAAGTGTAGGAGATCTGCACTCACAACACAGGAAAACTTTGACTTCCAGAAGGCTTTTGACAGAATCCATAGTGACTGACTCTAGAGGATGATAAGAAGCTTTGGCATCTTCTTTCACATACTGAACACCATTCAACAATACAACTTTGCAATGGCTTTCCCTGCACTGTGGAAATAGGCAACACCAGCTTTGTAGCAGGATCTGGAGTCCACCAAGGACATGTGATGTCAGAAACTGTTAATCCTTATCATTGAATGGATCATGCATTAAATAGCAGAGGACAAAACTAGGGACATTCCATGGACCCTCTTTTCTACCAATGAGGACCTTGACTTTGCTGACAAAAATAGAGTTTTCAGAAGGATGTACATCAAATAAGACTCCCAATTAATAACAGCAAAAGCATCATGATACATTTAATTTAAGGGTGACTTTCAGGACGCTGATGGCAGGCCTAAAGGCTCCTTCAAGCCTGCGAACCTGCCCAGAACCATTTGTCGTCTGCCCCCTTGCCCAGAGGCTAATTTGCCATGGGAGACCCTACCAGGACCACAAGGCTCCAGACAACACAGGCCACGAGGTCACAGGGGCACACAAACCTCCCCATCACGAAAACTGTTGGTTCCTGGAGAGAATCCACCCATGTAGACCCTCAAAAAGGACATTGCAAAGCAAATGCAATTAACATCACACATAATTATTAATTAAAGAAAATCAAGTGTGTGTGTGTACGTATATATGTGTACATATATGTGTATATGTATATATATATATATATGTGTGTGTGTGTGTGTGTATATATATATATGTATATGTGTATATGTGTGTGTGTATATATATATATATATATATATATATATATATATATATATATATATATATATATATATATATATATATATATATATATGTATAGTCCAAATGTGATTTGTGTTTTTGTAGGGGTTAGGAATCTGGAGGAAATACAATCAAACGTCAGGCAGGCCATTGACAAAAAATTCCCACTCTACTGTCTTGGTTTTGGTTTCGATGTCAATTTTGAGTTCCTGGAGAGGATGTCACTGCAGAACAATGGTGTGGCACGGCGGATTTATGAAGATTCTGATGCTGATTTGCAGCTGAAGGTATTCCTGCCTGCCTGTCCCTCTCCTCCTCACCTATCCGATTTGTCATATTATGGCTGACAGTCACAGAGAATCTGAATGCCCACAGGGTTTCTATGAAGAGGTGGCCACTCCTCTGTTGACAGATGTCATGATGATGTATTCTGGTGGGACCAATCTAACCCAGACTAACTTCAGCCAGTATTATAACGGCTCTGAGATCGTGGTGGCCGGTCAAATCACTGACAACAACATTGACACCTTCATTCCTCAAGTTGTGGCTATTTCAGTAAGGATCTTTTCTCACGCACGTCAGCTGTATTTTTGAAAGTGTGTGGACGTCACTGTCTGTGTTGACATGTCATGATGCCTTATTTGGATTCTGACAGAGTAAAACACGTGTCATGTTTTCTGACAACCACACTGTGGAGTCCAGTGAAGGAATTGATGACAGCCACATTGAGAGGGTTTGGGCCTACCTCACAGTCAAACAACTCCTGGACAAAGAGTGAGTGTTATGTTAAAAGTCCCTTCTTTTCTCTTGCTGTGCAAATTTTGGAAAAGAAAATCTCATTTTCCCAGACATTTTGTGTTATCTGTGTGTTATATTTTTCATTCATTTATATGACTTCATTGAAATGAACATCCATCCATCCATTCATCCATCATCCATCCATCATCCATCCATCCATCCATCTATTTTCTACCACTTACCCTGTTGAGGGTGTCAGGGGGGCTGGAGCCGATCCTAGCAGCCTTTGGGCGTGAAGTGTGGTTCACCCTGGACGGGTCGCCAGTCCATTGCAGGGCCAACACATATAGACAGCCACACCTATAATCAATTTAGAGTATTCAATTAGCCTAGTCTACATTTGCATGTCTTTGGACTGGGGGAGGAAGCAGGAGTTCCTGGAGAGTACCCATGCAGGAACAGGGAGAACATGCAGACTCCGCTCAGTCTTCTCCATGCTCGACCCCAGAACCTTCTTGTTCTAATATACAATATCGGTTTCAAATCATGGCTTAATAATTTAGTTTCAGGTTACCCACTGTCCCAGCGACCATATCCTCCACATGTGCGACAGTGATGTAGATGGGGAGGTTGGTTTGGGATGTCAGATTTTAACATGTGTCCACAAATTGAACAGGTTGCAGTTATCTGGACCAGAGAAGGAGGAAGTGAAGAATGAGGCCTTGGAACTTTCCCTGAAGTACAGCTTTGTGACCCCCCTTACATCCATGGTGGTCACCAAGCCACAGGGGGAGGGGACAGAAGTACTTTCTAAACCTAAGGAGGGTAAAGCGTCACACCAACAACAGAAGCACCGTAACCATCTGGTACATCATTTACATATATTTCCTGTACCTGGGAGGTTTGATGGAGGAAGCAGTCCAAGATCAGGAGGTATAATTGCAATGTATGAAATCACGAATGCTGATTAAATTGTAATCAGTTTGTAGAGACATATCCTATCTCAATAAAGCACAAAAAAGAAAAACCAACACAAGACAGGGACTTAATGGAAGTCAGTGTTGGTGCTAATTATATACCATTCAAATCAAACAACCTTTACATTTAATAATGTATACTACTTATCACTTATATATTTAATCTTTATGAGTGCATTAATAATTACTTGTCTCTTAACTGATCATTATGAGAGCCATTTAATATTCAATAATATTGTGGGTCATTCATGCTTAATTTTTGTGTGATAATAGATACTAATTCTATACTATTACTGGGCCTCATTCAGTGCATCCTGAGTGAGCGGGAACATTATATACTTGCCCATACTGTGTAGTAAGGCTGAAAAGCTGCTTTGGTAGATCCCAGCAGCACCTGCTACAGTTTGCAGGAATGACCCAGACGCAGGGGAATTGCAGAGTTGCGAGACATTTTGGCAAGTCAGGTATTGTGTGACTCCTTCTGAGTGGCTCCAATAAATTAGTCCTTGTCTAACTTGAGAGCTCCAGAGTTGAATTGGTGGATTAACGTTTGCACGAATATATCCAGAAAATATTAACCAGTTTATATCAAAGCCTCTTTCTACATTGTACATATGAGTAAAAACATTGTGTCACATATTCATTCAGGCAAATGTGCGAAATGACCAGCACATTTTATAATCCTCATTTGGAAGATACAAACCATCAGTGCTTCGTAGATCAGTTTGCACAATGTGTGTTAGTTATTTCGAAGTTTGCACATTTGCACATGCAAACCTTTAATTAACCAGGCCTAAAGATATTTTAATTTCTGATTTCTACCACAATCAAATCATATATATCAAAATAAGGACAATACTGTGTCTGTCTATCTGTACAAATACATGGTATTGAACGTTGGTAATGGAGACACAAGTTGATTAAACAGATTGGAGAGCAACTGTTAATTTAAATCTACTCTATAGTAAAAAGGCTAGATAATAACAATTACTTTTGTTATTATTTATTTGTTGTATTGCTTATTTGTATGTTGTTGATGGTCATTTGTTGTTGTGTGATTGTTTCAGGATATGATCTAGGTACTCTTTTCCAAGAATCCAGTCTGCCAGGACTGTATCCTCGAACAGGTAAATGTAACTGAAAAACATATACCTGCATCGAGGCTTGACAGTCCTGAATCCCTCCGTCCAGTGGTAGACAAATCAACAGTCCTCTGTTGTTTCAAGACTGTCCTGTCTCTCCACCTAGTTGCATATTTCATACACACAGAGACTTACCCATGGTGGTCAGGTGACTTGGATAATTTCTTTAAGACAAAGCACTTGTGAGGTGGCTACAGTTGAAAAGCACATGTCCACTACACAATCACCAATCACTTTGATTCTATGAGAACAATAGATGTGTGTGCATATTGCAAGGAAACAGTCTCTCCACCCAACGTGTGTAAGAGAGCCCAGAGTAGCTTTTTGCGGTGGCCGTCTTCTCCAGTCTACTCAGAGGGTCCATGCCACCCACACTTCCTGGGGGGCTGAGCATAAGTGTAGCGTTCAGATACCTCTTAGTGTTCCCCAGTCAGGTCTTTTTGTATATATGCTCAACCACATGAGCTGGATGTCAAGCATAAAGGAGACTTTGTCTCTTAGCTCCAGCAGCTCCAGCAAAGTAGATGATGTCTCTGTGGTGAAGAGATGATAGTTACGGTTGTTCTAGTATGGGCTGCAGCCAGAGGACTAGAGCAGTCTGCTGAGATAGCCAGTTAATCTGTCTGCCATGTGTGGTCCGGTTGCTAATGCCATGTTGCAGGAAGCAATTTGGTTGTGCTTGAGAGGTTTGTGGTGCACTAGTTAGATGCCCCAGGTGACTGGACAGTTGCCTAAGCTCCCTACGCAGAGACAGGGGTCAAACTGGTGCTCTGGAGGCTAAGAGAGAAGTCCAGCTTAACAGAAATGCAGGGGAAGGCAGGCAAAGCAGGGAAGTTCAAGCAAAATCCAAAAAAAAAAGGCAGCTCAAGCCTCAACCTCACTCCTGATTCCATGCCTGAGCCCGAGCTTGCAACTTGGTGTGCAAAATTGAGCACGCTGGACACAAGCCTCTGGGTGTTTTCAACTGTGACTCAAGGGCATTGTATCTGGTTAGCTTGTCAGCTGTCTACCATGAAAACCTCCAGTTGATAGTAGTGGATTCAAAATGCAAGATGGTGCTGACTTAAATCTCCACTCTGTTGGAGATGAGGGCTATTAGGGCTACCTCTAATATACAAAGCCCTCAAAAAACATGCACCTTTACATTTGACAGAGCTCATAGTCTAATACCATACAGCTAGAATCCTTCACTCCCAGGATGCAGGGTTACTTGTGGTTTCAAGAGTCTCTAAAAGTAGAAAGGGAGCCAGAGCCTTCAGTTATCAGGCTCCCCTCCTGTGGGACCGTCAAAAACACTGTCTACTTTTAAGAGTAGACATAAGACCTCCTTCATGAGGGTGCACTCTACCCATGAAATGGCATGATGGCAGCATCCTGGTTTTTGTTGTATGATGCATCTCTGAATGAGATCTGTGCAGCTGTTACATGGTCTGTCTGTCAGGTTCAACCAATTTAATGTCGCCTGTCTTAGACTGAGCGGGAGCTTGGCATGGCCCAACTCCAGCTGAGGTCCAGGTAGCACCTGCTGCCAGGCATGAGGCATCAGTATTCTGGTGGTAATTATTCGTGTAGGCGTGTGTGAAAAGTGTACATTTCTTTCCTTCACAATTCACATTGGTGTTTCTTTTTATACACACCAGCATAAAAACGTTTTGTTTGTGCACTCCTGGTGGTGGTTCATTCAAAGAACACCCTGCTCTGTCTCCTCCCAGTGTCCTGCATTGTCCCCCGTAGCTATGATATGATAGAGAGTGTATGGCTGCTTGTTGTAACTATGGTCCTCTGAGTGAAGGGACTGTCCCATCAAATTTTTAATGCATGAGTTCTTTTCTTCTGTAATTCCCTACCCCACAGGTTTGTCATAAAAAATGATCCAAAGTACCTAATCCTTGACGGCTCAGGCCCTGTTCATATGGAATTTGTAACTTGGTGGAGAGATAGTTTCATACACTGGAGAACTGTGGTTACAACGTGTAAATGTGCTGTCGTTTCTGCATGCCAACACATGCGATGGAAATAATCACAGGTGCATGCTGTATATCAAATAACCAAACAAGGTATGTGTATGTACATGCCTACAAATATGTATGTATATATATATGTGTGTGTGTGTGTGTGTGTGTGTGTGTGTGTGTGTGTGTGTGTGTGTGTGTGTATTTCTACATCCAAAGAACTTAACAGCTAGCAAAAAAGTGGCTATACTAAACATTTTTTTAATAACGATTTTTCTGTCTTTTAAAGGTTTGCCTGGCTATTTAAGTAGACCAAGTAAGTCTTTGAACATGTGCACTTCTCTAATGTCATTAAATGGATTTTATTTTTGAATGACATTTTACTCTAATTCCTTTTAGTACACTGCATTGTATAAATGATATCAAAATACAGAACGGAACTGTATGAATGTGTGACTGCTGATATTTCATGTCCTCCTTCCCAAAAGTTATGATTTCATAAAATTTCCAGGTAACTTTAACCAAAGACAAGGCATTAAGGAGTTATGTTTGATATGGCAAAACTTGAATTACTCTGTAAACAACTTACAACCTTCTCCATACCCCTTCGCTTAAACTTCATATGGAATTTGTAACTTGGTGGAGAGATGGTTTCATACACTGGAGAACTGTGGATACAACGTGTAAATGTTCTGTCGTTTCTGCATGCCAACACATGCAGTGGAAATAATCACAGGTGCATGCTGTATATCAAATAACCAAACAAGGTATGTGTACATACATGCCTATACATATGTGTGTGTGTGTGTGCGTGTTTATATATATATATATATATATATATATATATATATATATATATATAAATATATATATATATATAATGTGTGTGTGTGTGTGTGTGTGTGTATATTTCTACATCCAAAGAAGTTAACAGCTCACGAAAAAGTGGCTATACATTTTTTAAATAATGATTATTCTGTCTTTTAAAGGTTTACCGACTCGTTCAGGTCGACCAAGTAAGTCTTTGAACATGTGCACTTTTCTAATGTCTTTAAATGTATTTTATTTTCGAATGACATTTTACTCTAATTCCTTTTAGCACATTGCATTGTATAAATGATATGAAAACACAGAACGGAACTGTATGAATATATTTATTTGTTTGAATAGGGACAATACTGTGATGATTTACTCCTGTCTATCTATGGTTCTAACTGTCTATTCATCACAAATACATGCTTATTAACACTGACATTGACAAGTTAATACAGCAGATTGTAGCAGTAGGGCTAATTTACATCCATAGTCCCAAGGCAAGATAGCAATCACTGTTATTGTTGTTTTATGTTAAAAGCATTGTTGTTGTTGTTGTTGTTGTTGTTGTGTGACTGCTGATATTTCATGTCCTTCCCATAAGTTATGATTTCATAAAATTTCCAGGTAACTTTAACCAAAGACAGAGCATTAAGGAGTTATGTTTGATATGGCAAAATTGAATTACTCTGTAAACAACTCACAACCGACTCCATACCCCTTCGCTTAAACTTGCTGACAAATTTAGTCATGTTTTTCAGTAATTTTGAGATATGTTCTAACCAAGAGACCAACAATGTCCTTTGATCTGAGCCTTATTTGTAATTGATATTTGGTCCCATTTAAATGTACCGGTCCAGGGGTTTAATAAGGCTAAGAAGCAAAAATGTGTGGATAGATATTTAAGTGTAAAATAAAAATGTATTTGTTGGAAATAAATGTATGTCTTATTTTTAGATTACAACTGATATTATCATTTTCAGTTACAATTTAATGTTAGATTGGGCCCGTGGTAGACCTGAACTTGGATTGACTCCAGTACTCCACCCTCCTATCCTTTGCTGAATGAATCAATATACTTCAAGTGGTATTTTATTGCTGACTTTTTAGTGAATATCTTTGACAGAGGAATTGGTAGATTTTAATGGTCATTTCGATGGCTTATTTATGGCACTAGCGTAAACTAAACCTTTGTCACCTTCATTCATATAATTGGAAAGGACAGAGCATTTAATGCACCTCACAGTAAATTCCAGTAGATTTAAAAAGCAACAGCCTCAAAATATGAAAATTGAAATGAAAAAAAAAACCTCCTTTCTCCTTAACATTATCCTCCTTAATGTTTGCAGCTCAAAGGCAGAAAATTCCTCCTATGATTTTGCCCACCAGTCAGCCAGTTACAACAACCACTGGTAAGGAAATACATTGATTAAACGCAAGGTAGAGATGGTCTATCTAGAATATATCTATTTCTTTTATAATTCATTACAAATGAAAAAAAACCTGTGTTTTGTGTGCCTCATGATGTAACTTGTAACATTTAACATGAAAAAGAGAGGAATCATAAACAAATGTATCAAAATGTGTCTTCTTCAGTGGGAAAAAGCAGCAACTACAAAGTCTATCAGAGACGTGTTCCTGACTGATAAGAGTGCCTCTGCAAGACTTTCTTTTTTGACTAAATGGGGTTCATGACATCAGTTCTCAATTCAAAGCACATTGTAATGATTAAAATGCTGCTGCTCTGTTCATGAAAATCCAAGAAATCGGTTGGACCTTCAGTTAAATAAGAGGTGTTTTTAGAGACAAGCGAATGCTGCTGTGTGACCCAGGATGTCTCTTTGTTCCTCCTTAGTTCCTCTGTCTCACAGGTTTCTTCTCAAATCTGAGAGTCAGACTCTTCCACTGTGCTTTGATATCAGTGGAGATGTTCGTCTTAAACTGCTTCACCTTCCCAGTGGAGGTCAGTCTTTTTCAGCGATGCACAACGTTCCTCCTTGAACCTTCAAATCTACAGTTACACAGTGGGTATCAGCTCATCGTATCCCCTCGTTGAAACTGTGAACTTCCCTTCTGCCGTAGAGCTGTCGGTGAATGGAGAACTGGATTCATTAGCATATGGAGGATTCAAGAGGATTGTCGTCCACTTCAAAGCTGACCACTATATTGATATTGATGTTAGTGGCATCACTGTAAAAGAAGACCATCGACTGACACGGCACACGGGTCAGGATCTCATCACAGCTGGGAGGTGAATTTGTATCACACTGCCAGGAATCCTACTTTGAAGATGCTCAGTCGAGGACTCAGGGATTGAAAAGAAGCTGATACAAACTGCTTATTTCTCCAGTGCCACAGTGATTCGGCGGGACAAGGAAATCGATATTGCAGTTGGAGACACTCGCATGGTCCTCTTGGTTCACAGGAAAGATGGAGAAGAGTTCCTCTGGCCAGTTTTAAGGCAGAAGCCATCAGATAACGATGCTGAAGGAATTTTGGGTCGGTGAAAATGGATCATGGATGTATTTGTGTGTTTGCACTGTGCACAGATTGGAAACAAGTTCCAATATTTATATGCTGTAAGAGCATATTTGTATACTGCATGCTTCACAGCATGGGCTTTCTTGTTTGTCCTCTGGATTTCCAGCTCAAAAGCCAGCGGTGTATGAAGAGGTGCAGCAAATTCCCTCAACAAAACTTAAGATCAGAGACCAGGAAATTCCTGTTATCTGGTAGGTTTCTTTCTGAGAGTTGACGTTGATGAGAATAATGCAGCAGCTGCTCCAGCAAGTTCTGACCAGCTTTACTCAGAAACACAAAGACCCATGATTACTGACAATGTTCCTTTGTAGGTCCAGTGCAGTTGACTACAGTATCGGCGTTGCCCCCACCCTGGACTGCTGGTTCATGTCTGCAGAGTCTGCTCTGCAAAGACCACCGGATGATTTCATCGTCACAAACTTTTGAGTGTCCATGTCGGATCATTAAAATTCAGATGTAAAATCAGGCAAACACTTAGTCATTACGACAAAAGCTTCCTTTTACCGAGCTAATCAAATAAATAGTATCCCAGACTTTTGGTTGTCTTGAATGCACTTTGAGTCACAGTTTTTCTTCATGAACCCAGGATGCACTTGATCGTCATGATCACCTTCTTAGCATAGCAGAAGTTCTCTCCTATGAATGTGTTCACACGTTTTCACTGGGTTGACACCAAGGTAATAATAGTTTAGCTTTTCTTAATGGTTTTAATTTTTATTCAGTATTGCCTTTTTTCAGATTCAGCCAACTCTTACGAACTTTTACCTCTCTTTAAGTGGATTTTATATTCTTTTTTTTTTTTAAAAAAAAGCTTGGCTTGAGTTTAGTTTTCATGACTAGTAATCTCAGTTTTATTGGTTTATTCTGGTACTGTGGGGTACTTTGCATGGGCAAGATCAGGACCACTTTGAGTCAGCTATAACAGGAAGGGCAGTTAGAAAGCAACACAAAATAAAAACAACAAGGGATTTTGCAGCACGGGGGTGCAGTGGTTAGCGCTGTTGAATCACAGCAAGAGGGTTCCAGGTTCAAGCCCCGGCTGGGGGCCTGCCCAGACTCTGTGGCAAGGGATGTGTACACCCGCCATCTCACAACATGAATGCTGCAACCTAGGTCTTCAATCAACCATCAACTATGAGCCAAGCAGCATGCCTCCAAGAACAAGCTGCATGAGCTCAACACTAACCAGCCCAAGCTAAACCCTTGTAGTATGTCACCTACCAACAGAGAACAGGCAAAGTCTGCATCGCTCTTCATCCCCAGTCTCTCCTTAAGTGCTCAAAAGCAAGTGAAAGGAAAACCAAGATTCTCTGTCCTCCTGGAACAAGCTTTATCTGCTTGCCGTTTCACCTCAGCAGGGCTGTTTTGTATTTCCTTTTCTTTGCACGTCTGTGCTGCCCGACGAAACAAAAATCATTGAAATAAAGGCTGAGGGTAGTGGCTCCTGCTGCACCCCCTCAAGTTTGCCCGTGACTCCCTGGCCAGATCTGGAATCTACTCAGTTCTTTTGTAATAGTCTTTGAAAAGTTGTCAGGTAAACATTTGCCTTTTAACCCACTTGATCTTTGACTGTGAGTGACAGAGTGTGGGAGTGTGTCCGTGGGAAACTTTGACCTTTTAGAAAACAAATGATGTACACATTTGCTGTCCTTGTCTGAGTAAAAAACACTGTTTCAAGGGGTCATACTTCATTCGGATGAGGGCCATCATGGAGAGAACTGTGGTGCAAATCACAGTCTTTGGGTTGCTACTGGCATTTGCCACCACTCTACCAAACAAGGTAAGGTCCAAAAACCCGTATGACAGAGAAGATCCATTGTTGGGAGTCTGAAAGTGCTGTGCTCTTTATATTGTGCCATCTCTGTTCCCTGTCTAATGAAAAGCCAAAGTCAGCTCCTTCCTTTTATGTCAATTGGTGTCTTGTAATGTTTTACCTAGAGTACTTTCACTTTTACACTTAAAATGTATCCTTATATTTGTTTGTCCAAGACAAATTTCCCTTGGGCCAAATAAAACTTAAAAATTGCACGTTTGATTAGGCATAGAGTGACTAGCTGATTTTGGGTAAAACTCGAATCAATAATGTAAGGACCTCTCTGGTTTTGGGAACATGCATAACAAACAATTGCTTCTGACACCAAAAGGCTACAAAAAGTTCCCATAATGTGAAGGATTGCATTCTCTGGTTGTAGTGGTTTTTGTAATGGTTGGGGTGAGGCATTTTTACTGTTAGAATTTGAGCTAATTTTGGACACTTCGAAGCTCTTAAGAGAGGTTAAATGAATGTGCATCAGGTTTTCATGTGGTGTGGTATTATTTAATCTGTTAAGCAAAGTAAAAATAATTCAGACTAAATCTTGTTTTTTATAAATAGATATTTATGTGCTATTTTTCGTGTAGAGAATGGGGTGTTTCTGCAGTTGGACCAATGAGAGCTCACATATATCAACCAAACCAAAACTTTGCTTTTCTTTTCACCATTTTCTGATCTTTGGTCAGCTGGTCTTCAGCCCATTTTTATTTTGGACATGTGCCTCCTGTATTTGCTCAGGACGACTGGCAAATCTACAGCTTTCACATCAACTCTACAGTGACCAGCCGTTATGCCACCACTGTCATCACGAGCCGTGTGGCCAATCGTATCGATGAGCCGAGGGAAATAGAGTTCCATGTTCGCATTCCCAAGAATGCCTTCATCAGCAAATTCAGAATGTGAGCGTCCTGTTTGACATGTTCCATCAGTCCATAATTCAAGAATAATTACATGAGTTTAAATGAATGAAAGTATCATATAAATCAAGTGCAGTTCATGAGTGTATACCGAGTGTTTCCTCCGTCAGGTTTGTAGATGGCCAGGTGTATGATGGTGTCGTGAAAGCCAAGGAAGAAGCTCAGCAGCAGTACACCCAGGCTGTGTCCCGTGGCCAAAGTGCAGGGATTGTGAGGTACACACACCAGTGTACAAATATTTTGCACCTGTGATTAGGAGTCTCAAGTGCATGATTTCATTTTAAGGGACCCTAAGTTGAGAAGAGTTGGAACCATTTCTTCATCTAGTTGACTTGTGTCTTTGCTGCAGTTCTGTGGGGAGGACACTTGAAGAATTTAAGACCTCTGTGACTGTGGCTGCTCTAAAAAAGGTAACCTTTGAGCTGACATATGAGGAACTACTGAAACGCAGACTTGGCCAGTACGAGCTGCAGATCCATGCTCGCCCCATGCAGCCAGTCAAAGACTTCAAGGTGTGTCTCTCCTGCTATGTCATAAATGATCACAGAAGAAAACAATGCTGTTGATTATCTGTTGTTGTCAAAGCTTTTATTCTTCTCATTCCAAATGTCAGATTGATGTATACATTCATGAGAAAGCTGGCATCAGTTTCACTGAGGTTAAAGGAGGACTAACCACAAACGCCCTGGCGAATGCCATCACCAAAACACATGCAGGAAAACAGGTAAGACATGACGCAGAATAAAGTTTGAATCCTTGATTTGAAAATGTTGGGTCGAACCACCGATCTTTTTAGCAATGGAGGGATGGCTGGTTTGGCTATCGCTTCCGCTGGAACCCCTAATTGCTCCTCATGAATAGGTGGGCACCTTACATGGCAGCTTTCACCATCAGTGTTTGTGTGAAAGGGAGAATGAGATGACACTGTAAAGCACTTGAGAACCACAAAGGTAGAAAGGCACGGTATAAAAATGTGTCCATCCATTTACAAGTCAAATGTGAACTTTAGAGAACTTTTTCTTGGGATAAAGAGTGAGAGTCCATCTATACATTGGCACCTAATCCATCCTTTCTGCAGGCCTGGGTTCATTTCTACCCAACTGAGGATCAACAGAAAATCTGTGACAGCTGTGGAGAGCAGGGTTTGAATGGAGATCTGGTTGTAGTTTATGATGTCCACAGAGACAGCTCACTGGGGGACATCAAGGTACAGAGAGAGTTTCATGATTGAGTTCCATGTTTAATCTCATAGTATTTCACATACTGTACATTATTCTTTAATGCAGATTTATTTTGCTCTGTCTATATCACAAGATCTTATAACTTATCAACCTTTTATCTAACTTCTCCCAAGACATCATCTGGGTATTTTGTCCATCACTTTGCTCCACATAGTCTTCCTCGCATACCAAAGAACGTTGTCTTTGTTATTGATCAAAGCGGATCCATGCGCGGCAGAAAAATGGAGCAGGTACAGTGTTTGGGTCTGTGGCCCTGTGACATTTTCATTAATCATACTCAAATTTAGATCATGCACAAAATGAATATAATGAAAGGGTTTCCACGTTTAATATGAATTCTGAAAAGTGAATAATGTTTTTGCTCAGACTCAAATAGCATTACTCCATATCTTGAATGACCTGGCAGAAGAAGACTTCTTTGGTCTTCTCACTTTTGATAGCAGCATAGTCCACTGGAAACGAGAACTTGTTCAGGCCAACCAAGAAAACCTGGAAAGTGCCAAGACTTTTGCACGGAACATAGTTAGCAGAGGAGGTGAGAGCTTTCCAGTGACTGTTGTATTAAAGAATGGGAGAATCAAACTGTGCTTATGAAATATTTGTACTCATTTCAGCCACAGACATTAATGCAGCAGTGCTGGAGGGAGCAGGTATGCTGAATGCACATCCCCGAGAGGGTTCAGCATCGATTCTTATACTTCTCACTGATGGAGACCCAACTACAGGTGAGATGAAAACACTCTTGCACACATGCACACATTTTGGAAGTTCCTTGTACTGTGAATCACATCATCAGTCGACAAAGTACTGAGAGACAAGTGAGCTGGTTTCAGGAAAGGCAGAGGAAGTGTAGGAGATCTGCACTCACAACACAGGAAAACTTTGACTTCCAGAAGGCTTTTGACAGAATCCATAGTGACTGACTCTAGAGGATGATAAGAAGCTTTGGCATCTTCTTTCACATACTGAACACCATTCAACAATACAACTTTGCAATGGCTTTCCCTGCACTGTGGAAATAGGCAACACCAGCTTTGTAGCAGGATCTGGAGTCCACCAAGGACATGTGATGTCAGAAACTGTTAATCCTTATCATTGAATGGATCATGCATTAAATAGCAGAGGACAAAACTAGCGACATTCCATGGACCCTCTTTTCTACCAATGAGGACCTTGACTTTGCTGACAAAAATAGAGTTTTCAGAAGGATGTACATCAAATAAGACTCCCAATTAATAACAGCAAAAGCATCATGATACATTTAATTTAAGGGTGACTTTCAGGACGCTGATGGCAGGCCTAAAGGCTCCTTCAAGCCTGCGAACCTGCCCAGAACCATTTGTCGTCTGCCCCCTTGCCCAGAGGCTAATTTGCCATGGGAGACCCTACCAGGACCACAAGGCTCCAGACAACACAGGCCACGAGGTCACAGGGGCACACAAACCTCCCCATCACGAAAACTGATGGTTCCTGGAGAGAATCCACCCATGTAGACCCTCAAAAAGGACATTGCAAAGCAAATGCAATTAACATCACACACAATTATTAATTAAAGAAAATCAAGTGTGTGTGTGTACGTATATTTGTGTACATATATATGTGTATATGTATATATATATATATATATATATATATATATATATATATATGTGTGTGTGTGTGTGTGTGTGTGTGTGTGTGTGTGTGTGTATATATATGTGTATATGTGTATATGTATATATATATATATATATGTGTATAGTCCAAATGTGATTTGTGTTTTTGTAGGGGTTAGGAATCTGGAGGAAATACAATCAAACGTCAGGCAGGCCATTGACAAAAAATTCCCACTCTACTGTCTTGGTTTTGGTTTCGATGTCAATTTTGAGTTCCTGGAGAGGATGTCACTGCAGAACAATGGTGTGGCACGGCGGATTTATGAAGATTCTGATGCTGATTTGCAGCTGAAGGTATTCCTGCCTGCCTGTCCCTCTCCTCCTCACCTATCTGATTTGTCATATTATGGCTGACAGTCACAGAGAATCTGAATGCCCACAGGGTTTCTATGAAGAGGTGGCCACTCCTCTGTTGACAGATGTCACGATGATGTATTCTGGTGGGACCAATCTAACCCAGACTAACTTCAGCCAGTATTATAACGGCTCTGAGATCGTGGTGGCCGGTCAAATCACTGACAACAACATTGACACCTTCATTCCTCAAGTTGTGGCTATTTCAGTAAGGATCTTTTCTCACGCACGTCAGCTGTATTTTTGAAAGTGTGTGGACGTCACTGTCTGTGTTGACATGTCATGATGCCTTATTTGGATTCTGACAGAGTAAAACACGTGTCATGTTTTCTGACAACCACACTGTGGAGTCCAGTGAAGGAATTGATGACAGCCACATTGAGAGGGTTTGGGCCTACCTCACAGTCAAACAACTCCTGGACAAAGAGTGAGTCTTTCGTCAATGGTCTCTTTTCTCTCATCATAAATACCTAAGGTTTACTTTGTTATTGATTAAACCAGCTTGATTTGACAGATTAATGGTGGAGTCTATCAAATAGGGAAAAGAAATATGTTTTCTTGATCATTTATTTCATCTGGGTATTTTATTGGTTTTGAACATTTATAAAGTTATTGATGTTGACACATGAATTTTAATGTCATTTTAGTGGAGCAAAATTCAACACATTTATTAACACAGGTAAATATGATTAGATAACATGTGTCATGTCTTTGAATGAAGTGACAATATTGGCTTATTTGTTGGGATCTAATTTAAAGAACCTATTGCAAATCATGGCTTCATGAACTAGTTCTCCCTTTCCCCAAACCAGTCAAAGGTTCCCACTGAGCCTGGGTCTGCTCAACCTGTGAGGGGGAGGTTGTTGTTGCTGCTGTCACAAGATGCGCTTGCCCAAGGAGAATAGTTGGGTATAAATTAAATGAAAGAGTGCTGTGTTTGACAAGTGTCACGAGATAAATTTTGTTGTGATTTGGAGGGATACAAACAAAATTGACTTGACTAGTGTCAGGTGACCCACTGTCCCAGCTACCATGTCCTACAGGTCTTTCACAGTGATGTAGATGGGGAGGTTGGTTTGGGATGTCAGATTTTAACATGTGTCCACAAATCGAACAGGTTGCAGTTATCTGGACCAGAGAAGGAGGAAGTGAAGAATGAGGCCTTGGAACTTTCCCTGAAGTACAGCTTTGTGACCCCCCTTACATCCATGGTGGTCACCAAGCCACAGGGGGAGGGGACAGAAGTACTTTCTAAACCGAAGGAGGGTGAAGCACAAAATCAAGAACATTTCCGTATGACAAATGTTCAGTCCAAAACAATGACTGTTTCTAAGATTTCTGGACAGCTCCGAAACAAAAAAAGTATGATCAGATAACCTGCAAATACATGTGAATATTTAATAGTATTATGATAATTATTGTTTTTCAGTTTCCAATTTTTAAAAATTCCTTAAAAGTAGATTTTCTTCCTATTCTACATTGTACTATTTATGCATGATTTCAAATCAATTTATGTGTAATTATTTACTTGTTTGAACAGAGACTCTACGGCGACGTCCACCGTTACACTCAAGGCTAGGTAATAACTGATATTGTTGTGATTCATTGTGTGTTGTCTGTTTTTGTTGTGTGGCTGCTCATCATCCAGCTTTTCCAGTTGGTGATATCGCCCATTATGGAGGTAAATTTAACACACAAACCCCCCCAAAATTAAACAAGATTATTACAGGAACTATTCAATTTTCCCTCAATGTAATAAAAACGTCAATGACACTGAGGTGCTATATGATTATAATAGTAGGTTGAACAATGCTGGTGTGAAGTACAATTTTTTAAACCTTCCAATAATTTATTTTTTTATTTTTGGATTTCCAAAGAATTTCACAAGAGCAGCTATACATTCATCCAAGCATGATTTTTCACAGTTGGATCAGGGAACTCTTTAAACATATGCACTGCTCTGATGTGATTACACAATGTTTTTTTTTAATTATTTCTTAAAAGTAGATTTTCTTCTCATTCTTCATTATACTCTGCTATTTATGCATGATTTCAAATCAATGTATATGTAATTACTTACTTATTTGAACAGAGACTCTACGGCGACGTCCATCAGTATCCACAAGGCTAGGTAATAACTGATGTTGTTGTAATTCACTGTGTGTTGTTGTCTGATGTTGTTGTTTGACTGCTTATCATCCAGCCATTCCGCAATATGATTTCCTCGACTACTCAGGTAACTTTAACACATTAAAATGAAATTTCTTTCCCAAACTGATTCATAAAACTCAACATGTCATCCTTATAAATTGGAATAATGTAACTGTGTACTTTGTGTTTACAGATTTGTGGATCAATCCTCCTATGATTTTGCCCACCAGTCAGCCAGTTACAACAACCACTGGTAAGGAAATACATTGATGAAATGCAAGGTAGAGATGGTCTATCTAGAATATATCTATTTCTGTTGTAATTCATTACAAATGAAAAAAACCTGTGTTTTGTGTGCCTCATAATGTAACTTGTAACATTTAACATGAAAAAGAGAGGAATCATAAACAAATGTGTGTCTTCCTCAGTGGGAAAAAGCAGCAACTACAAAGTCTATCAGAGACGTGTTCCTGACTGATAAGAGTGCCTCTGCAAGACTTTCTTTTTTGACTAAATGGGGTTCATGACATCAGTTCTCAATTCAAAGCACATTGTAATGATTAAAATGCTGCTGCTCTGTTCATGAAAATCCAAGAAATCGGTTGGACCTTCAGTTAAATAAGAGGTGTTTTTAGAGACAAGCGAATGCTGCTGTGTGACCCAGGATGTCTCTTTGTTCCTCTTTAGTTCCTCTGTCTCACAGGTTTCTTCTCAAATCTGAGAGTCAGACTCTTCCACTGTGCTTTGATATCAGTGGAGACGTTCGTCTTAAACTGCTTCACCTTCCCAGTGGAGGTCAGTCTTTTTCAGCGATGCACAACGTTCCTCCTTGAACCTTCAAATCTACAGTTACACAGTGGGTATCAGCTCATCGTATCCCCTCGTTGAAACTGTGAACTTCTCTTCTGCCGTAGAGCTGTCGGTGAATGGAGAACTGGATTCATTAGCATATGGAGGATTCAAGAGGATTGTCGTCCACTTCAAAGCTGACCACTATATTGATATTGATGTTAGTGGCATCACTGTAAAAGAAGACCATCGACTGACACGGCACACGGGTCAGGATCTCATCACAGCTGGGAGGTGAATTTGTATCACACTGCCAGGAATCCTACTTTGAAGATGCTCAGTCGAGGACTCAGGGATTGAAAAGAAGCTGATACAAACTGCTTTTTTCTCCAGTGCCACAGTAATTCGGCGGGACAAGGAAATCGATATTGCAGTTGGAGACACTCGCATGGTCCTCTTGGTTCACAGGAAAGATGGAGAAGAGTGCCTCTGGCCAGTTTTAAGGCAGAAGCCATCAGATAACGATGCTGAAGGAATTTTGGGTCGGTGAAAATGGATCATGGATGTATTTGTGTGTTTGCACTGTGCACAGATTGGAAACAAGTTCCAATATTTATATGCTGTAAGAGCATATTTGTATACTGCATGCTTCACAGCATGGGCTTTCTTGTTTGTCCTCTGGATTTCCAGCTCAAAAGCCAGCGGTGTATGAAGAGGTGCAGCAAATTCCCTCAACAAAACTTAAGATCAGAGACCAGGAAATTCCTGTTATCTGGTAGGTTTCTTTCTGAGAGTTGACGTTGATGAGAATAATGCAGCAGCTGCTCCAGCAAGTTCTGACCAGCTTTACTCAGAAACACAAAGACCTATGATTACTGACAATGTTCCTTTGTAGGTCCAGTGCAGTTGACTACAGTATCGGCGTTGCCCCCACCCTGGACTGCTGGTTCATGTCTGCAGAGTCTGCTCTGCAAAGACCACCGCATGATTTCATCGTCACAAACCTTTGAGTGTCCATGTCGGATCATTAAAATTCAGATGTAAAATCAAAACACTGAGTCATTATGACAAAAGAATGACCTTCCTTTTACCGAGCTAATCAAATAAATAGTATCCCAGACTTTTGGTTGTCTTTAATGCACTTTGAGTCACAGTTTTTCTTCATGAAACCAGGATCCACTTGATCTTCATGATCACCTTCTTAGCATAGCAGAAGTTCTCTCCTATGAATGTGTTCACACGTTTTCACTGGGTTGACACCAAGGTAATAATAGTTTAGCTTTTCTTAATGGTTTAATTTTTATTCTGTATTACCTTTTTTCAGATTTAGCCTACTCTTACTAACTTTTGTGTCTCTTTAAGTGGATTTTCTATTTGTTTGTTTGTTTGTTTGTTTGTTTGTTTTTTTAAACCTTTGCTTGAGTTTAGTTTCCATTACTTGTAGTCTCAGTTTTATTGGTTTATTTTGGTACTGTGGAGTATTTTGCATGGGTAAGATAAGGGCCGGTTGTAGTCAGCTATAATCAGGAATCAACACAAAATAATAAGGATACCATTAATGTTGCCATTTCTTTTGATCAGGTGGGCTGAGCCCAGACCTGCCCATTGCTTGAACTGGCCTAGAAATGTTCTGACTAAACAAAAAAATATTCATATACAGTCGGTGTTTGAGTCGAATCATTTAAAACTCAGATGAAAAATCAGGCAAACATTGAGTCACTGGGACAAAAGAATGACTTTGTTTTTACCAAACTAATCAAATAAGTAGTCTTTACATATCTTGTATGCATTTTGACTTACAGTTTAATTTTTGACATTATGTTTTCAAACTTTGAAACATCATCAAACTGATCATTTATCATAAATAATGCTATAGCAAATGAACCATCAGCAATTTATCCACCAAAAGTGTCCATGGCAGAAGTGACTGCAGGACCCACAGTAGGAGAACAGAATAGATGCAGAATTTTTAGAACTTCATCAAAAAACATTTAATTAACCCAAATAAACTGCTGAAACGCAGGTTGCTACAAAACAAGCTAAAAAAAAAAGGTCATGGGGAATACAAGAAACTCAAAAAAATAAAAACACGGGGGAAAACACCGGCTAGAAAACTGGCAAGGTGACACAAGGAACTGCCAACTAAATACACTCTCAACTCATGATGCAAGAAGAAACAGGAGGAAGACCACAAGAGCAGGAAAGGAGCTGATAGGGAAACAAAGACTAGATTGACTGACAAGGACTGAACAGCAAACGATACTCAGGTTACAAGGCACTCCATGTAAGCTGGAAACAGGCAAAGACAGGAAGTGACAATCTCACAAAGACACAGGAGGGAGGAGCTGACAAAATAAAGCAGGAAGTTGACAGAAAAGTGGTAGCTAGAAACACACCTGTGGGAACCCAGAGAAAACAAGAGCTGCCAAACCAAACATCAGGAATATAAACTAAAAAGTCCATAATCAGACTTGTTGGGACAGAAACCAAAGAGATGTAGCCTGGGCTTGATTCTACAGTAACAGTGAATCATTATCAAGGTTGGACTCTGCTTGTTGTGTGATTCTAAGGTCAACAAAAGCTTCTTACCGAGTGCTTTCTCATGTGTATCTGTGGCCACAAGCTGGATCAGAGTGACATGTTCTATACGTGTAAATGCAAATCAATAACAGGGAGCTTCATGAACGGTAAAAAAAATCCAGTCCCAAAACTATAAAGGTAATGTATTGAAAAGAAAGTACAACAGGTTTTTTCTTACTCGGTTTTGACAAAATGAGTTATGTACTCAGTTCATCATTATGTGGTTTAACTTGTTTGACCGCAGGGCGAGCGGTGTATTGTTTACCAGGTTGCTTTATTAGTTTGTGGTTAAAGGGTTTCTGATTCCACCTGGCAGAGGTCCCTAACTTGTTTGTCAGGCTCAGCTTACTGAGAACACGGACAAAATAAACAAAAAGAACCTGTACAAATTGTTTCCACCACATTGAATGAACCAGCTGAAAAGTACTGATCATGCAATTTTTCTAGTCCTACTTTCAGCCTTTACTTCCTCATGGAGGGAGAGTCTTGTTTTCATTCAGTGAACATGGACTTTGACCTCTGTGGGTGAGGCTGGTTACACTGTAATGAGGGGTCCATTTCAGGAAGTTTCAAGATTAGGAGTATATTGGCATGATGAGGACTGTGAGGCATTGAGATTAAATCAGATTGCCTCAGGGAGGGCGGAGGAGAGGGAGGGCCACCACCTGCGTCAGGGTAGTGACATGTTGTATTGCGTAATTTTAACAAGACGAAAACACCTCTTGGCACTTTGGCAAAATCATAGAGCTGAGTGGATGTGCACATCTTACACGGACTTACTTTTAATGGAATATTAAACAAGGTGGGTGACCCAGATGGCACATTTGTGAGATTACTAGTCATAATTTCCAAGTAATTCCTTGTGTTACTTTATTCATTTTGTGAAATCAATGTATTTGTCTTCTTCTTCAGGCCATGAAAGAGCTGAAACCCAGGCAACAGCCACGGCTTTAACAAGCTGTTCTGACTCACTGTCGGGCCACATCAGGGAAACACAAAGTTAATGTCCGCCCTAAAGTTACTCAGGGGACGAAAATGCTTGACCTGTTCAACAGGGTTGTCATGTCAATCCTGGAAAAATACATTTGAAGAAAATGCTGTAGGACAGAGATCTTCTGGAGGGTTCTTTGGCAAAATGCTTCTTCCACGATGGAACATGTGGTGGATTTTACTGGCTTTTTGCACATCAGCCCGTGGCTTGGAGATATATGAGCATGACAACCATGAAGTGACTTTCTCACAGGTAGGGTACACTGGTTTGATACGCTCAAACACAATGCATGCATTTTTTAATTGACAAATGAAAAAACATTCATTTTTTTCAATGATCTAGTTTTTATCAAGAGTCCAGTGTGTAGAATAGGGTTGATTATTGATCCATAGGGATTATGATATGCATGACTCATTCTGTACTTAGGCGGCATGGCTCAGGGGTAGAGTGGCCGTCCAGCTACTGAAGGGTCGCTGCTTTGATCCTTGACCCCGGTGACCATGTCGAAGTGTCCTTGAGCAAGATACTGGACCCATGATTGCTCCTGACGAGTAGGTTGGTGCCTTGTATGGCAGCCTCCACCGTCAGTGTGTGTGTGTGTGTGTGTGTGTGTGTGTGTGTGTGTGTGTGTGTGAATGGGGGAATGAGATGACACTGTAAAGCGCTTTGAGTGCCGCTAAGGTAGAAAAGTGCTATATAAAATTGAATCCATTTATTGGAAGTAGTTCATATTTAGCAGTTGCGTTGTGAATCATCCGTCCAGAACAGACCTTTTTTTTTTTTTTTTTTTTGCATTTTAAGCACTGCTGGCAATATTTCTGCCTTTAGGTTAGTCCAACTTGCTCGAACGTAATTAGGGCCTGAACCCTTTCTTTCTTTCTGTCTTTCTTTCTTATTCCACCACTTTAGATCTCAATTTGACTCCCTAAACATAGTCAAAAACTCACCAAATTTGGCACGCGCATCAGGTCTGGTGAAAAATATGATAAAATGAAAATATTAACTCCTTAAGTGCCAAAATGTGCTCCCTGAAATATGCACCTTACAATGTAAACCAATTGGGAGGCAATCTCTGGACGTATACTTTGTGTCAAACTGAGGCTTCGGGCATCTAAACTGTGAGTCTGACCACTTTCCAACCTGTATCACTGGATTCGGGAAAAAAATTAAAATGTGAATTCTAATGTACAGTAAGATTGGGCTAAAGTCATGGGATTTATGAGGTTATACTGTATAACAAGAAGAGTACCCTACAATCCTCATCAAACTGACAGGGATCAGGATGGAAGGGAGGGTGGGGTTGGTTAAAGTCAGAGCTGTGAGCCCAGGTCTGAAAGCATAGTGACAGAAGCCCATCGACTGCGCGGGTGCGAAGGCCCGTTCAACGCTGCTTGCAGCTTTAATTTTATGTAGGTTTTTTTTCCTGTAACTTAGCTGCTTGGCTCTGCTTTTGTGGACTATATTATTATTTTTTACAAACTATAACATAGCATACATACTTTATACTATATACAGTACCTGCAGCAGGGGTCATCTGACTGCTCTGATACTGGCTGGCTGCCACAGGGACTGCACTGGATACCCTGACAAGAATTAGACAGAGAGGAGGGAGGGAGTAGGTCTTTGTCACATTCAGTAGCACCAATTCACTCACATTCCTTGGCAGTAGCACAGTATGGGAGGGGTTGTATTGTGTTCGTTTTTGACTTCAATTAGAGTGCATTAAAGAACACATGGACACAGTGTGTAACGCATTCCTTCCTCCATCGGCTCCACCATCAACAAACAATTCATGTTGGTCAACGATACTGAGATTGTACTAAAATATAAGGCAAATTATAATCCCATTCACAGGTTTGGGTCACCCCTGTCTCACGGGAAAGTTGAAAACGTCACTTGTTCAAAATCACAGAAAAGGACGATGTTATGCACGTTCACCAGAGATATGGGCTTGATTCTGAGTCTTAGACTTGGGCTGAAGGCATACACATGTGACTTGAGGCTTGACTGGGACTTACAGTAAAATACTTGTGCGCATCTGTGATGTATTTTACGAGTCAACATTTAGGAACACCAACTTTTCCAGTTTCTGTTCAGTGCCTCTTTGTCATATTTTGCCAGCAACCTGTCTCTTGCTGCTACTTGATCTGTCAAACCTGCAGCTCCAAGTTAAAACTGATATTCGCTGACTTGAACACTGTAAAAACGTCTGGAAGTTTAGAGCTACCGACCACGCAGCTGATGAATCTCAGCCACTTGAGTGGTGACTCTGCCAGACTTCCTCATGATGACGAAGTGTGATTATGGGCCCTTCGCTGAAGATCGTGGATAGGAGAGAGATGTCCGGATTGAGAATGACTCAAAGAGAGAAACTGTTGGAAGAACAGTTAGAGAGAGGAACTGTATCCTACAGCTTTAGTTCTGCCCGCTGAACTTCTTTATTAAAAGCAAACACAATCATATCATCGAACAGGAGTAAGGTTGCTATGCACATTTATCACAAGAGGTATCAGAACAACAAATATTTACCGTCCACCTCTAGAAATGATAATTTCCTGTTTCCATTTCTAATTCCTGCTTCCCACTAGGGTCTCTCTGAATGCATGATGATGAACGAGCTGCCTCTTGTGCTCCCTGAGAATGACGGCGTTGACGTCAACAACTTGATTCCAAAGTTCAAGCTCTGCTGCAGTGACAAAGCCCCATGCGTGTTATGTCTCGTGATCAACACAGAGCTCTACATCCATCCTGCTCAAGGCATGGAGGGGGAGCTCCACGTCACTGATGATGAGGAGATGAGGAATTCCATGGGTATGTTAACAAAGTCTGCATGTCATGTTTGATTGATGCTGAAAGTTATGCAACTAAAGGGTCCCTGAAGTATGTGTGTCTTTTGTTTGTGTGTGTGTGTGTGTGTGCGTGCGTGTGTGTGTGTGTGTGTGTGTGTGTGTGTGTGTGTGTGTGTGTGTGTGTGTGTGCGCGTGTGTGTGTGCAACATTTCTATAATTCAACCACCTCAGGGGAAAAAAGGGGGTCTGAGTCTCTGGGACCTTAATTTTCAGGATCTGAAGTGAAATGTTTGTGAAATCCCTGCACTAACTACTAATATTTCCCCGATGCCTTCCAAATTTTATGCACAAGTTCTCAAGGAGCTTTCCATCAACCATGAAGATTTTGACTTCATTTCAGTTCAGTTGCTAGAAACAGCCACCACACTGAACTTATCAGTCATGTTGGAATGTGTGTGAAAAAAACTGCATTGCCATGTGATGGAAAGTGAAACCATTATGAATGAAGGTACAACGCTCAGCTGCTGAGAAGCCTTTTGTGGGAAGCCGTTCTGGAAGGCAGTGAATGAGGAAATGGTGTTACATGTAGAGGCATGAATGAAATCCAGTGGCTTCCTGGCAGATGCAACATCAGACACAGAAAAATTTGTATGCGCCGAAAAAAATGTCAATACAGACAAGTCAAGTGCCCCCTTTCATATTTTATGGGTTAGAACACGCAAAAAGAACCTGGTAAGGTCTTTTAATGGTGTGAGATCACTTTTAAAAGTTGCCGTCAAAGTTAAACTTCCCATTACTCCTCCAATAAATGCTGAGCCACACCTCTAATGTACTTTTCTCTGTTGCAACAGCGTCTGTGACGGTGTGTTTCAAAACTGCACCAGCCATGCCTACATGTAAGAAGGTGGAGTGCAGGATTAGTCATGCAGATCTTATACAAAACCAGGCAAAGGTACGTGTGCTCCATTGACCAGAATTCAGTTACTGAGGTCATACTGCCATTTAACTTTTAGAAATAAGAGTGTTTAACTTCTCCAGATATCCATGGTGATCGCCGAGCCAGCAGTATTTCCCCCCAGCAGTGAAGTGTTTGTTTATCCTTTGCAATCACTAAGTCTTACTCAAAAGATTTTTGTGCCCTCCTCCGATGAAGGTAAGGTTCATGGCTTATATTTAAACACCTTTTGAGCTGGTAATGATCTTGACAAAAATTGGTTTCTTCTCGGTCCTCAGTGTGCTCCCAGAACAGGATGAAACATACCAAGCAGTGTTGCGGTAATTGAAGAACTCTTCCATTGCTTCTACATGTGTCCCTTTGCATCTGTGCTGCAAAATAAAATATTTCTTACCTTCCTTTCAGTGCCCGCAATCAATAGTGTAATCAATCAGACTCTGAAACAAGTCGAGCTGCATTTTGCTGGAAGGAATATGAAATTCCCGTCCATGTGCATCCAGTATGAGCAGAACGGAAGGTGTCAGGTTTGTGTTTAATCTACTAGTTGTACAGGTCTGTGTTTACAAGACTGATCAACCCTCATTCAATCTGAAGTAGCAACATTTCAAAGGAAATAAAAAACACTGTTCCAAGTTAAAGCCATGCATTTAAAATCTTACTATCAGTAAAAAATACTGGCCATTGATGTATTTTATGTTACTTCTTAATTCATTTTATTCAAAGGTGTTTTCCTACTTACTGTACACAATAGTACTGTATTTAATTTTGACCTGATTTATTTTTCTAAAATATTTCATATTTAACTCCTTCTGCTTCTTTTATTCTCTATAACATCTAAATTTGTTCTGTTACATTTCTGTTTTTTTGTATGATTTTATTTTGACAAGCACCAAGTAATGTTATTGACAAATGCTGTATAAAGGAAGTTTATGAAAGTTAGCGTTGTGAGAACGGCACAATTAAAAATTTAAAAATATGGAACGCTGGAGAGGAATGAAATCAGTGTTTGAAAAAAAGAGATGGAGTACTTCTGTTTGGCAGCCAGTTGAGGTGTGCTCCCCGAAAGAGTCATGAAGGAGGCAAGTTTTCTTTTTTTGAGTCACTTCTTATCACTTCAGTTGACTTGCCTGCTACAGATGTCTTCAACGTGAGCATGACTCTCACAGGTCAATCATACGCACCGTTGTATTTCATTTTAACCTTTTTTCACGAGCTTGCACTGCCTATTTCTCTGTTGTACCAATTTCAGATTTTAGCGAATCAGCAACTGCAATGTAAACCCTTTTTTGTGATAGTACACCATTATTTTTAAGCATGAAATTTTTTTTTCCTCCACTGTGTCCAATCCGGTCTCCTTGTAAAAGTGGCGTAAAATGGAGATGCTCCAGTTCAAGTCCCTCGGATATTTGATTAGTCAATACTGGCAGCGTAGTCACTTTCAAACTCTGGTTTGTGTCTCTCATCAAAACCTTGATGCTTTTTGTCACTTTAGGAATGGCAAAAGATGACCATCCCTCTGTACGCCGTGACCCCCTGCACGTGTCTCCAGGTAGACCCCGACTGATTTCCACAGGTTTACATGTGAATACTGCTCCATTCTGCATCGAGAGATCATATGATTGATATGATTCTGTGTTTCCAGGTTTGGGAAAAGGATGGCATTTTTTTGAGATCTCAAAGCTGCCCCTTCAGAGAAACAGGTGAGTCTCCCCGCTTCTGTCTCATCTCAGTCAGCAGGCTGGTTGACTAATATTTACTGATATTTAATTTGTGTCTTGAAAGATTTCCTCCAGGGGAACATCTGGCAGAACGTGTCAGTGTTGGTGGGCCAGCGTCAAATGAGCATCAAAGGCCAAATGCTGTTGTGGAATATATCTGCCCCCTGCAGGTTGGAGGGTGAAGTGTGGCCCTGTCAAATGACAGCAAGCAGCTGCAGGGAGATGGAGGGCTTCAGACAGCGCCTGGATAATAGTGAATGGAGGCAAAATGCGAATGGGCTCTGGGTAAGAAATAGTCAGCTTTGTACCTTTAGCTGATTTGTTTTAACCCCTTAGCAGTCACACTTCCCCCAAATTTACACGGACATATCTATTGTTTGCTAGAATTTTGAGGTTGTTTGCCTCCAAATCATCTTTTAAAGTCTTTTCAATTGTGTCCTCTTTAGGAGGAAATGAGGGCCTTCGAAAACATCAACCTTCAGCTCGCTCCATGTGTGATGGTATAAATACGTGCACTCATCAGTCAGTCATGCAGCTGATACTGCTCGTGCTCCCTGCAGTTGAGAGCTCATCTTTGTTTCTGTACTTGTGCAGGTGAAGGTAGATGGAGGTGGACCTCTGCTGGGTCCATTTTGCTATAAAAACAGTAAGTCTGATGTTGCTTATACCTGACCTGATTCAGGATAGAATGTATTCAGCTCATTGTCACCATCTGTTTGTCGTTTTGCACTTGTTGCAGCTGACAGGTGGCGCTTGAGTCTCCTGGTTGTTGCGGTGATGCTGCTGGTTTGGACGGTGGTGATTTTTTACTGTCTCCTTCACAGCTTTGTCAAAAGTGAGTTGTATTTATTTTTTTGCTGTCAATCCATTTAAAAAAAATTACATTAATTATGTGTTGGTAATTGATTGATTCAAACCAATTGCTTCTATCAGTTTTGGCTGTGACATACGTTTAGAATACTTCATTTCAAATGGATTTTGCTAAATATCTATTTAAAATAACAGACAAACTTTAGAAGGCAATATTATTTTTTAATCTTCTCTGGTAGTCAGAACACTTTTCACTGTACACAAAGACATTGAAATCCAGAAAAATGAAAATTAGGAACCAAAGACAATCTCAGGCTTCAATTAAACAGTCTGTCTGCCAGGGCTCAGTCACTGTTCTTGTCTGTCATGATACATGGGGTCAGACCAGATGCTGCCCAGGCTGCTGCCCTCCGCTGGTTACTCATAGTACTCCATTTAAAAATAAATCCTCACATGGGTCGAAGGGCAAGCATGTTATAGATTGTATTTTATTAAACATGTTAATTAATCAATCAAAATTAATATTATTTTGATCTAAGTACATTTCATTGTGGTGGTGCAGTGGTCAGCACTGTCGCCTCACAGCAAGAAGGTTCTCGGTTCGAGCCCTGGCTCCAGCACGGGATCTTTCTGTGTGGAGTCTCCATGTTCTCCCTGTTCCTGTGTGGGTTCTCTCTGGTACTCCAGCTTCCTCCCACAGTCCAAAGACATCAAGAGGGGACGAGGCTGATTGATACTCTAAATTGACTGTAGGTGTGACTGTGAGTGTGAATGGTTGTCTGTCTCTATGTGTTGGTCCTGTGATGGACTGGCGACCTGTCCAGGGTGAACCCCACCTCTCACCCAAAGGCTTAACATGACCCTTAACATGATAAGTAGTAGAAAATGCATGGATGTATATTTCATTGTACATTTTATTCTTTGTACATAACACACATACAAATGAATGACGGTTTTACAAATGCGTGTGTATCAATTGTGAACTCACGTTCAGATATTTCGTCAAACCTGATTCATACATCTCAGGATGAAGTGAACTATTATCTGGAATTCTGAGCCTCTCTGTGATAAACGCTACGTTGTCCTCTTCCTGGAATCCCCTTAAGCATGTCCCACAAAGGCTCCTTTCTTTTGCCTGAAAGACCAAATGCTTTTTCTTTTTTTACTACATCATACAAGAAAATATGCACCCTTATGAGCTGCTTCATCCATTTGTCCACATTCCTAGTCAGTTGTTTGTGCCCCTGATACAGTATATGTCTGCATTTATGTTTATGATGACTTCTTTGCCTTTTGCAGGATGGGTGAGGAGCTGTCATCATGGAGGATTTGTAAAGAGTGCGTTTTCTTGAATACTTTAAACTCATTCTATAAACTCATGGTGGAAAACATCAAAGTCGACATGAATCTCCTTTGATTCTTCTCCTTTTCTCTCTCTATAGTTGTTCGGAAGGGTCATGTGGTGTTGCTGAGCCCGCCAGATGTGGATGACGGTGTTTCTGAGTCCGTGTGTAGACTTGGCTCTGGGCTCTGTAGCCAAGGCTTCAGCGTGTCTGTGGACCAGTGGAGCAGGAAGGAACAGAGCAGACTGGGGCCTCTGCCGTGGCTGCACTCCCAATTGCTGAAGCTGAACAGTGTGGGTGGTAAAGTTGTGCTCATCTTAACCCGCAAGGCTTTGGAGAAAACAGAGGAGTGGAGCCATTGGCACAAAGAGCTTCCCCAGGCAACAGGGGAGGACGCTCAAATATGGTCGCCTTACTCTGATGTGTTCATGGCCTCACTGTGGTGCATTCAAGCAGACAAGCAGATGGGCAGGACAGGAGAACGTTTTCTCCTGGTTAAATTGGACTCCTCAGCTGTGCAGAGACTACCAGAGCTTCTACAGGGGCTTCCTTTGTTCCACCTTCCCTCCCAGATGGAGGATCTCATATCTGAACTCACAGTGGGTGGAAAAAGTAAGGGATCAGGTGGAAGAACATGGACAATGTGGAAATGGAGTGCCTCAGATCGATGGACAGCAAAAACTGAAAAGAGAGTGCATTTTGGAGTTTCATAAAACATGGAGGAGATTTTTTTAAGTGCATATGAAGGACAAATTCATCTGTGAAGGACTGCTGTTGATGCCCTCTGACCACCCCCCCCCCCCTTACCTGTGAGACCACATCAGCCCCAAATCCAACTAACTTCATAAAACATGCATGAAACATCACTTGCACGAGTTTGACACCACAGCAGTGTGGACGTCTTGTAAAATGTTTGTGGATATCAAAATGAGTCCCAGAGGAAGGAGCTTGTTGGCAGGTCTGGCTCTGGACTTTTCATATTTTAAATGCAAATTATTGAACCAAGTGATGGGTAGCGTCTATGTGCTGTAAGTCTGTCAACGCTTCTCTATAAATAAATGTATTTATTTTTATGCCTGTAATCTCAGATTGTGATTGGATGACTCTCGAAGCGGGGCGGGGCTTTGACTCTGAACCAGTGTCAATTGAAGTGTTGGTTTGTAAAATGGTGTTGCAGCATGCCGGACGGGCGGTGAATTAAATCTGAGGCTGCTCCGCCCACTCGGGGTGTTTGGGTAAACTTAATAATCATACTTTTGAATCTTGAAGGGTCGAACGTGCTCACGCTTTTTAAACTTTACTAAAGCTCAGAATTTTTACAAACTCTTTAGTAAAGTTCATCTGTCCTCGTTGGCGGGCACAGAGAAGGTGAGGAAATCGTTTATATTCCCTGCAAAAGTTCTCTGTCAGCGCTCTGGTGTCAGGCGTCAGTTTTAACCGTGAACTGAACTGAACTGAACTTTTCGTGACGTCAAATCTAGTAAAAAATACGGCAATTCTTTTAATCAGGCTGATCGAAATGGATCGTTACATTTTTTTAAAACTTTTTTTTTTTTTACGAGTTAAGCACAACCTATGCAAATCACGCAGGAAAGGCGAAAGCAATACAATGGTTTTATCGATGTAGTTTCAATTTATCATCGTTATTCCCATGAAATTTGCCCCAAACAGACCGCAGATCTCCTCCTCCAGGCTCGATTATCAAAGCAAAAATGACTTATTTCCTATGTTATGGGTCAAAGGTTAGCTGCTCGTACCCTAAAGCTTCCTTATTTACTGTACTTTGAGTGCTGCCCTTTCCTTTTCCTATTAGTCCCAACTTGTAAGGAGGATTTAAAGCAAATAAGTAAAATGTTTGCTTTCGCAGCAACTGCGGCTTCTGCTGCCACAAATGCCAAAACAATTCAAGTCATCTGTTTCCATTTTTTTTGTTTGCTTGTTTGTTGTCTGGATTATGATCAGATAAAATGTCGTATGTCTCATGTCCGAGACCAGATGAACCCTCCTTCCATTTTTTGGAACATTTTGCTTTAAGAGGCTTTGTAGGAAGCTTGATATGTATTTTAACCCTTTTAATCATGGTAATATTTCAACAAACCTCACGGCATATTTTAGAATTTTATTCTAGAGGGCAAAACAGCACAATTAAGCAATGTCTCCTTCCATTTTCAGTATCTGTTACATAGTCAAATCCCTCACCAATAAATATATCAATAGATATTATTCATTTCTACTTTGTGGGCATTCTCAACACATTGTAATAATTTAATTCACCTAGATGTCCACTTATAAATCCACAAGTAATTAATGATATAAATGTTGTTGTATTTGACTAGTTAGAAAGTATTATTACATTTTGCACCAATCTAAGCCTCCTCAGCTGTAACATATCAGGCAGTTAAGATGCCTTCAAAACTGGCTAACGTTGGATGTCATGAGTCAACGCGTTGGTTCGATGACCTTATCACAAGTCACTAAACCGGATTATTGAAGCAGTTAAACGAGTTGCGTAATCTTTCTGTTTTTTTATAAACCAACCTTGATTTTTTGAAGCAGATGGAGGCGAGGATTCCCAGGCACCTGCTGCAGGCAGCCTGGCTGTGTTGTCTGTTGGTCGTTCCTGTGCACAGCTGTCCAGATGCCTGCAGCAAATGTTCAGGTCCCAAAAATGACCAGTGTGAGGAATGTAGAGAAGGATGGGAACTGCATCAAAACAGCTGTGTAGGTACTGTATAGAGTTCACTCACTGAGCGTATGTATGCCTGTGTATAAAGATAGAGGACATGTCTCCTCATACTGAGTTTCTATAACCTCAGCTGAATTCACCCCAAAAGAGGGATAAACTGAATTCTATTTACTCTAAATAACCGATAAGAGCTCTGGTGGTATGGCCTGTCACTCAGTTGTTCACCCTCTGACCTGCTTAAGTTTGATCTACACTTCAGCGATCAGTCATTATGTGACGGCGCAGGTATGTGGAGTTGTATAACTCGCAATGGAACCTGAAGTGCACAACAACAGAAATGTAACTGCACACTGACACAGACTGCAACAGCTGTTCCACTTCATAAAATCTTATTTCCTCCTGCTCATTGCCACTGTTCAACACCACGTTATATTTGTTTCAGTCAATATAACCTGCTTCTTTTCAGCTGCCTTTATCATACAGGAAAAAAAAAAAATCGAAACAATAGCATAGAAGCTCAGCAGCCAAGTAGTGCTCCGGCCATGGGGTAAGATCCAACACACAAGTATGAAAAGGCCTAAAAATTAGTGGAACATTACTCTTTTGTTTAGCCGCCACAGACCGATCCACACTGTTTGGCTTTACTCTTGGTGGGTGAGCTGTCATGGCATTTTTTTCTTTTATACACATCTGATTGAGGTACAGTACATTGTGATGTATTTCAGACATCGACGAGTGCGGCACTGAGCTTGGCCACTGCCCCCCCAGCAGCTACTGCTTGAATACAGAGGGTTCCTTCAAGTGCAGAGGTCAGTGGTTAGGAGTTGGTAAAAAGATCCAAAAAAGAGATTTCAGAGAAATCTTGAGCAGTTGTTGAGGATGCAGCGTGTTGATGAACATTATGTCAATTCTTTCCTCAGACTGCGATCAGGCCTGTGTGGGTTGTATGGGCAGCGGACCAGCTCGTTGCAGGAAATGTGCTTCTGGGTACCGACTGACAGGGGCCAAGTGTTTGGGTAATTTCCTATTAGAGGATTCATCATTATGTAATCAGCAGAAGTTCACTGTCGCTGCTGCGTAGGTGCAGCCGTCTCATGGTGTGTCTTTGTCTGCTCTCAGATATCGATGAATGTAGCGACAGGGTACTGGCCTGTCATGGCCTGGATGAGATCTGTTTCAACACCATGGGTTCTTTCCGCTGTACCTGTGCAGATGGGTTCATCGTCAAGGACGGCATCTGTGTAAAGAAGCAGCTGCCAAGTGAGTCATGGCGTAAATACACAAAGATGTTTGCCCTCTCAAACATGTCAACATCAACTCACACAGCATGTCTTCGCCCCCTGCAGGCGTTCAGGAGAAAGGACTGTTTGAGGATGTGCAGGATGAGGAGATCGAGGTGCTGCAGCAGATGTTCTTCGGGGTGGTGCTTTGTGCTCTGGCAACTCTGGCAGCAAAGGGAGATTTGGTCTACACATCTGTGTTCATGGGGGCAGTGGCGGCTATGGCAGGCTACTGGCTCTCTGACAGGGGAAACCGCTTGTTAGACAACTTCCTGAAGGGACGCTGAAGCTCACTTTATGAAATGTGAAGGAGCCTTAGAACTGGCTCAACTAAGAGGAATGCAGGACTGCATTTTTCTGCTGAGACAAATAAACACTGAGAATAAAATTCTTTCATGGGAGACAAACAGCAGTATCCAGGAAGTGTTTTGTAAGAAGAAGATGCCAAACATACTGCAGGTGCACTGAGCTGGAAATCAGCCATGAAAGCGTAGCACTGATTGATCTGTTTTTAAAGCAGCTCCTTTTGGCTGGGACCAACTAACAATGTTGCCAGAAGTAACTCTGTTTAATGAAAATTTACATATTTCATCTGCATGAAACCTGTAATACATTTGCTGTTTCAATCACACTGTATTTGTATACATTTTTCTAAAATATTAACTTTAAAAATAAAGTTTCTTAGTTTAGTTACATCAAAATCCACATTTGTGTTAATATTTTTGTTTGAAAAATAAACTCTGAAACCCCGTTGTAGTACACCGCATACTCAAGATCCTTGTTTTAGGACATTATGATGAAAAAGCTGCTTCCATTTCAGAGGTTCTCAAAGATGGGTCTGGGACACAGCAGGGGACCCTTGGGGGTCTTCCAGGCTGGTCAACATAGCCACAATTCAATTCAATCTTTCAGAAATGGTTCAGAAGCAGTTATTCAGTCATTGAAATACTTTAAATCTTAACATGGAAAGTTTGAGAGCCCCGTTTACTTTACATGGTGAGTAAAATATAAGGGGCGGCATGGCTTGGTGGAAGAGTGGCCGTCTGGCAACCAAAGGGTCGCTGGTTCGATCCTCACTTCCTCCGGTGACCATGTCCCAGTATCCTTGAGCAAAATACTGAACCCATAATTGCTCCTGATGGCCCTGCGATGCACTGGCCACCCGTCCAGGGTGAACCCCGCCTCTCACCCGATGTCAATGCCCCCCACAACCCTCAATGGATAAGCGGTATAGAAAATGGATGGATGACTAACATAATAAGTTACTATAAAACTTAATTCTCTCAAAAATATAACAAAGTCGTGAAAGCAAATATTAGACAATCTAAATGATTTGCATTTAGGAACTGTGGAACCTCAGCGATAGAAATATTTGAATAATTTAGCGATTGAATTGCTATCAAAACCAAATAGAGCATTTTTTACGGCACTCAAGGAATAAGACGAGATTGTTGTAATGAATGTGACCAAAATGACCGATACGAATATGATATTGCAAGTGATATTAAACATGCACTTGAACTACCAATGTGTATGCTTGCAAAAGTATACAATGCATTTAATAAATATACCATGTTTGTTGACAGAAAGAAAGTCACCTTTATTTGATGGATATAAACAAGCTGGCCAACACTCAATAGTAATATTCTGTTACAGCACATACAATAGCAAACGGGGGCACTGAGGACAGCCTCCTAGGTTTAAAAAACAGGAAACATCACGGAGTATCCATGCGTCATTCAAAACTTTGACTCAGACACGCTTTTTTTCCTCTGGGGACTTTCTCTGTGTTTTTTTGTTTGTTTGTTTGTTTGTTTGTTTTTAAATAGATTTTCCTCTTGTGCATTCAAAACACACTCATACAGACATAAACAGAGCCATAAAACAATAAATGCAACTGTGAACATACTCACAGACTCGCGCGCACACACACGCACACACACGCACGCACGCACGCACACATCTCTCTTTTCTGAAAACATTTACAACCCCCAAAACATGCTGAACTCTCACAAAACTGCACAGGCCGTCTACTAAGGGGACACAGTAAGTGAGACACACACATCACTCTCAAACACAACATCACACCGTCACAATGCACGATGCAGATGCAATTAATGTATGAGGAATGATGCTTCATGGGAAAGTAGCGCACGTTCACACAAGTAGTCATTCAGCATGCTGGACACTCACATTTTACTTGTTCCTAGGTCTTTACTATACAGCTCAAAACGTTTACTTATACAAAGAGTCTCAAATTGGCATCTCCAATAAACTGACAGAATAGAAAAAATAAAGCAAACTTAAATATAAAAATGAATACAAAAGTAAACACAATATTTGTTCCGTCAAAACAAGAATGTTTCTGGCACCGGTCACAGTGATTCGTAAGTTATCAGCAACATACAGTAAAAGAAAAAGAACTTGTGTATTAGGCTTCTTTCTGGAAGGGCCCTTTAAAATGACTGGTGAACCCCAAAGGCCTTTCACGTCAACATCACGGCTTCTTCTCGGCACTTGACTCCACCTCACGCTGAGTCGGATGTCAGATATTCACAAGCAGGACTATTAAGTACTTTAAGTCCTACCCCCATCTCAGTGTGACACAAATCGCTCTGCATAGACAACAGGACTTCATATCTTCACTTTCAGTTGGCACATTACATAAAAATCAGCATGCATGGGCACAATTGAAATGTTCCATGTTTTCTGCCATGTAAATCATAGATGCTATTTCACGGTAGGAGAACCCCCCTACTTCAAGTATTCAGTAGATAAGGACCTGAAAATGGAGGACTCCGCCCCCCTGATGGTGAAAGATTTTTGCTCCTCTGTCTGTTTGCATTGTCTTCCTCTCTTTAAAAAAAAATCCTAATCAGGACCTGTCTTTTGAAATTTGTAAACACAAACACCAATATTTCACACAGTCTGGCGATTCTTGGTCAGTGACAGGAGCTTTAGGATTCAGACACACCAAAGATGATGCATCGATGCACCCTGGTTCATGGAAAATGGGAAGATGTGGAATACATTTATATACAACGATCAACACTTGTAAGGGAGACACACGGGCATCGTGAGTGAAGGGGTGGTGGTGGTGGCGGTGGAGGTGGAGGTGGAGTTGTAGGTGGGTGGGACTGGACGGAAGGTTAGTAACAGTCTAATTCATTTCCAACTATACTGTAACAATGCGTGTTGGTTTTTCCTATTTAACCAGCTGTCACGGTCACATACGTCACCAATTTTGTTTACAAGACAACGACGACAAACACGTGAAAGAAATGCATCCACACAGAGTCACTCAAACCTCCACTTGGATGTTCATAGTGATAGTCCTCACTCACAAGTGCAAGTTTCTGACGGCGCAGCAGACATAATCCCTTTACTACTTACTGTACGTCAGCGGCAAAATTCTGTTTTTTTTGTTTGTTTGTTCTAAATTGTCACCACAGGCCAAGAGGTCTCGAGAGGAGTGTCTCCACATGTTTTCACATTGAGAAAGGAATGTAGTTAAATCTTCACTAGACGTCTAGATGGAATATGGATCTCTTATCTTTTTCCCATGAACTGCTCTGAAGCTTTTTTTTGTTTGTTTGGGTTTTTTTTTTTTTTTTTTTAGGCTGTCCTATTTTTTCAGACAGGGAATGTTACTTGCTGCTGAGGGGTTTTCGCACAATATACAAATCAGAGGAAAATCACACCACTCAACACTCATAATAAGATATCTCTCGGACCTTCAGCCATTTAGAAAAATAACCATGAAGAAAAAACATACTGTATATTATCTCGTCAGTTTGAAACAATTTTTCTGACCACGTATAGACACACTCTATAGATATCTCTCTATATGTATAATATATGCATATCTATCATATATGTGTACATTTTCTTTAATCTTTTATGAGGCACAGGCCACCTTGTTAAGAAGGAGAAAACAAGTCACTATGCTCAGGGGTGGGGGTGGGAGTGGGGGTGGGGGGGGGGTCACACAGACTACTGCTGCAGGAGGAGAATTACATGGGAGGGGGAGCAGAGACTCAGGTGTCGATGGCACAAATAGACCTGCAGGGAAACATCTATTGAACATCGGCTCCACTTCATAGTCTATGATGGTGTTTCTAGGAGCAGAGTTTGTAAAGCCTCTGCATGGAAAGTGATCGAGCTCCCCTTGTCAAACTGTATGTACAAAGCCGTCTTTTACAGTCGTTGTTTATGAAGCCCATTTTGGAAGTTGGGGGGGGGGGGGTCAAGTCCCTCAACTGTAAAAGACCTAAAAGATGCTTTTGATCAGGTCTTCTGACACTGTTAAGTTTGAGCACCAGCAGAAGCACCAGTAGTAAAAATTCCTGCCACACCAGGAGGTGCATAGGTGCATAGTCTCAAAAACTCAAAATAATCTGACCGATGAGTATTGTCTTAACCATTTTCTTGGCCGCTCTGATTGGATGTTTAATTAACCTTTGATCATTATGAATGAAAAACAAAAAATAAAATTCATTCACTCTACATTGTCATCTGCATAGATTGATTTTTTTTGACTACTTCTGATTAAAATGAGGTAACATGAAGAGAAACACTGATGGCAACCACAAAGCCCTAAAACTGGAGAGTCCTGCTCATGCGGCTCAGGAAGTCCCAGATGCTGCATTCAAGGCCAGATGACGACTATCAGTCAGCTCTAAGCTCGTTTCCATTAGAAAACTGAAAATCAGAAATCAGGTATGGATGGAACATGCAAGGTTACAACGTCACTTGTAGAATCACTGAACATGAGCATCTCTAGAAAGGGGATGGTGAGGGGGACAAGTAAAAAGGTATAAAAGAGGTCAATGTGCGCTACAAAGGGTAAATGTAGCTTGCAAACACAACTGAGGGTCATGATAGCCAAGTAGTGGAGTCAGATGTCAGTAGGGAAGGTCAAGAGACCGTGACAGAGGCGGGTGGTCGAGCCAGCCAGAGCCAGAGGAGTCAGTCAGGCAGGTGAAACGGACAGCAAAGACAACCGTGACCTTGAATCGCTGGCGGAGGGATGACGAAAGAATACCGGGCTAGCATGGAGGAGACTGTTATGAGATCTCTGCACGGAGGGTCAAGAGTGGTGTTGTTGGCCTGAACAGGTGGTGTGTTCAGCAGGTGAGGTGACCTCCATGGCAGAGACATGCAGGTTCTTGATCACATGTCTGACCATGCAAGAGCACATCTCTCTCCATCCACATCTGTCTCTTTTAATCTAACACAGTCCCCTATTTGTGGTCTTGCATGGAGGAAGTGGAGGACCTTGAGAGGGAAAATCACATTCGATCATACTGGAGGGCACTGTCTCAACATCAATTTAAATAACTAAATTCTTTGTACAACTGAAATTACCTGCTCCGCTGTCAGTCTCCCTGCCTGACCTGCACACCTAAGTGTCCTCTCGTCTTCCCCAGAAAAACAAAGGTCTCGTTGCTGAGTGGAGGTAATAAAATGTTCGGGTAGTCGTAGTGTTTCATGGCGTGGCTGTGCTCCTCCAGTAGTGACTGAATCATCTGAAGTAATACAAACAAATCCAAAATTATCCAGTCACAAAAAAAACCAACAAAAAAACTGAAGCACTATAAACGTGGAAAAGACTTAAATGCATCTCACCCCTCAAAACAATTTTAGAGCTTTGGTCGTCACGGAAAGGATTACGCCCAGATACCTTCCTCATCGTCCTGTTGGAAATATTCATGAGGTGAAGAAAGAAGAGAGATGTGGGAGTGAGTAACGTCGCTAGTCATGAAATAGAAATGTGTTTTAAAGCTTCAGGAAAGGATCCATGTACAGGATACAACTGAGTACACACCACTGGTAACTGTTATTCTTGGAAATAACATCACATGAGTTATCAGAAGTGCTCGTACTATAACATTCATGGACATGAAGCCAGAGAATACAATGTACCTGGTCCGGGGGAGGGCGGTGACCAGCATGTGGGGGTCCCCTGGGCGGCCCTCCACGATGGTGGGGTGACGGGTGTCGTGGATGCTGGGCGTGGTGTGGGTGCTGCGGGTGTTGCGGGTGCTGGGGATGCTGAGGGTGCTGGGGATGTTGATGTTGGGAGTGAGGTCCCTGTTGTGGAGGGCCATGTGGGTGCTGGGGATGAGGGTGCTGCGATGGGGGATGTCCATGTGGGTGCTGCGGGGGATGCTGGGGGTGCTGTTGGTGTGGGTGTTGGGGCTGTTGTGGACGTTGGTGCTGTTGGTGCTGAGGAGGTGGTTGTGTGTGTTGCGGGTGCTGCTGCGGGTGCTGCTGTGGGTGCTGCTGCGGGTGCTGCTGCGGGTGCTGTGGATGTGGAGAGTGAGGGTACTGCATGGGTGGCTGCTGTGCATGGGGGTGCTGAGGGGGGTGCTGCGGGTGTTGTTGGAGCTGCGGGTGAGGGGCATGTGGGTATAGTGGCTGCTGGGCATGGGGAGGGTGGGGGTACTGTGGCTGGGGCTGAGGCTGAGGGTGCGGCGGCTGAGGCTGAGGGTGGTGAGGAGCGTGTGGGTGATACTGATCGTCTTCATAGTTGTCAGCTATCAGCTTCATTCTGCTCTGTGTCTGCAGGATGAGAGAAGCGGTCAGCACAGCAACCATCACTCAGGAGAAGATTCACGGTTACATGAATGAGCTTTAACAATTCAAAGGCAAAGAGGAGAATGAACACGTGCTCGCTGTGTCTCTCAGTCAGACAGACCATTCTTTCTCTGGCAATTTCCTGCTTCAGATTTACACAGAAATGACTGTGTATAAATCATCGCTGATTTGCAGATTGGAGTCAGATTATGTCACAGAACTAGACGGTAACTCGATTTATACCACAATATGTTAAAATGGCTCTGACTGATGTACACTGGAGAAAGTGTCATGTTCCTCTCCCTGTTTTTTGCACCAATATCTCTCAACTTGATAAATGAGGAGGCACTCAGCTACAGTGAAGAGTATGTTCAGCTCCATATTGTGCTGCAGTACTAACGTGCTGTTTGAGCTGGTGCATCAGTTTGTCCCGTTCCCTCTTGAGACCCAGCACCTCCTCTTGGGTCTTCTTTTTATTAGAGGCAGACAGTTCCAGCAGCGCAATATTAGCATCTTTCTCACTAATGGCTGCCAGTAGAGCTTGTTGTCTGAAAAAGAGAAAAACATAATGATCCTTGTAAAATGGAACGAACATTAAATAAAAGAGGTGTTTTTCAACTACAGAACTACAATTCAAAGAGTATTCTGTCAATTCTGCTTCATCGGTGTAATTAAAACCATTCAAAGGCAGGAAGAAGCTTCAAAGGAGTCAGGTGATGATCGATGATGCCCACTCAAAAAAAGTCTGATTGCTTTCTTCTGCTCTAGTAGAGCTCAACTCAGCTCTATTAGTCATGTTCACTTCCTGAACTGAGATCTAAAAGAACAGTTTGACACGTTGCTTATTCTGCTAAGAAGTTAGACACCACTTTCATGTCTGTGAGCTAAATATAAAGCTACATTAAGCCTAGAAACAGGAGAGGACAGCTTGTGGGCTTAATCTACAAGTCTAGTTTTACAGGTTCACATGCTGGACTATTTTCTGAATATCCACTAGTTGGTGCACACTTCAAACAAGACTCCAGGAAATGACTGAAAAAAAGACTGATTAACAATTTCTCATCATTGTGATGTGATGAGTTCTCCTTGTGCCTGTGTGGGTTCTCTCTGGTACTCCAGCTTCCTCCCACAGTCCAAAGACATCAAGAGAGGACGAGGCTGATTGATACTCTAAATTGACTGTAGGTGTGACTGTGAGAGTGAATGGTTGTCTGTCTTTATGTGTTGGCCCTGTGATGGACTGGTGACCTGTCCAGGGGGAACCCCCCTTCTCGCCTGAAAGCCGCTAGGATAGGCTCCAGCCCCCCTGCGACCCTAAACAGGATAAGTGGTAGAAAATGGATGGATGGATGGATGGACCACTCAATTAATAAATGTGTATGCTAGGATATAGAATATCATATGATGTAGTTTTGTGGGTCAACCTGGACGTTTGCATCACTATAGGTTCCCTCCATCAAAGGGATTTTTACAACAGATGTTGGATTATAGTTAATTTAAGCTCCGTGGCAAACAAGTTTATGAGATTTACACATTAAAAAGTGAAGATGCACACTGGCTTTGTTTGAATAAATAGGGTGCCACTAACTTCATCTCTAGAATCTCCTCCAACTGTTTCCTGCGCTCTTGTCTCATGTTGGTGAGGTGGCTGTCCCTCTCCTGCAGAGACTGCTGCGTGGACGAGAGACGCTGCTTGGTGGCATCCAGTTCTTGCCTCGTCCTTTCCAACGTGTTCATCAGCTCCTCCAACTGGTGGACACACATTTTACCTCTTAATTACAAAAGCATATTACAGGTAAACAAGTGGGGAAGTAAAAAAACATACCTTTAAGTGGTGGCCGCTCTCCATGGAGCTGTCCTTACGAGGGTCCTGAGCTAAACCTTTCTTGTCCCCTTGAGGTCCTAGTTTGATGTTTGCGCTCTTTTTGGTTTGGTCTTTGCCTCCTTGTCTGTAACCACAAATATTTCAAAGCGTTTCCATAGCATTTACATAATGTCTACACCCAAGTACATGTGTGAGGAGTGTGCATTATAAGCCCATGTACCACAACAAAAAACATGAAACACAAACAAGCAGAACAAGCACAGTGAGATGGAAAATCATGAACAGCACCAATCATGAAAGCACCAACACAGCAACACATGAGCATCAGTGATGACTTGATAGCATCATGTTAAACATGTAAGAAGAGGTGACATGACACAGGTTTAGGAAGAGATGGGGGGGGGGGGCGACCTACCTGGGAGCAAGACTGTAGATTAGGAGAGGAAAGGGTAGAAGAGGAGGGAGGACAGGACAAGTGGAAAAGACATTGAGGCAGGAGACGAAAAAAAAGGAAAAAGTAAACAAAAAGAGAAAGACGTTAGAACATAAAGAACAATCACATAAAAAAACATTCAGAGGAGATCAGAGATTGTTCTTTGTCAAACAACACAGGAAATTACAAAGGCGCCTGTGACAGCAGCTGATCTGCAGGCTGACACAGTGAATGCAGGATGCACCTCCTCTGAAAACGCGGTACCATGTGCATCTGCTGCCAAGCCTGGGGGGCGGCAGACAGACATGCAGTCAGTCAGGCAAAAGAAGAAAGGAAGAAGGTTTGGGTGCCGAGCAAAGGAGGGGAAGCTAACAAGAAGGAGGGCGTTAGTGAGAGAACCAGTTATGGATGCAGGGTTGGTCAGACACAGGAGACCCGACTGAACTGACACACTTCAGGACCAAAGGTTCAGTCCAGACCCTACCTACTACAGCAGCTCACTCACTGAGCGCGTGTAGACCTGGAGCACAGCAGCTCTAGTCATGCAGGCCACTAGGCTGATCATTTCCCTTAGTATCTGGTAAAGCAAGCTAGGCAGGGTGGGATGAGACAGGTCGGGGGGAAGGGAGGGAGAGAGGGAGGGGAACCATTTGAGAAGCGAGGAGGTGTCAGGTGATGTTACTGGGATGGGCTGAGGGTCCTCAGGTGGTTGAGGAGGAGGGCTAACTCAGGGTAGAGGTGAGCAGATGGGTGGCTGGAGGTATAAAAGGGGAAGCGTGCTCATGGCAGGAGGAGGCCTCAGCTCTACGGACAGACACTTCCTACACGACAACAAACAGCCAACAGCACAAAAAGACACACAAATACGTATCTGCACATAGAAGATATCTCAACACGGGACAGTGAAAAATAACAAGTGCCGTATAGTCGACTATAATGGATGAAGGAACCAGGAGCAGCAGGTAAAATCACACCAAGTTTAACATACAATTAGACTGCTAAAAACACAATAGAGTGTAGTATTTACAGTATTATTTAGTATTTAAAAGTGCAAATTATGTCAAGGACGTTCACATGTGCATAATTTGGTTATTGCTTAGCTGATTCCTTGGTGTGATGGTTTCTATGTTTACTGACCATGCATCATTACAGAACAGCCACAGTGTCACATAACATTTACTCATGGGATCAAAGAATACAACAGAATATATGCCGGCCTGGACATATATCACAAACATCAGGACCTGATGTTTTCATCTTATGAGATGGATGAAATACAAACTTTAAGGTTTATACTTCGTGTTGAATTCTAACACTGAGACTCACATCTACGTACTGGTGCTCTATATTGAGCCTTAATTTGGGGATTTGTTGTACAGCGGAATCTTTGTTGACTTACAGAAACTCCACATTCTTTCCTCAGTACAGAGGTAGAAATCAGTTAATGATACCTGGCACGTGCAAGAAAACAACAGAACAATAGACAAACATGCATTGTACACTAACTTATCAATTTCTTAGGTACATCTGGATGCTAAGAAAGCTAATGTAGTAGATAATCCTCCCGCCATGAGTATTACAATGTCCAGTTTGAGAGATTTATTTTAGTAGGCATGTTTGAGACTTGTCAATGATATGATTGAAGGTTGTACTAGTACTCACAGTACACAGCCTCAAAAATGACAATTACAATAAATCAATGGCTCTCAAACAGATGCTGCAGGGAAGTTGTATTTTACTGCATTAGTTTTAGCAAGATGAGCCAAAAAAATTGGTAAGTGATCTTCCCTCTCTCTCTCTTTCTCTCTCTCTCTCTCTTTCTCTCTCTCCCTCATACACACACACACACACACACACACACACACACACACACACACGCTGATAAAACTATTAATTGGTAACTTTAAAATTCAACATGCTGAAGAAATAAAAGCAAACATGAATCCATGGATCTTTGTATCACGTGCACGGTACAGTAATGACACCGTGGACTACAAACATCACACTGATACAAAGATCAGTGAATCCTTGGACAGCAGGCACACGGGTGAAACCAGATGCAGTCGCAGTAGTCGGAGACTTTAACCACACAGCCGAGCTGAAGTGCCAGGGCAGAGCACTCACTTTCCCAGGAAATCCCACACCATGCCCCCTATCTGCTGGGGAGCAGCGGACACAGAAGGGAGCGGGTCAGGGGGAGCTCTGCCACCGGGACGAGGGATGGGGCGAGGTGCAGAGGGAGGGGGGCTGGTGTGAGGAGGAGGGGGAGGAGGAGGAGGGGGACAAAACAGAGACAGAAATGCAAGGAAGATGGAAACAAGAGAAATAAATAAAAGAAATGACAAATAAAAAAAAATGTTCAAGATCGAGGTTGACAGTGATTGATGGCAGAGGTGAAAGAAAGGGACAGGTGAGTGTGAAACGGAAGATAAAAAGGGGAACAGGACAGAAAAAGTAGGTAAAGATGGTAAAGAAGGACAAGAACACTCGGTTAATCAAACACCACCAACATTTTGGTGTGACACTTAATCTAAGATGCCCCTAAAACTGACTGGAGAGGGAAAATACTGCTGGATTTAACATGACGGTTTAGTTAATGAGGCAGTCTGTCACTGACAGTTTTACAGTAACTTCGATTCTTATGCAGCCCAACACACATTTATCCGATGAGTTTAAATCCTCTAAAGATGAATCACAATGTTCTCCAGAGAGCTGAACAACAGCGTAGCGCTGAAGAGGACACCAACTCTCCGTGCTCCATTAATTCACATCAGTTTAATCTCTTTTGTCTCACGCTAGTGGCGCTCTCATATCACATTCACCAATAAGCTTCCACCTTTACCGTTGCACTACTGAAAGTGTATTTCTGAGTGATTTTCTGAGCCATTTTCTTTAAGTATTACCGAAACTGTAATATGGCCAAGTGCAATATCCAAATCGCAGCAGATGACCACAGCAAAAATCACACAATCTTTGTCTTGTAATTTTTTTTCAATGTCGACTGAATAAAAAAAAAAAATCCCACGAAAATGTTTTTTTGCTTGTCATACGGCTCAGCTCTGGTATCATAAAAAGCAATGACTGGACACAGGGCAGAAGAATGTGCTGACAGACCCTTTTTGACACCACAATTGTATGCAAGAATGTAAAAGCACATATATGCAAGGGCGAATGGAAGCTCCCATGAAATACGCAGCACATTACACACGGCACGTTACAACTGACAAAAGTGAGAATACACAGCTTATAGCCACAAGGGACAAACTGGAACTTGATCTATTGTTACGGAGAATAATACAAATGAATTAAAGAACAAAAAAGGTAAATAAACTGTAATTGTCGGCCCCTGTACAGACTTGGCATCAAAGGGTGTCCTGAGTCACATGATCACAAGTGTAAAGCTCTAAATTCAGGTAACTCAGGATGCACTGCCACATACGATCATCTCATAAAGCCTATCAAGATATTAGGAGTCAGGTTTGTCAGGAACGCACGCAGGAACAGTCGTCTGTAATGCTGTCCTTAATTTGTCACTGAAAGGCGTTGGACAAACTTCGCATGAAGTCCATCTATTCCAGCAGTGAAAAACAATCTAACCAAATATCCAAAACAACATGTTATTTCTTTTAATAGAATTGTAACATTGAATTTGAACAGATATGTTAAACCCACTGAATTTTCTACATTTCTATATCTACAAATGAATATAATGCAGGTCTTGCATATAGAGCAGGGAAGTTGCGTGTAGAGATGCATTTAAAGGATGTGTGATCAGATCACTCAGGATGCCATCATTTACCAGGTTCAGATTTTTAATTATGTGCGGCTGCTGTAGATTTACTGTCCACATCTTTATGACTAAATCAACGATGGACAAAATGTAAATCAAAAGAAGGTAAACTAATGTCTCTAATACCTTAACTTCTCAACCCTGTCGAGTGTAAGTTACCTTTCCAATTCAGCAATCTTCTTGTCTTTATCGTTCTTTTCAGTCTCCACCTCTCGCAAGATGTCCAGGAGTCTCTCCACCTCTGTCTGAGCCTTGCTGGCCTCCTCTTTGTAGTAGCTCACCTCCTTCTCTAACAGCTTCACTCGGTCCACGTACTCTGGGTTCCCTCGGGAGCCAGACTGCTGCTCCACTTCATGAGCTTTCTGCATCCATATGTTGGCAAGACACACACACACACACACACACACACACACACACACACACACACACACACACACACGCACACACGCACACACACACACACACACGCACGCACGCACGCACGCACGCACAAGTACACACACACAAGCACAACCAGGAATTCACTCAGTTGACTTTATAAAACATAACCATTCTGTGAAAGTGTGTTAATACATGGAAGAGAGATTCATACAGCACATTGCAGCCCATCAGTGTCTTATATTGACTCGTCCACTCGCTCTCTCCCTCTCTCTCTCTGTCTTTATGAATGGAGTCAAATGCTGTGGACAAGGGCATCATTACTGGTGCCGGCTCATTAGCTTTAACAGAGCAATTATTTAGCACCATTTAGCAGCCTTCTGAGACTCCCGGTCACTGTGCACATGGTGAGTTTACAGAATAGCAGTCTGTGCGTGGGTGCAAGTAACAAATAGGTCTCATTGGCTATCTGTCACGATCTAATCAAACAGTTTGGTCAATATCTGACTCATCTGACAATTACTGCAACAGTTTGTCACTCCTCATGATTTACAGTACAATACACAAGAACACACCACCTCTGAGACAATGTGCAGCCACACATTTTCAACACAAGTCGCAAAAGTGCAAGACTCAAAGGAAGCCAAGAAAGAGCATCCACCAAAACACTGCTGTGATTTTCAACCACGGCTGACAGCTAAGCTAACTGCACCACATGGAGACGACAAAAGAGAAGCACTGAGAGTGACAACATGCAACAAGGTCGACCATGTCATGCAAACCAAGGGAGCTGCACAATCTTTGAAAGTGTCAGTCAAAAAGAATGCCAGCTAACAGATTCATGACTTGGAGTATTCTCAATTACCTGATTGTACAAAATATTTAGATGATATACGCATTTAAGGGCACTTCTACTACTGTGTACCATTTCACCGTAACTCAATTGGTATCAAGGTTCAGTACCTGAGAGCACATGAAGTTGAGAGAGGAATGTATATTTAGAGAATATGTGCAACGTGTTCAAGCACAAGACTCAGCAGGGTGATTGCGACCCTACGGTGGTCCCAAGTATGGTTACACTCCTTTAAACTTGATGTGTACAAAGCTCTCTGCAATATTTACACTGCAAAATGCAGCACTGGCCATAGAAACACCTCTAACCTGAGGAAACACCAGCTCAGATGGCTAATATATCTCAGTTCTGGAGAGTGACGAGTATCAAATAGCCAGCAAGTCTCCTTCAGCTGCTGTAGTTAACATCAGCAGCTGAAGGAGACTAAAAACCATTGGACTTATTTGAGTGAGTTGAATTGGAAGTTCGTTATGACAAACATACCAAAAAAGTAGCATTGGATTACTAGTTTTGAAACGGGTTTTGGTTTGAGTGTGAACGGTACCCAATCCTCTAAAGGACTGTACTGATATAGTAGTGACGGAGGAGTAGCACTTTACTGTGGCTTTATTTTTAATTCTCTATTTCTTTTTCTGCTTGTTTTTTTTTTCCTTTTTCATCAGTTCTAGTGAAGGATTGTATGAATGGAGTTTCATATGAATGTGGACTGTAGAACAACAGTGTAGACCTGCCTTTCCCACATGTACTTGCATGACAAATCCCATCTATCACTCTGTTTGATGCCATCTTCAGTGCTGGGATTGTCAAATGTCCTCTGGTCAAAAGTTCTCTGTAGTTACATCATTACATTTTTTACTTTTTCCATACGCTGAGCCTTTCTTTTCCCTCCGTGTGGAGCATCCATCAAATCAAATTGTAAGTAAACACATTCATCACAGATAACCCACCTACACAGCATCAACAGTGTAATAATAGAACATCAGTCTGTTCATTCTAACTCACCCAATACAGCAAATACTGCAAATGTAGCACAACTTTCACCACAGGTGTGTCACAAACACAAACAGTTGCAGAATGTAGCACAGGACTCCAAGCACAAACTAAAGCTCATTATATCATTTACAGTGCAATGACCAGCATGCATCTGGGTGGGTGACAGCAGAGAGCCTGTGCTGGGGGGGAGGGCGGAGGGGGGCCGGCATGATCACTATCTAGCATAGTTCAGAGAGTTTTTCAGTGTCCTCATGCTTTTGGTTTTGTGCCTCAAAGAGCTCAAGAGAGAAACTTACAGGATTGTTCATCTGACTGAAAAGATGCTCAGCTTGCTACATTGCAAACGGAGGGTTTGAGGACAGGAGGGAGGGGGGGGCATGGGAGAGTCAGTGTTAGGATCCAGTTTGAGTCAGAGGAGAGAACAGCAGGATCAGACATGTTACAGTACATGTTGGACAGCACAGTAACATTGTCTAAAGTACACGTTGTTGACAAAAACACCACACAGACAAATGTGGACGAGCAGACGAGGGGATCGTGGGCAGACTATGGAGCAGGTGAAGGCAGAGGGGATATTTAACGGCTGTTAAAGGAGAGAAAGCAGGACGGAGGCCATTATCCTAATTAACTCTTATATAAGGCAGGTTGATGTTCCAGGTTCAGGCTGGATGAAGGGACTTTAATCTAGCTGCTTTTTTCAAACAAGGAGTGCATGTTTTCACCTTGGGATATATATATATATATATATTTTGAGTGGACATTCTCAGTAATTCGGAATTCTCCGGTATTGAAATCCATGAAAACAACACACAATAAAGCTACAACCCATTCAATTGCTCACTGGACTTAAAAAAAAACTACAGTTCTACAGTTCTCATACAGAGCAAAAGTTCAGACAAACATGATTATTTATCAGCATCATGTTCTTGATTGAAAAAGGTCATTTTTATTATAAAACTCTTGAAATGATCTGTCGACTTTCCTTATTTGTATATTTCCAGGTCAGCATGACAACAAAATAGACTGTAAATTGGTAGGAATATGTATTTGTAATTCCTGCGATTACTGCAATCACAGCAAAACTGCTGATGAAAAGAAAGCCTTCTGTTAGCGTCAATCTGAGCCTTATTTCAAATATTTTTCTGAACTGCACCTACAATTAACCTGTGAATAACCAAAAGTTGAAAGTGTATGTCGAATGGTGTTTTAATGATTCTGCACTGCGAGATGCAAACTTACCTTCTGCAACTGCGTCTCCAACTTACTACACTCCTCTTTTTTCTGCTCGATAGCGATCTCCAGGGACTTGAGCTTCGAGTCCTTCTTGAGGCCGGAGGATGCCAGAGATGAGGCGTGTTCCTTGAGATCAATGAGGCTGGACTGCAGGTGGACAGAAGCAGACAGTCAGCAGAGGTTCTTCAACTCACTGCTAAAGGGACTGCAAGAATCAGGTGCAGTCATGAAGAGAATCACTGACCTCTTTCTCCGTTAATTCTATCTGTAGGCTGTTCACTTTCTCCTTGAGGTCCTTGTTCTCCTTCTTATATGAGTCCACTTCTTCCAGACGTTCTCTGTCTTCCCTCTCCCTCTGATCCTTCAAACGTTCTATGATTCTCTCCTGACAAGCACGCACAAGTTGAAGTGTCGCAAATGACTGACTAAGAATAAGAACTGCGCTTTAGAATGCTGCAGAGAGCCAACTGAGTTAATGAAAAAGCTTGGTGGGTACGACTAATAAGACTCAAGATTAAGGGGAAAGTGTAAGAGCAAACTTCCCAACAGTAACTGAACCCATGTATGCACGGAGCCGGAATAGAGACAAAAATGTATTTTCATTCTTTCAAAACATCCTTAAATTCCACTCAGTCTAAACATGAACAAAAGTCTCACATTTCCTCCAGAAAAATGAATTGAATAATGTTAAAAAAGAGGAGTGAAAGAAATAATCAAATTCAAATGGAATAAAACTATACAGTTCTGAATGTTTCATATTGCTTCCTCTTATGAATTATTCAACATGGCGCAAAATATTTTGAACAATCCCCTCAATCATGTGTAAGAAGGTGTTTCTGCGCAGCAGCCATCCAGGATCTGTTCTCTCAAGAGCTCCTAAGCTCTCTAAGATCCAGAGGATTTTTCATTCCTGACAAATGTGATAGATGGCTTTTATTCTGAAGTTTGAAAGTAGGTGTTAAGACTGAAAATGTATTAGTATTATCTTTCTAGTCCAGCATGACACTTTGGTGAGCAGGAAACTGATTTACAGCTGAAGTGATTCAGCAGGGCACTTCCTCCTCTGTGTGCTGCAGTGTCATACCTTCTCTGACAGCGCCTCCTCCAGCGTGGCCAGGGCAGTGTCGGTGTTACTGGAGTCCGTCTGCAGGGACTTGACTCTGTCTTTTAGGTTCCCCAGCTGCTTGTCTTTGTCCCGCAGCTGCTCCTGCAAGTTCTCAATCTAACGGTGGTGGCCCAGACAGAGAAAACACAGAGGAGCAGAGGTAAATAGTGTGACCTCAGAGGCACAGCAGCCTTTAAAAAGTGGTTTCATCTAGGGTGGCCATACGTCCGGATTTAGGCAGGACAGTACGGAATTTAAATGCCTTGTCCAGAGTCCTGCGCAGCCTCGAGTAGGACGCTTGTCCTCCTTGTTGGAGTTGCACTTGAACGCAACACAGCATATCATCCAATGGTTTAAGCCATGACATGTAAAAGTAAAAATGAGTCCTCACTAAATGCCGCAAAGTGTCCTCCTTTTTGGTGATGTGGAAATGGCCACCCTAGTTTCATGGCAGCACGTCTCAATCTCCTGGCATTGAGCGTGAACTCTGTGACGTCACCGGCTCAGCCATTAGCCTACTACACTCTTAGTGGATTATTGGAATTAAAAAAAAAACTCAGATAATATTAGCAAAGTATAAAAGGGCTGCATGATTAAATTGTTCATCCACATTCAAGTTAGCATATGGCTAACAGGAAGTAGCCAGCTCACCCAGCATAGGTCCCTGGTGCACATGCTCAGTCTGCATCCTCCAATCACCACAGACTTAAACACCATATCATGAGAATGACCTGGTGGCGATGAGCTCACTGAATATTTTGTGAACTCACTTGGTAAGAGCTTGAAAGTTGGGTACGCTCATCTCATGGATCTTTCTTTAAAACCTGTGAATTTGTTTTCAGGCCTTCCAACTTTTAAGATTTCTGAGATTTGAATATTAAGAGTCGAATGGGCTGTGGAACAGTTAAGTAACCGGGAAGTATAAGTGACTGTGCATCAACTCTTTACTCTTTATTGTGTGTACTAATTTAATTTAGTGTATGTTCAGCACAGCACACGACCACCACAGCAGGAGGAACAATGTTTTGTTCTTTTTAATCAAGAGAGATGACAAACAGAGGAAGAGGTGTGATAGAACAAGAGAGAAGAAAGCAACAGAGAGAGAGAGAGAGACTGGGTATTTATAGCACACACACACAAACAAACACACGCACACACACACAAGAGCCAGTGAGGTAGAAATATCTCCTTGCTTGTCTCTCTCTAGACTCTTTCCCCTTGAGAGAACAGAGACTCTCACTCGCTTAACGGAGATAATAACTATTCGTCATATCGTGAGACCTTTAGTCCAACACAAAGATCTAACATATCAACTCGTCATCATCTATTCAAAATTTCAAACTTCAGCTGCAGAACTACTTATATCGACCCTCACCTACTCATAGTTTGGTAGACACACTTTGGGACTCTTCGGTGTGTATTCCCACTGTCGGACTTCACACAACCTTTGTAAGGTAAGGTGAGATCTGAATTTTACCTTTTTCTGCAGGACATTGATTTTCCTTTCTTTGACCTCCAACATGTCTTTCATGTCCCTGATTTCTCCAGCGAGAGTCCCTTTCTCCTCTGTCAGGTCCTGCAACTGCTTGGTTTTCTTGTTGAGGAAGGACTCTTTCTCCTCCAGACGCAGACGCAGAGCATCCACCTGGAGAGCAAACACACAAACACCTCAGATCAAGTGCACCTAGCCTACTGAGAATCAATCCCTGCCAAGCTGCCTGGAGTTAAGGATTTGTTTTGATTAAAGTGTTATTAGACACAACAAAATTTGCACAAAAAAACAGTTACTCAAAAGATTCATATAAGAGAATCTGCAAGCTCTTCTTATTCTTAATTTAACACAGGTGCACAAAAAAAGATGCATTGCAATTATTTACTCACGTTTGAGCCTTACATTCATGTAAATGTAATGCCGCCACTTGTATGTGATCATTAGAAAAACCTTTTGATGTTTATATTTACTGACACTTCACTGTTTCTCTGGTGGTGGCCTGAGTCGCAGCTCAGTTAGTCCCAAAGTTCATAAAGCACTGATGTGATTTGCAGGAACAAGCCTGAGGCCTGAGTCAAGCCTGCGATCAGCTCACTCTGGAGGAAGACTTTTTTGTGAATGGTTGGCTTGATTTACTGTGTCTGCCAGTGTGTCTCATTACCTCTGTTTGCAGAATGGCAGCACGTTGCTCTTTGGCAGTGAGAGACTCTTTGAGCACCTCGATATGCTGTTTGCAGTCTGAGTTCTGATTGTTGAGGGTCTCTAGTTTTGTCTGCAGGGCCAGAAGCTCCGACTCCTTCTTTGACAACTCCTGCTTCAGCTGGTCGATCTGAAGACGAGTGACACAGACAAAAGAGCCAACATGGTATCATTACATGAGCAGCGCAGTATTTCATCATGTATGTGTGTGTGTGTGTGTGTGTGTGTGTGTGTCCTTGTTTGCGTGCGTGTGAGAGAAATCAACTGAGCTAGTCAATGCAGCTTTTGCACTATTTTCATCAACACACTTTTTCTCTCATTAAAAATGCATTTGGGACTGACTCCCCTGCATTCATCATATATTATACATCATCTCTATTCATGATTGATGAAAAGAGGTCTAAAAATAGAACAACAAAACTGTGGCTGGTCTGAGCCTGGTCGACTAATACGAGGAGCAGTATGTAAACACAGAGTCAAAGCTCTGGAGAGACGTATGAGCTCAAGATAAAGAGAGAGAGAGAGAGCGAGAGAGAGAGCGAGAGAGACAGCGAGAGAGAGCGCGAGAGAGAGAGAATCGCACACACTTTGTTGTGATGACAGATTTAAGGTACAGTAGTTGGAAAGTTTTTGAGAGTTGTTCTAACAGTTTGCATGCAAACACACACACACACAAACACACACACACACACACACACACACACACACACACACACACACACACACATTTTACCACCAGACTGATAACAACACTGAGTGTTCTGGTGGATTCAGCTTGTCAAAAGTGAAGCAGAAGATAAACACAACATTCTACTATAATGTACATTCAAATATAATTAACCAAGGAAATGCCTCAAAATGCATTTTCTGATTTAGTCTGCATTGAAAAGCCGCAGCATCTGCTCGACAGCTGCCAAATAGACACTTCGCTGATGACATTAAACGCTGAAACAACAAAGCTTCATTCTCTCTGCACAACCTTTTTACATCTTTTTTTGAGAATCTGTACTTTTCCAATGGCCTCCTACCTTAGTCTTCATAAACTTAGAATGGTTCTTGTAGACCTCCATCTGCTTGATCTCCTCCTCACGGTCTTCTGTGTTCAGTAAGCCATTTGCCTTCAACATTTGGATCTCATCCTCCAGATCTCGAATGTTGCGCTCCAGAGAGGCAATTTTGGTGTCCTGCACACAAAAATGCAGAGGAGACACACCTCAAAATCCAGACTGGTATGCTCAGAAGTTGCATGATGCAAATAAACCTTAAGTCCAGAGGGAAAAAAAATAACAGGAAAGGAATAACAAAAGGCTTCAGAGAGTAAAGGTAGAGTGAGAGTGATAAAGAGAGAGACAGAGAGAGATAAAGAGAGACTGGAGGAAACTCTCTGGTGTGCCTGGGAGCAACTGCATCTGTCAGTGAGATCAGAAGCTCTCTATCCAGCTCCTTCCTGCAGCTCAGAGGATTAATCACCATTGGGAAATATGGAGCACACATCCAGCACGGACAGATCAGCCAAGACTGGAAATGTGCAGCAGTAAAAGAAATAAAGTAACAAGCTGCAGCTTTTGTCGTAGCTCAGTGCAGAATCCACACTCAGGACTGCGACTGCAAGTGCAGCTCGAGCTTCACTGCTTTTTAAATAAATAATACAACGTCTTTATGATTATCCACGGTCCATCGCCCTCTCCAGCAAAGCATAGAGCAACCGTCCACCCTCCTGTCTTTCTCTCTTTTAGTGTCTCTCTCTGTTCATTCCTCCCGGTGGCTCTGAACTTATGAACTTGTGGCCGTTAGCAGGGTCGGTCACAGACCACTGCAGAGGAACATGGGTAATGTGTCGTGATGAGGAACGATAAGACTCCTTGAGAAACATCTGAGGGGTTAATGCACATGTACACGCACTTCGCCCTGCCGTTGCGTCTCACCTCAGTCTCCGAACATCAATGAACTCACATTCACTGCAAAAGATTCAAGACGGCGTACCTTCACAAGAGAGACTTTATTCCATCCACATGGGATCACTGGTACTTCGACTTGGTCAATATATCTTGCTCTTTATCTCTCTTTCCCTGTCTGTCTTTTGCTCAGTCTCCCTGCCTCTCAGTGTCATAAACAACCACACCTGTTTCCATGGCAGCAGTAGGCAGGCTATATGCTGTGCACTGTCTCTGGTGAGTGAGAGGGTGGTAGGGATGTAGGGGAGGAAGAGAGAGGGAGGGAGGATTATTCGTGCTTCCATCAGCACCAACACAGCACAGAAGAGGCAGCAGGAGAGAGAAGAGGGGAGAGATGCAGGGTCTTCCTGCACAGTGCTGAGGGAGGCGGGTCTTCCCTCGCTCTGTATGCAAATCCACAGGATCCCAGAGCTCAGATGTCACATGACCATGCCAGGGGAGGCTGCCGATCTCAACGAGTGAGAGGGGCTATGTAAGCTCAGCGATGATGTCATGATTTATTTTGAGGAAGTGATGTCAGGCCTCTGCAGTGAGGCTAGCGGTGTCGACAGTGTTTAGGAGCTGGATGGATATGATTTCTCTCCAGCTACATCCAGCTGCCACAGTGTTGATCTTAGCAGTCATTTGCACCACCAAAAAGCAAACGTCACTTTATGGATGATACACTTGCATTGGTCTTATGATTTATGGATAAATGTAAGATGAACTATGCAGAAGTTTGGTGGTATTGGGTGTGGTCTCTATAATTACAAGGCTGTACATTTCTGCTTTTTTTAATGCATTTTTGTCCTCATAGTCGAAGCGTCCTAAGGCTTCAACTTTATATATATTATTACATTTCCTTTGTCAGCACAGCCAAATTAAGTAAAACATAATTTGCTCACCAAAACTGTAATTTAATCTAGGGAATTCTACGTTTTTAGAAAATTGTATTAAAAAGGTGAATGAGACAAAGCTGTGCACGTAAGTTATTTAGATGTAACATGTCTTTACTTGTCATGAGACCGACATCGTAGCCGCTGCCACTTTCGCAAACATCAACAGCTGAGACACCGAACAGTGATGTTGACTCTTGTAGACATTTACACAACACAACTGCTATGTGAGCAGATACGCAACGTGTCTGCGTGTCTTTGTGTGTGTGTGTGTGTGTGTGTATGTGAGACAGAGAGAGAGAGAGAGAGAGAGGTAAGAAGTTTGTTGACTATCAACTCAGCTTCTGAGGATTACAAGAACTTCAGTAGATTTAGTAGAATACTAGTCAGTGCGTCTACATTTAGATGTGAACGTCAACATACAGGGCCTGTGAATATCAGTGACTTCAACGCATTTAATTAAAACATCTGTCTTTCCAGATGTGCTTTAAGATGCATTCTCAATCATCTTTGTTGTTCTTTGTATTCAGGCCATAGTTGAAGTCACAGTTAGCTTTCAAAAAAAACTCTCTTTTCATCAAGAATTAAATTTATTCTGAACATAATTACTATGTATAACTTTTGAAGTTATTATGGCTAAAAGAGGAAATTTATTATTATTTTATTTTTGGATTTCTGGAAATGATCTCACAACCCCTGCGGGCTTTCCTTCCATCGGTTAAGTGATCTGAGTTTTCCTGGGAATGATGCTGATTGTTGATAGCTGAGTGCAGCACACAATACTGTTAGCATTTTGCTTCATTGCCTCAGTTTGTTGACGTGCACTGTGTCTGGAGTGAAGTTAAAAAAAAAAAAGATTAAATTAATCAGATGCCCAGATGTAAATTTAAAAAAAATGTATGAAAGAAAAATAAGTTGTCATAAAGCACTTAACATCCCGTGGATGCATCTCAGAGAGAATAACAACTTGTCAACTTAAATATAGAGAAACACGATGTGTGAGGTGATAGTCAGGCTGCAAATGGTGTGTCGGGTCTTACTTTCATCTCTATGATGGTCTGCAGCGCCTTGGTTTTGCTTGGATCCTGATGCAGCTGATTTCTCCGATGCAGTTCCTGACAGAAAACAACAACAAAAAAAGAACATTATTTTCACTAGAAATACTCAGAGAAAAAAAGAATACAAATCTGACAAAAACTGAGCCTACGAGCAAAAATTCTGTACTCTTTTTAGAAGCAACATGACCTTTTTTCTTCCTTATCTCTGGATAGAAATGTCCCACAGTTTGAGCAGCAGAAGATAGCACTGTTTGAAAATGTACAGCGCTGCCCCCTAGTGATGAAGACTTAGTAAAACACCTATTTCAGCTTGAACACAGCTTGTATACCTCTCGCAGATGGATGTTTTCCTTCTCCTTCTGGTCCAGAATGACCTCCAGGTGTCCGAGCTGGGCCTCTGCCTCAGCAATGCGTCTGTTTCTCTCCTGCTCCTCCTCCTCAGATACCCTGCCTGGTCCTGGCGGCAGCCCTTTACTCTGCAGCATCTCCAGCAGCTTCTTAATAGACTCATCTCTGGCACCCAATGTCTGTTTCTGGGTCTCAATCCTCAACTCCATCTCCTCCAGGGTTTTTCTCAACAAGAAGAGCTCCTTAGCCTGCCTGTCATGTTCAGCCTGCAGGCGGCGGAAGTTCTCCTCTGTCAGCTCGATGGTGGTGAAGTGCTCTGAGCCAGACCGGTTGCCGCTCTCCTGCTGCAGCAGGTGGTTGAGGTCTCGTTGAGTACGCAGCTCATCCTGCAGAGCCTGGATGGTCATCTGGAGATGCTGATGAAGTTCAGACACATGTATGAACACAAGTACACCCTCAAGTACTGAAGTTGAGTTTTTGGAGCAAACACACAGATACAAAGTGTCATAATAACACTATACACATGAGGGCAACTACACAAGAACACACACTTCTGAGATGCTGCTGCACACGGTTCTGTGGAGAATGCTTTCAAAGCATGGCACTCAAATTACAAATGCAAATGACTTACCTTTGCAAATTTTGACAAGTTAATACACACTGATGTCAAAAACAATTTAGGGACAAATGTGAGAGGCAGGGGTCTCGACTTGCTCACTGTGTTAAAACGGCTCAGGGGCAGGAGGTGAGTCAGAGTCTGTAACTGGAGAAAAAGTTTAAACCTGTCTCCATTTATTAGCGTGCTAAGAAAGGTTCCTGTGTTTTAATAGACACAAGCACAATTAATGAACGCTCTGAACTTTGCTAATTAAAGCAGAGACCACTGTCGTACAGAGGAGTTATGTCCTCCCACACAGGAATTTGTACCTCAGGAGCGGCTTCCTGTTTTAAGGGAAGGCGTCTGCAAGCTAATCAAGGAAAAGACGTATGTATGTGAAGGCTGAAAATTAGAAATAAACCAGAACCTTTCTAGACCATATAGAAAGAGTTTCTGTCGGTGCATCCGTGTGTACATGATAGAATTAAACACACACACACACACGCACACGCACGCGCACACACACACACACACACACACACACACACACACACAGTTGAGCTCTACATGTTGTAATGTGTTTAGGATTGTTGGGTCTGGTTTTCAGGGAACAGCAATAAGGCTGACATTCTGTTTGTCTTGGCAGTTGTCATCCAGCCTGATAAAAAAAAAACAAAAAAAACACTACAATCCATCCACATTCAAAAAGATTTAAAGGAGTAGAAACAAAATTCTTATGAAAAAATTACACCATTTTAGGTTTGTGGTACTACAGCAGGATGGAAAACCAGACAGAGTGACATATTTAAACAAACAAATCACTCTAGCTTTATAGTGTTTACAGGGGAACAGATGGGGGTTCACAGGACAGGGCAATTGTTCCTTTAGGAGGTTGCAGGATTCGTAGGAGGGGAGGTTGTACGGTGAAAAGGGATTGCCAGGTGTCTGGAAAAAAATGCACGTCACACTGAAGGTGACTCTATGTTGTGCACACAACGAGGCGGTGCAAACATAGGGACAAACCTTAGTTCTCCTGGCATCCAGCAGCTGCAGAGCATGGGCAGAATGAACAGAAAAACAAATGCATGGTAAAACAGAGCGTCAGAGAGTGATGCAACAGAGACGGATGATCAACACAAACCAGCCAAAGTTTAAAATAACAGCCACCCATCGATCTGTCCGGCTGTCCGTTTACCCTCAGTCAGTACAATATATCCATAAAAGTCCATATTACTGAGATGACCTTTCTGGAAAGAGACGGACAAAATGAATCGGCTTTAAAATGGTTCTAAGAAGCTATTTCATATTCACTGATCTAAGATCTGATGGCTAGTGTGTACTACTAGCTGTAGCTGTGCTCAGATATTGAAGAGCTGAAGTATGAGTGGTGTTAAAATGATGTGACTAAAAAAAATGTTACTGATTCACTGCATCACTGTATGGACATTTTCATGATGACCAAACAGTTTATCAAGACATAAAACTTACAATTATTCAAAATTGGAAAAAATCATTTGATCCATCTTGAGTTAATTGATGACATTTGAATAGCGGTTTATTGATACAGTTCAGAAGATCATAAACATGATTGAAAGACAAACACCAAAGGTTAAAAAAAAAAACAACCCAAAAAACAACAACACAATTTCTCAGGGGAATTTCTTAGGCCCAACTCCTCACAGCGTTACTATGTGCTTGTGCTCTTCCGACCACCAGAGGGCAGTTTCTATTGGCAGGAGAAGCTGATGCCTTCGCTGCTGACTGCAGGATGGCTGCCATATTCAACAGTTTTGGTCACACTCCCCTTAATGAGCCAGGGCCATTTGGTGCAGTAACAAAAACTGCACTGATGTTCTCTAATTCTCTGTTTCACACCGAGTGTCACACATTCATTTACTCACAAAATGGATGTCTTATTACTAACCATCCCGATATTGGAATCTTGCAACAAAATCTGACAGTATAAAAGAGCCCTAACCTGAGCTAACAGCTCATAAAATTGTATGGAGAAACAACTAATGATCCCTGTCAATCAGAACACATTCGAAAAGGTTTGTCACTACCTTAGAAAATCAACATGTAAGAAAACTATTCATAACCATGTATAGAAATCACTGAACTCTCATCTGGAATTATTACCCTGCTGCTAACGAGGCAAATGAATATAGCACAGCCAAAAACCATTGCATAAATACATGCACCCACTTTCTCTCGCTTCAAATCTTCCATCTCAGGCTCCCTCTTCCGTCCTGATAGCTACTTCCTCTATATGCCCTGATCAATAACCTGCTGTCTTGGAACTAAAGTGCAGGAGGCAGCCAATCATCACATTTGCATAATTGCACCGTGGGTTAAAATGACGATGACCCACCCCCACCCACCCATCAATAGCAGAACTGCACCCATTCCTATGAGTCACTCATGACTCAGCTGATACTGGCGTCGTGGTCACCATGCCCCACCAGGAGGCTTTACTTCTGCTTTATATCCTTTAAATGAGCTTGGAGAGGTTTTTACTCAGAGAGGTGAAGAGCTGCAGTGCTTCTTCCTTTAAATGACACCCAGGGCAGCCAGGAGAAACCGGCTGTCATTAATCCTCTTGTGCAGAAACACAAAATCCTTCTGAGAGCTACAATAGTCAAGGAGTTTCCTCCATTTTTCCTCCCAAAATCTCAAAAATGCCAAAAGCTGTCAGTACACACGGAGGTTCATTGCACATTCAGGTACAAATTGTCAATTTTATTTATTCAGGTTTGTCTTGTCAGAAGGGCAAACTATGAATCAGCCTGACCAAGAGGAGTGTACAAGCATGCTACTGGCTCTGCAGAACTGCACTGCAACATCCTGAGGTTTAACAGGTTTAATGTTCTCAACTTGATGCATTAGTATGATAGCTTTGGATAATTAGCAAGAAACAAAAAGTACTTCTGAGGCAGAAAGGGTGGACAGTTTCCTCCAGCAAACAGGTCATGTGATCACTGGCATCTGTCTTTCCGTCTGTTTGTTTGTTTGCAGGTTATCTGATGAACTTTTGCAAGTGATCTGGATCAAATTGTAAATCCTGGATCTTAAAGACTGCTCTAGACCGTTTGGCAGGAAGTTAACGGTATTTTCTGGACATGTGAGAGTCAAATTTCAATCCAAGTACATTTGAAGCGGTTGAAAGAACATTTCTGGTCAATTTTTCTAAGTCTTGTAGACCTATTAACAACATAATGCTCGATATCTCTGAAACATGTATTTTGATGAAATTTTAGAGGCCGTGTAACTAGAGAGATATGCTTCGATGGTATTGAACGAGTTCTGGATCACAATCAGAAAGACATTTTTGGCGCTTCGGAAGAGATTTCTGTTGTTTTGTTGATACAACACTATGTTCATAGCCTGCATCCACGCAGCCTCATTGGTGACATTAGGTAAGTTTGACATTTCTCACTCCAGATGAAAAATCAAGGGGTCTTTAACTTTATCACAACCTGATGGACAAAGATTTATGTACCAAATCACACACCAAGAGAATCTATCCAATACCTGGGGAGATATTTCTTTTAAAACTACAAATGCCAAACAGCTACGTTATGCTAGAGGGCTTGAATTCAACAGGATATGCGTCTCTGGGCCGTTCTTTTTGTTGCCATCTGTAAAGTACATGTGCTGGTACTGTTTTAACCATTATAGTGTGTGCCCATGTTGGTCTGCAGCTGGTGAAACGAGGAAAAAGTGAGGGGATCATAAGTCATTTTCAATTTCATGGAATCCATCTCAGTGGTAGATCACCGCTGCCATCACCGGATAATAAAACAATCATAATCTTGTCAAAGTTGGTGACAGTTCTTCATCCAGGTTCCACGAGCATATGTGAAATAAACGGTACGTGTGTGTATGTGTCGTATTAAGCGTGGGCGTTTGTATGTACCAGATGGATGGCCTCGATGTGCTGAGTCAGAACGTCCTGCTGCTCACTACGTTCCTGTCCTGTGTGCTGTACGTCAGCATCGCTGACAGTATACGATCACACCCACAGTCACGCCAACCAGCGTGGCACAGATTCATCCTCATTCAGCTAAGAGGAAGTTAGTGGCATGAATCATCACGCCAGTAAAACTGTAGTAATTTAAACACGTATCATCCGACAACTAGATCAGTGAAATGCATAAAAGAATCGAGCTTCCCGCAATATTAGGAAGGAGATAGTCTTGGATGTAGGAGTCCAAGTCAACAAACGTCACCAGCAAACTACAAAATGTCTTAAATGAATCTTAACAGCTTTGCTACAAACATTCCTTCTTTCTCTGCATTTCCTCTCATCCTAGTTACATAAAAGCTGGGAGGGAACATTTCTTCACCTTCAAACACTGTATCATACGAGCTCCGATGGTAGGCGGCGGTGGTGGCGGTGGCTACAGGACGGATCCATGGACTCTTCACATGATACTTCCTGTGTCCACATTACATCACCTTGTCAAGCCAGGGACAAAAACATCAATACCATTGCTCATGGTGACTGATGCAAGCTTGTTTAGCGCCAAATGGATAGAACTAAATGTCAACTCAATATACTGGCTGACGTTTGGGGAACAAGCTCGCTGCACATCCGGATTCATGGATCAGATGTGCAGATTAATTATGACTAGAACTTTCCATCCCACACAATATGCACCAGTGCTGCTGGCTAACCTCCGCATGTGCATTAGCAGCAGCTACAACTGGGAAGGAGATTGACCTCTAAACCTCCATGTTCACATAAACATAAGGCACATCACACAGGAGAGACTCGAGGTTTGGGCGGCCGGCCTCACCAGGAGGGCTCAGGGAAGGAATATTATCTTAGTTATTTAAAACAAACAAACAAACAAACGGAACAGAGATACAGTCATTTTGGAGCATTTTACAGTTTTGTCACTTTCCCTGAAGAACTAATACAAAATTACAGTTTTTCATTGTATTTGCAGTATTTTTAATTGTTGAGGTTCTGTAGAACTTAATGAAAAAGAAAAAAGCAGGGGGACCACAAGCAGGCTTATCTTATTCCAAGCTATCCATGATCTGCTCAAAATGGGATTATTGTGCTACTGTTACACCTCACTTTTCTGTACACATTTTACAGTTGTGTGTGTGTGTGTGTGTGTGTGTGTGTGTGTGTGTGTGGGGGGGGGTCAATTGTTCCTGCGCTGAGGCAGCAGAGGAGGTGGTCAAAGCGCTGAATCAACCCTCTGTGTAAAAGGGACAGTCAGGTGGTGCAAACTCAGGAGTTGTGGTGTTAAAAGTTAAAAGTCACTCGTTTAACAGACGGGATGATATATCGGGTCACCCGGTCATGAGATCACCAGTTCGTTTGTTAGCAGGATAGCTCAAATGGATGGATTTTAATGAAAGGTGAATGAAAATTTTACAAAGTTACGCTTCTCTTTATTTCCAAAATATTAAGAAAGATAGCCTATCCCAGCAGCCTTCAGGCGAGAGGCGGGGTTCACCCTGGACGGGTCACCAGTCCATCACAGGGCCAACACACATAGACAGACAACCATTCACACTCACACTCACCTACGGTCAATTTAGAGTATCAATCAGCCTCGTCCTCTCTTGATGTCTTTGGACTGTGGGAGGAAGCTGGAGTACCAGAGAGAACCCACACAGGAACAGGGAGAACATGGAGACTCCACACAGAAAGATCCTGTGCTGGAGTGTATACAGTATACTGTACACATCTATAACTTATAGACTTATTACATGTGAACTTGCTCATTCACTATGAACTGCGGCAGCTTTCTCACTGCTGTTGCGGATTCCATTCATGTGGAGCTTTTTAATGCTCAGTCACATGTGACAATCGGCAGCTTACAGTGGAGAACAGAAAGAGGTGTCTGAGGTCTGGTGTTCATGGTACCACCCCCCCCCCCCCCCCCCCCCCAACCAAACACACACAGAACAGCGTGATATGGGAAGCTCATCCTCCATTTTGGGCATCGTGTTGATAAGGGCTGACTGGGTGGCTGAGCAGCATTGGTCATGACTCAGTCAGATATGGTACGCTCTAGCTAACACACACATGCCTCCAGCGGCTCTTGTCAAGCTTTAGCGCGACAAAAGAATCTAACTTATGTCAAACAGTTCTAAAAGTCTGAATTCATTCAAATGTACATTCAGAATGTGTCTCGCAGAGCCATCCTGGGCTAATCACTACCTCCAGCCATGACTGACTGTTTTGATTAAAGTCCTGCAGGCTCTGTTTGGTATTTCAGTCATACTGGAGCATTCTGTGCTTCTGTGGTTGTTGTCTTTAATAAGAAGTGGTAAAAAGAAAGCACGTATTCCCAGATCTTAGCACTAACAAGCTAAAAAACACTCAGTGTTTGCTTAAGCTAATAGAAGCCGGCAGCACCTGGCTTAACGCTAAAGGTTGCTATAGACAGATGTAAAGATTAGCCTGAAATGACTCTATCATTAACATTAATGAGACAGTTGGCTCTTCAGTTAGCCTCTCAAAATGCCCGATAGCTGTGACCACACCATCATAAGTGTACGCTTATGCAAGGAGCCCTGAAATCAAGATGGAAAAGAGCAATTATAGTAACAAAGCACGTTGACCTTTTATTAACCTACGCACATTGTTAATTAACCCTATCTGGAGAAATATGGATGTAATTCAGAGCGAAGTCAGAGCTACAAGACTGAGGACAAAAAAGAGTAATTTCCTTATATGAAAGGTTCCACTGTAAAGCTTTAATAGGCTGCTGGACACATTCACCTCCTTCAGTGTATGAAACCAAGCTTTAAATATAGATACAAGGATCCACGCTGCTGAACAGTGAGTCAAATAATGAGTAGCAGGCCACCCTCACACACACACACACACACACACACACACACACACACACACACACACACACACACACACACACACACACACACACACACACACAAGCATAGTGCTAGTGTAGCTTGAAAACTGTTCTAATACACTCCCGTGAATCATAAAGATATGAAAGACACAAAGTCCATCTGGCTCTCGTCAAGGGATCGCCAGCAGGTAAAAATCATGCAAGTGTGACATGCAAAGCTTCCTTTTAACAACACAGTGCTGCATCAGCTGGAAATTGACATCCTCTTTAAACTCCAGTGAAATCAGAAAACTTTTCATTCCAAAGTAGGATGTCAATATGCTCAAATGTGAGGGGACATGCACACAGACAGACAGGTTTAATGTGAGCTGGTGTCCTGCTACGACCTTGAAGGGTGGAGTGACTGGTGAGTAATGAGTGAGTGGTCTGCTGGCTGCTCCCTGTCTGAAAACATCACTCACACAGACAGAAGGAAACGTAGAAAGAATGGATTAAAGACCACGAGCAGATAGCAAAATTCAGCTTTAGTTGCTTGAGGCATCGTGCAGTTTGCTGCATCATGCCACGGTCTGCCTCGAAAAGGAATTACCCAACAATCAATAGCCTTCAGAGACCTGAAAATCATCTGAATCAGGATGCAGCAGTTATCAGTTTTCTTGTGTGTTATTCTCAGGGTGTCATGATAAGCTGTTAAAATATGAGGCAACTGGACAGCTGTGATTTGGTATTGTTACGCATTTAATTAGAGAATCAGATGAGCAGCGATAGACTGAGAGAGACGATCATCGTCAGAGTAAATTAAGGAGTGATGGTGGAAACATAGAGAGACAGACAGCCAGCGTTTAAGTCTCCTTGGCATTTGTCTCCAAACATGGTGTCCACTCTTGTCAGTTACTGATTTAACTGGGCCACAACTACACACCCACACTGAAGCGAAGAACTACAGAAAAACCTTGGATATTTCAAATTCTAGTCCCGATCTGATTATAACCTTTGAAAGTAAAATAACCGAGCTAAAGTACATTGGAACAGCAATCCCATCATTCTCTTCACTTCATTGAATGAGAATTAATTATAGTTTACATTCATGTTCAGACTCACGTTTTACTGCATGTAAGGAATTTAATAAAAAAAAGTATTTTTTGGGGGCAAAATGGACCTCATTCTTAGAAATGTCATCACTTTATCAATTCAAGCATTTGGACATTTGAGTGAAATTTTGTCTAAATTTGCACATCTTGAGTTCTTGGCAAAAAATGTATTTTGTGAGATCACAATGACCTTGACCTTTGCCAAAACCTAACTCAAACACCAAGTGAACATTTGCACCAAATATGCAGAAATTCCTGCAATGAGCTACTGAGATGTCCCACGTACAAGAATAAATAGATAACAAAAAGCGAGGCCTCTGGCTACAATTGTTTCATAATAGAAACACGAAATCTGAAAAGTATTGTTAAAATTTTGAACAAAAGAATTTGTTGAGAATTTAAAAAGTGACCTGAATGAAATGACATCGGGACATGAGCTCAGATTTAAGAAAGTAAAAACTGAAAGAGGGACATGGTTTCCTGCAGCTCATGCTCTCTCTGACATTTATCCTGAGGAGTACAAGGTGGTGAGCGTGTTAAATATTTAATAACACAAAGAACTCTTTCCAGAAAGGTTTCCACAACTACTGAAAAATATGACTGACTGTATTGTCTGAAATGTTGGACTGAGGAGGACAGTGGTCCACCACAGGAGAGAGAATGGTAAAAGCAGAGACAGACAATAACAGAGAGACAACAGACTCGCAGCAACTGAAATTCACTGCAGTGATGAGTGGATTATGAGAGCTGAGAGGACTAGTCTCACCTGATTCTCCTCATGAGTCACTCTCATCTGTTCTTTTAGGATCGATGTACGTGCCGCCTCCTCTTTCCTCATTATCCGCTCCTTCTTCAGCTCGGGACTCCAGAAGCTCTTAATGCTGTTGGTGGACGAGCCCAGCTTACTGTCCTTCAGGTCCAGCTCCCTGCGCAGCATCTCATTCTCCCTCTGCATCTCCCTGAGCTGGGCCTGCATCTCCAGCAGTTCCCCCCCACTCCCTCGGACCGCCTGCCTCAGCAGGGCGGAGGGCACCCCCTGGTGGTGGTGGGGGTGCAGCATGGAGATGGAGCCCAGGTCACTGTAAGACAGAAGGTCAGCATGGGGCAGCCCCACTGAAGCAATGTTGGGACTGCTGCCCATGGCTGTGACGCGGCCCCCGTACATGGCCCGGCTGGTGGCACGACCCAGAGTCATGGTGCCTTTTGGGTAAGTGGCAGTGGAGCCGACACCCTCGTGGTCGCTCAGGTACATGGGCCCTGAAGTAGCATAAGCAGCGTTGAGGGATTGGATGTTCTCCATGGAGAGCGTCTTGCCCCCCGCACCACCCCCGCCCCCGCTGTTGGCCCTCCGATGGCCCAGTCTGGGGGACCTTGGCAGGCGCGGGGACCGTGCGGGGCTGCTCTCTATATGGCCTACAGCTCTGGCACTGCCGTACATGTCCTGTGAATCGGCGGTGTAGCCACCAGAGGGTCCTTAACAGGGGCACGCTGAAATGAGGCTGCTCGGACTCTCTGAACCACACATGGGGGACAAATTTGATGCCTTAAGAAGAAGAGCAGATCAAAATCCGGTCTGAGGAGACAGGAGAGAAGCACCTGTTAGATGAATAACAACAAGTCACATGAGCCAGATGAAAGGTAGAGAAAGACAACACACACACACACACACATACACACACACACACACACACACACACACACACCTTGGAGATCGAGCTGAGGGAAACACAGGTCTGATGCTACTGAAGATAAAATAGCTGCGTGGGCTGTGAGACTACAATGTAGCGGTCAGCAACCAACTGTCACATTTTATGTGGCTCTCATTTCAAATGGCCTATAGGGTTCCTCCGCATCATCCTGGGTTTCCCACTGGCCAGCATTTATCTACATCTCATAAGGCTGCCGACACAGCGGAACAGATTTACAACCGGGCAGCACATCAGCTAATTAATAGATGCATTTAACACTGGATATCTTATTACACAATAGTCTGGTCTGATCAATGATTTACTTTATATTACAGTAAATAATGACATTATCCAACCAGTGATGAACAGTAAATGAATCATTTGAACAAGAAGCGGGTTGCGGTTTAACTGTTTTCAGTGGTTATTAGTTGTTTTGTATTTGACGCACCATTGGTTAATCTGACAGTTATTTTACCATTCAGAAATAAAAGGAATCTTTTATTCTATGAAATGTCAAGTCAAATTCGAAAAAAAAGCTAATTCTATGGTGATTTGAATGCATCCCTGTGTTTAGATTTACCACGTATGCAAGCAGAAGCTGCCGCTGCTCAAAAATACTGCATAATGCTACTTTAAAACAAGAACAGGACGTAGAGAATCAAGAGTAGCAGAGGACTTTCACAAACCACCAGGAGGTATACAGTCAAGTCATTAGCTCCAACTCAATAATGCAATAAAAATCAATAATGAAAGACAGCTAAAGTAATCAGGCCCAGGGCGTAGGGCACAGTAATCCTCTGCAGCACTGTCATGCTACCACAAATAAAACACGTAGATAAGAATAAACCAGGACTTGCAATTTACAGTAGCGTTCAGTCTGATAACACTAATATAATAGCTAACATATTACTGCTTATAGTGCATCTTTTTAGTTAAATGAGTTAAAATTACGAGCATGCTACACAGTGGGACAAAAATAATACTGAAATTAAAACTTAAATCAAAATTTGATTCAATTAAATCCTGCACATCCTGCAGGCTAACAAAGAAGGAGGGCAAGATTTAATATTTAATGCTGTTATAATGACTCTGCCATTGCAGGCCATCTGAAAGTTGAATAGATCACATGATAAACCACAGCCTGTGACTTATTAAAATGACAAGTACAGTGTCATTACCGCATTTTTACATTAGATAACTTTTATTGCGACACTGACTGGAATCCTGATGTCACAGGTTATTTGGCGATAATTAATACTGAACTGTCTGCGAGGAAGAAAGAAAAAAATAGACTCCTCCATCAAAGTGAACAACGGTACTTTCTCTCAGCTGACACTTGCTGCTCAGACCCAGTTGCCATGGTGACAATCCCTGGGCGACAAGAGATAAAGGACCTCCTGCGCGTGACATAACAGAGGCATACAGTAAGTTTCTAAAAGGTGAGGAAAAAAAACAAAAAGTAGACGGTGTGCGCGTTGTAACGCTGCTGTGGTGGCGTGACGTTTATGGGATGATGGCATCATGTGTGAGGAAATACCAGGCTGGAAGTAAACAGCAGGCTGGAGGTCAGAGAGGACGTGTCTCCTATCTAGGCGTTTAGTGGGGATGTATGAAATCAAAAACCAAATCATCTCAAACACACAGGTGACCCTTTCATGAGGTGTTGCTTTCACAATCTGCCTGAAAAAGTGAAAAACATCTTGTTTAGTTCCTGTGAGACGCTGCTAAATGAAATTCAAATTTCACAAACTCCACAACAAACACAGCTGCTCTTATCTCCACTGGTCAGCTTGCTACAGACGCTCTGTAAAGACTGGTTAGCCTGGCGGTGCAGACAAAATGATCATTTAAAAAAAAAAGAAAACCTTAACAAACTAACAAACTAGACAAAAACGCATCTAATTTCTATTGATTCATAATGTTTGTTTAGTCTCAGTGTTCAGCTCAGGTGTCATAGGTGCTGTTTTGTTGCAACAGTATAGGCACTTTTTAGATTTATTCTGATCTGTGACTTTGTTGGTTGCGGTTTGTAAATATGAAGAGCTTTTCCAGTATAATATGAAATGTACAACCAGCTGCGAGCTGCATCAAAAAAAAAAAAAAATCACAAAGGGAAATCTGCTCGACTGTCATAACATTAAAATGCTGCTCGAATCAGATGCACTCAAAATAAAAAATTATATCGATGATAAATTTATATTTCATTAGGGATACTGCCATGTTTGATACAGTACTTGCGTACCTTCACTTTACATTTAAGAAAATATCCACCGATGTATTGATTTATGAATTTTTTGACCCCTAAATGTCTGTACCAGCATCATCTTCAACAATCTAGTAACATTTTGGGCTCAAATGCTAAATTTCCTAAAAGGATTGTGGAAAAAATTGTAATTCCTCTCTACTTCCCACCACTTGATGTGAATAATCCACAATCACATAGTTATGCCAGACCTGAAGTTTTGTAGTTTGTGTTAGTGGGTTACCGATCCATAAACTGAACAGAGACAACATGGATGATACTGGATGATGCGTTTGAGAGTTTGTAAATGAACATTTAAATAGTTTTGGTGTCGTCACCAGTCTCCATTAGATTAAAGCTAAATTAATATACGGCTGGTGTTTGCTGAATCCTAGAGTCACCAAAAAGAAATAAAGGAAGGAAATGTCTTTGTGGGATCAAGACATCAAATGGTGAGTCATTGAAAGGGAAATTATACTTTTCTGGGTGACATATTGCTTTCAGGGGAACATTTGTGATGGTCAGACTCCAGCTGAAGCTGACACGTCCTAAAGTTTCACTTAAGGTGACTCATTCTCTCCACAGCTCCTCACCTGGCGATGGTGAGTCACCGGGATGTGGCGGAGCTATGACTGAAGGGTCCATCTGTATGTGTGCTAACAAAGATGATGGCTGAACAAAATAAAGAACTTTCCTCCCCGAAACAACCAAAATATACACCAAATATGGTGTAAAAACAGTTTTAAGGGTTGAAGAATATGCGGCAGCATTTTCTGTCATTCATGTTGATCGTCTCATTGATAAAGTTTTACTGACCTTGTCAGTGTGGTGTTTTGTTATCATGTTTTATCAGAAAATAAAAATGAAACAACCTTGTAGCATTCGCTTCATGCAAAGTAAAAGGAAATCTGGGTTACAGATCAGCCACTTTCATCGACACTAACCGTCTAGGAGTGTGCTGCCCCCTATTGCTTTGGAGTCACCACCTCAAACTACATCCACCATCTTTACTGCATTTTCACTTGCTGCTGAGCATTCGTGACCTGTGTTTTCTCTTTTTCTGTCAATCAAGTAGCTCTGCCTCTAATCACATGGTTGAACCAGAATCACATGATTGATTACCTGGTGCCTGAGAGCACTGATCAAAGGAAGGTAATTATACAATCGATAAAACACAGCAAACGCCCGTAACCTCTGTGTGAGTCAGAGGTAACGTGCAGAATTACATTTTAGTTGGACCAACAGACCAAATCCAGAAGATACCAGATTTAAAATTCTCATACTGTATAAGTTAAAACCTGGAATTTCTTATCTGATAAATACCCCAAATGATTAAGCAGCAGTTGATTTATTTACTATAGATCAATAAGTCAAGTCAAATATTAAATTAGTTTTTTTTTTAAAAGTTCAATTAAATGAAGATACAGGATTGTCTCATGATACATAACTCCAATCTTAATCCTAAACCCTGATGAGTTTCCGTACAATAGTAGAATGGTCAACAAAAACCTTTAATTCCCAGCCTCTGTTGGAATCATGCAATAAAAAGCAAAAACGTTTAGGATCTAAGATGACTTGCCTTTGCCCTGTTCATAAAAAAATATAATTTCTAAAATCAATAAGCAACAAATAAAATGATATGGACTTTATCAGGTATTACAGGGAACAGCACGCAAAAGGTAGTTCAGGTATTTTAAGTAGAACAACGCATTTGTTTCACCAGGTCAAAATGTGTGATAAAATAATCTTCAGCAACCCCAAAGGGAGAAACTACAGTGTAAAACTGGGTCCTTGTGCTTTTGCTGTCATTCATTTCTGAGCAGACTCGTACTTCACCAGTATTATCGAGCAATTACGGTCATCAAAACCAGAAATACTTTCAACAAATCCACGTTAAGGCCCCCGAAGAAGACATGATCACTGGTGAGTAGTGGTGCGGAAACAGCGGACAGGATACAGATGTTCTGAAGCAAAGATTTCCCCCACAGGCAGAGCTGAGTATCTATGAGGTCAGGAAGATGATTGTCCTGAGAGGCCATCCTGACATTTTGAAAGCCGGCATGCAGGCATTTTCTTCTAATAGTCTAATAGAAGAGCCAACTAGTGCAAGTCAGGGATCTTTGCTCGTGATAGCATGCTTTTGAGGTCAGGGCCATGTCTAGAGGAGACAAAGGAGGATATTTTTTTTCTAAAAATAGCCTTTAATATGGGTTGATAATGGAGTCTATTCATATGAGAGGAAGCACCAGCCCCTTCAGTGCAGTGCAGAGCAGCACATGCAGCCTCCTCATCACGTATTCTACTACAGAGCCTCAACGCCCAGTATGCTTCCACTGCTTCAATGGTTGGTTGGTTGTCCGGCTGAGAACATGAGAAGGTTCCTACCAGCACAGGTTAAATGTCAGTTCTGTTTATTAGAAATCCTCTCTCTGAATTATGAGTACATCTACATCCCAACCTATCTTTACCGGTTGAATCACATCTGATGCAGCATATGGAGCATGGTGACAGCTCATTGGGCCTACACTGGCAATGGCTCCGGCATGCGTCGAGCACCTGAACACACCAGCGTATTATAAACCCGAAGCCGACGAAAACCTTTATTTTGAAATGCAGCGGTGCCGTATCGCTTCAACGCGGCTTTAAAATGCACATTATCAAGTGACTGGCTGTGTCTAGATGTAATCATCGAGCTGAAGGATCATCCACAAAACGCGTAATATTGCAAGGACACTTCCCGGATTGTCAGCGGTCTCAGTAGCAGATAGACTGGATGTCAGACGATGAAAGAGATCTACCTTTATCGATGTTAATTCCTTTCCTTCGCCGCTCCAGACGGCATCTTGTCGCCTCCATTCACCCCAGCAGCCTCTCTCAGCATCCCGAGCTGTCATTGGGCAGCGGACACGCTCTCTCTCTCTCTCTCTCTCCTCCTCTACTCACCAGGGACCAGCGTCACCACTACTGCTGGCAGGAGGGGCCGGGGAGATGCGGCCAGCGGCCTGCGGTCAATCTCACATCAGCTGGGGGGCTCGCTGAATAATTCTCACTTATTTCCGGGGAGGATGTGCCTCACAGGTGCCGGAAAGTTCAGCAGCAGCACTTTTTTTGTGGAAAAAAGTAAACTTTAAGTCGTCAAGCAGTGATTTATCATTAGCCGTTACAGTTTTAAAAGGGCTTTTTAAGCCCTGAAATTCTTCTCCCAGGCAGCACTTCCCCCATCAAGCTCATGTGATGCTGCGGGTTAAAGATGGCTAATGGTGTGGTTATAACAAGGGATGTGGTCTGCTAATCCTAGTGAAGGAGGAGGAGATTTGCACGCAAGCACTGCCTGACAGACTAAACTCTGGGTAAAAAAACAAACAACCTGGTGTGTAATTTCTTGCTTCATTGCCACACTGGCAAATCTGATCCAGTTTATTCTTATTGGTTAAGAATAAGAACAGAATTACTCCACCACTACAAAGTGGATCAAGTGTGAAGGAGTTCAGTACATGGAGGGTGAAGGAGATGATGCAGGAGGCTCCGCTGCTGTCTGTTCTGATGGTGGTTAAATGATCTGTGCCTTGTATCTTCAGTCCAAAATTCATTTTACATCTGAAAGGTGCTGGGAGACAAATTTGCCGAAAAATAATAAATGTACAGAAATTGATACAACAAAGAATTTAGATTCTGCAAAGCTTTTTAGGGTAGAACCAAGCTGACACTTGACACCGTCTTCTTGGACCCATGGATGGGTTTGCTGGGCTTCAAAGGTTACACTTGTAAGAAGGTCAGAATTGGCACAGGTTGCCTCTGGCTGTAAATGAAAAAGATCAATGACTAATAGAACCGATAAAGGTGGGACATGATGTAGAATCTTCTACCCACACATGACTGTTGGGCCTACACATCTGCTCTCAGTTCCTAACGGTCAACCTGTGGCCTTGAATGATGGTTGAACTGACTCTGAACTCAGCCATGACCACCTTCTAGGCCCAATATCTGACCCAAGTTATATCATTTGGGACTACATCTGGCCTAGCTAGAACAGTAACTGGGCGGTAAGTGGCAAAAGCATTCCAGCTCAGGCCCAAATGCGTCTGCTATCAGGGTATGAAACGGTGAACTGGCTTCTTGCCTGTATTCATACCTCCAGTTTTATAAATTGGATTTGTCTGAGGGAAACCACAGATCCTGTGAACTGATCTGACAGAGGAACCTCTGTTGCAGCACGAATCAATCTAAACTCATGCAATCACATGCTGGGACTTCACCTTAGGCTGAATGTGCCCTTCAGAAGAAAAACAAACAGATTTTTTTTTGATAACACTACAGTACCCCACCACCACCACCACCCCCACCACCCCCTCCCCACCCCCACCTATCTCCAGGCCTCTTGGAATTACATGGACTTTCTCCCATTTTGCATTGAAAACACTGATGCTAAGTGTGCTTGACAGAGCCCAAAGGAGAAGCATCAGCATATATGTGTGCTACGCACCGACACACACTGTCCCTGTCTCTCTGGTTTTCTCTCACGCACACATGCATTGGAGGAGGAAGCAGCAGGTAGAGCCAGAGTCTCTTTGTTCTCCACCGATCACATCCTTCTTTTTATCAATTATGAGTCTCCAGGAACTGGCGGAATGGACACGGTGGCTGCTCAGCCTCAAGGTTGAGTTTAATTTGTTGATCTCTTTTAGGAAGAGGGGTCATGCAGAGTTTGAGCTCCTTTTCTTTCGCACCAGTTGACGTGAAATATGTTCCTACTGTATATTCAGCAGATTCTGAAAGGACACATGACTTCACCTCTGTGTTTCCTCATCAAGTGTCTGGATAGTTACAAATTCATCTTTCCCCCTCACTTTCTCAAAAGTCAACCAAAATGTAATTTAGCAGATTCTTTTGATAATATCAGGGGAGAGATGAGTTAAAATTGAATATGTCAGCCAGGACGGAGACGTGCATTGATTGGATTTAAGTACAAATTTGAGACACAAACAATAAACAGTTACATAACTGGAAAAGTTTGAAGTGTTTTGGCTCTGGATTATAGGAGTTACAAAACTAGTGTTATAGAAGCAACCTTGTTAGAGCTTTTACAGATAAATGACCATCTCTTACAGTCAAAGCTTCAAATGACTTCTCACCATACTCATGAAGCTCTTTGCCCCCAGGTAAATCTCTCTGTATTTCACTCTATATTTCTACTGGATGCACCATGGGCAGAACGCGTGCAGTCTATGAGTCTACGATGTAAGCACGTGTCAGTGGTTATTTGTAAAATGTGTCACCGCCACAAGATGGAGACCAACTGCCACACTGAACCTTTAAGGCATTACTTCATCCAAGTACTCACGGAGAAAGATAATGCATCATCTTGCATCACTTCTTTATGACTCCAGAATGCAGGAAGAGCCAGCCATCTATATTAAATTAAAGTTAATGATGCTAAAAACAACCCCCCCCCCCCCCAAAAAAATGATCGTTTACAAACTCTCGAGCACATTATCCAGTTTAATGCACGTATTCATACCAACATTAGCTGGAGAAAGAAAATGGGGACAATGCCAGACATTGCACTTTATTTTTTAACAATTTGCAGTAAGTTGGTGGCCACGGTGCACCACTGGCTTCAAACTAAATTAACGCGTCTGGCTCTTTCCGCAATTTGTAAAAAAGTGATGCAGGAGGAAACAACAACAACAACACAAGACACCTCTACATGTTGACAAGTGTCTGTCAAACATAATGATGTGTTCATGTGTGCGCACATACTCAATAATACACTCGTTTACAAAGAATAACTTTAAGATTTATACTGCGGTGATGCTGCATGGTGAATTGAGACAGCGTGACTTTACCTCCTACACACACAGTTTTGCCCACCTACACACACTCCAGTATGTTGGGTGAACCTGAATCAAACTAATGCAGTACGTTACAACAGCCCCTTCATGTGGTATTGTTCTGATGTGTGATGCTGTTGAACTGAAGTGTTCCCAATATTTCATCAGTCCAAAGCTTAGAAATAAGAGGGGAAAAAAATCATCCACAACAACATCAGTATCACAGACTGTGCGTTTTATTTTATACCTGAATAAAACAAAATAATACTTTTCAATATTTCCCAGTGGATTCAAGCGGGGTAAAAGCACAGATGTCCAGTGAATCAGGTTGTTTGTTTTATTCTGAGACATGATCGTACTTTCTGCCCAATCATTAATGGTTTTGTATTGATTGTGCAGATTAAGACGATTTTATTCGTTTGACATTTTCTCTGCAGTTTGATGCATCTGGACATGTTTCAGGCTTCTGCGGTAGTGAGTCTGCTCTCTGCTGACCTCTAGGGTTAGGGTTCATTATATACAAATCATTTTGAGTGCCTTCTAAGTCACCTCCTAAATCAGAAAGGTTTTTGGCTTGTTATTTCCTTCATGTATCAAGAGGAAAACAAAGTCACATCAAATATAAAATTCATGTGCTGGCAACAGTGAATCATTATGAAGCAGGCTTGATTCTGGGAAAGAGTGTGTACGCAATGGCTGTAACGATGACCTGTAATTTGTAGGATGAGTAGTCCTGGCTTCTGGTCTTCAGATCATCTACCTTAATTAAGCATGTCACATTTCCCGTCACTAGCGGATGAGTCATGAGCAGTTCCTTCGAGGTCATCGTTGATGGGGTGATTCTCACAGACTGAGGCTGACGTCACGGCTTTCAGGAGACGGATGAGCAAAAACATCCCAGTCATAGTTAAATGGGTTACATTTATGCTCTTAATACACTCCGTTTATGTCAAACGATCTAAAACTGAGGTCAATAAAAGGCTTCATTAATCAGGCCCCTTCTACTTGCTCTGCTCTGGGAGTTGAGGCATGATTGTCTCTGGGAAACCGTTATTGGACAAAAACAATGTCTGTATAGTGATCTAGAGTGGCAAAAGCTAACGGTGCAGTGTGTGTGTGTGTGTGTGTGTGAGGGGGGGGGTGCTTCAACCTTTTTCAGAATCACTGGCAAGTGTTCTCAATAAGAAAGACCTGGTTGGAGGCTGCTGGACACAGCAATAAATCTTTGTTGGAGCAAAGATGAAACTCTTCAGGCCTGAAATCACTCCCTGATGGATCATATCAGTTTAAAGGGACTTTTTAATTGGTATTTTAACCTTTTTTGACCTTTCATTTATCAGAAAAATATGTATTTGTGTGAGTCATTAAAAAGTAGAACTGAAGACTTTTACAGATACTTTCGTGGGAGAAAAACCTTATAAAAACAGATTTCCAAGATTTTGTTCATATCTTATATGAAGACCTGAGGAAGAATCGAAAGAAACTTTTGGATTCGTTCTGCGTTTTTAAACGCAGAATAAAAGTACATCTCTTTAAACTTCCTGAACATTTAGCGGCAGAGTTTGGTGAACGCTTGATGAGAACATTTTGATTCATGCTGTGGTTCTAGTCCTTGATGTTCAGGCAACGAACGCTGTAGATTAAGGCAGCATCCTGCTTTCTCATGGCTTGCACTTGAATTAAAAGTGGTCATCTAATTCATTTGTGGTTTCATTTCAGTATAAATAACCCCATCGTTATTTTCCGGAGCCTTTCTTATGCCTCGGTCCAAAAGGTTTTTCAACTGAATCAGTCTGCAAAACTAAGTGGCTGTAAAAAATTAGTTGAGTTTTGTCTTAATATTTGACGAAGAGGATGGAGTGTATCACTTTAGTCACAGTAAAAGTACATATCCCTTAATCAGTTATGCATGACATACATGACTACTTACGCGTAACAGTAAGTATTAAAAAACTCTTTTTCTTCCTAACTTTGTATATATTTGAAGCTAAAACTGAATTGCTGCTGGCTCTGAACTGCTTCTAATTCTGTGTAAAACCAGATGAGGGCAGCCGAGGCCTGCAGACGAGGCTATTAATGCCTCATGAAGGAAAGGGAGCTGCACAATGTGAAGTGGTTTCATAGTAACCTGATGGCCAATTCAGCTTTAGAAGCTCTGTTGTTAAACTCCCACCAGCCTTCATCAGCAGGAAATGGAAAAATGCAAAGTATTCAGCCGGTTGAAATAATCCAACACCCACTTTCTGCAACACATTATTGTCTCGTGGTGTGGCGTCATGTGGGCCTCTGTTTTATGTCAATCACCAACACACAAAAAAGAAAGAAACAGGATCATGGAAACCAAACAAGTAACGTAGGCTGAGTTGAACTGAACAGACAGAAAAGAAGAACTACACAAAATGAGGCTGGAGAAGAAGACAAACAAAATGACTAAATCTTTACTTAACAGACAAGATCACAAGGAACAGGAGGCTGAACATGCGGGTTAGGAGGGAGCCCGTTGACATAGATGTACAACAGGATCAGGGTAGATGTGGCAGGAGGAGCCAGCAGAGTCATCGCAAAACAGAAGGGACAACACACAAACACACAGGACAGCAACAGAGAAAAGAAACCTAGCAGGGATTGAACAATTATTTCTCATCTGAACTACTTTCCAGTTTTACTAACAAATTAACATGGCAGTAGACAAATGTTTTCATCGAATAAATATGTAGTATGGAAGAATAAGTGAACAGTGGAAACTATCTGGTTCCTCTTTTTATTCTTATTCAGATACATACAAATACAGTCATGCACTCACACCTCCATCTCTCCTGATGAATTGGCAAACACTTCTCCCTCACTGTTCCCTGCCTCCCAACCACCCACACTGGGATAAGTCATCGCTGCTTCAGTGCATAAATCCTGGTCTTATCGGAACAGTCGTGCTGCGTTCAAGGTCTTACTCTTGAGCTCTCTTCTCGTCTCCAGTAAAGCTCCTACACAATTCACCGAATGTCTCAGTCAATAAAGGAAACAGGTAACACACACGCACACACACAAGCACACACACACACACACACACACACACACACACACACACACACAAGCACACACATACACACACACACACAAGACCACAAGAGCAATATATTCCTTTTAATTTTTATTCTTTTCTCTGTTTGCAAATTGCAGGGTCAATATTTTCATTAATCACATGACTTGACATGATGCACCAAAATTTACTCTGTTTACAGGAATACACTGAATAGAACACAAGGTTTCACAATGGATACACGACTGACGTTTTTGCCCATTGCACTTACAACAGTGAATGACATTTTCCAGATTTTTTGTTTCATTTTTTCCCCCTGTTCCGTCCTGTAACCCTCGTCCCCTTGCAGATCAAATCCATCGAATCAAATCCCTCCCGATGGTCTGACAAAGGCAACGTACTCTGCAATTGCCGTGGAGGTTGTTTTTTTTGTTGTTGTTCATCTTGTTTTACAAAGACAATATGTATCTCTACATTGACTGGATATGTTTCTGAACACAAGTTTTTGTTCCACTGTTGTAAACAGTCAATACAGGTCAGCCACATACACTATGCAATAATCATCATCATCATCATCATCATCATCATCCTTTATTACTGTGGTAATAAATATTGTTTTTTTATACACAAAAGTTGGCAGCAAATACGGCATGGGGATGCACATGACAGCCGTACTCAAAACTCAAAAGCTGTACAGAAGAATGAGTTTGTATTTACAGTAAGAATGTGTGTCTGTCAATCTGGATGGCTGCACTGAAGGCTGTTTTGTCTCATGCGCCTCATATCAACTAGATCTCCATCTCTTGCTTTGATACAGATCTTACACGGTTCAGTTGGAGGCAATGTTACATATCCTCCGCGTGTCTGCTATGAAGCCAGGCTTGTGCTTTCCAAAAAATGGCATGCCCTGATTTGTGGATGACTGGCTGAACATCTTATTCATCAATTTCATTGGCCTGTCAAAAGTCAAGGTTCGTTAGGCAAACCTCAGTGAAATCATGCCTCATTCAGGTACAACTTCCAAGCATATAAGATCTAATCATGCACCTTCACGATGGCTTGGCTGCTGTGTGGTTTAATCAACAATGAAATATCCGATAGAAGCATTCCATTTACCCCACAGATTATACTGACACCCAATATGCACATTTACACGAATCAATGAGAAATTTGCTGACCATCTGTATCACAGGTTTATAGCAGCACGGACGGTCACTGCAAGCCAAACACTGCAGAGTCCAGGTCAGGCAAGACGCACAAAAACTGAATGAGGGCTTACAAAGAGCCAGACAAAGCCAAGCAAACCCATGCTCCAAAGCAACGTGATGGTGGACATTCAGAAACGGACAGTTGACACAGTTTACCCTTTGGCAACAAGTTCCCCCCTCCGTGTGGGGAGTGAGGGGGGGTCAAAAACATGCAACGGAAAATAAAACAAATTCTAGTTCAATATTCAAATTCAACAGACAAGTTTCTAAGTAAAAACATTTTCATGTCCTAATTTCTTTTGACTGTTTTAGTTCATAATTTTGTTGTTTTCTTGTGAATACAGTGATGGTAATAAACGGTTACAGGTTGAATCACTTCCAGGTTCAAAAGGAGTCATTGCATAGAACATTGAAATTGATAATTGCTTCCATCTTAGTGTATTACACACACACACACACACACACAAACACACATATATATATGTGTGTGTGTGTGTGTGTGTGTGTGTGTGTGTGTGTGTGTGTGTGTGTGTGTGTGTGTGTGTGAGAGAGGCCCAGCATGTTTGTGGAATCATCTCAGCAGGGTGAACTGGTTACCTCAATGATCTGCAGGACATCAACAGGTCTGTAAAGTGGACAATTAAACTTGGCTCCAAAGTGTTTACTGGGATGTAAAGTGTATGTGCACAAATGTTTAGCTAGTCTATCTGTGTGTGTGTGTGTGTGTGTGTGTGTGTGTGTGTGTGTGTGTGTGTGTGTGTGTGTGTGTGTGTGTTCGTGTGTGTTCCTACCAGTCTGCATATGCATCGGCACAGAACATGCACATCCGGACACGCAACTCTGGTTGTAAACTGTCTGACAAATTGTACGACTATTTATCGACAGAAGTGTTTGATATTTCCCATCACAATTTACACAACATTTATACCATTGTGCTATTATATACCATTTTATGCATGCTATTGCTTTTAAAAATCAACAAGCAAATTATCTGATGCAAGAGATTCAACAAAAATAAAAAGTGAAAAATATAAAGTCACTGGAAAGTGATTCCAGAAATACACAAATGACAAATTTACATAATTAGATCTCTGATTTGTCTTATGTACATACAATAGTATACAGTTGTGTAAAAAGAAACGCATGACGAAATGGACATTTTAAACATATGAGGTATACAAGTAAAGACATGTACTGAATAAGGCTCTTCCATTCCGTGGATATCAGGCAAAATGAAAAGAAACTAAAAGATGAGACAAAACAACAAAAGGATCGAGTCCCAGAGAGCTCTGAGACTGACTGTAACAATGGCTTTGTGATGGCTAATAAAGAGCCGCTGCCACTCTGTCATTTGGTCCTCTTATCTGTGTGAATCTCACACTTGTGGGCACACTGGTAATAAATTCCTTTCCCTAAAAACCTATATGCCTAGTGAAATCTCAGAGATGGTGAAAAAGTACTGATATGGGCTTCTTTTTCAGTTTTTCATATACTTGTGCGTGCATTCTCATGTCCACATTTACGCGATGCATTCTGTTAATGCTGAAAAAAAAAGAAAAAAGAAAGGGGAGGGGGGAATAAAACACATTCAAAGACAGGGTCAAATTCCCTATACTGGAATGTAGAGATAAGAGAACCACGCATTCAAGGATTGTAGTGACGTCATCAGGTTGGTTGTCTTTGCTGTGATACGCCTGAGGTTCTCCAGGCGTGTTGTGTCATTGTAGGCTAAGTTTGCTCTCTTTGGTACAAGGAAAACCTATGAAAATCTCTCTTTTTCACTGTGATTTGCATGACAAGAATCTGATGGCATCAGCGTAGAATCAAATATCCTTGCCAGGCGTGCGCTCCCCAGACATGAATGGTGCTCCTTTAGAAATCCTCCAGAGGGCGCTCTGATGCTTTCCTCAGTGTGGGTTTAAAAAGGAGGGACATGCTTGGTAAGCGCTCTGAATTCCTCCCTTGACATCCAGGTGGTTAGTGGGCCTTTTACAGTCACACACATCCCAGGAGGCTTTCTTGAGAAGAGGAGAAGAAGCATCGTTCAAGTCCTCTTTCCTCTCTCTTACACCCCCTGCATCCTCATTACTGAGCAGTGTTGTCCACCTGAAATGAATTCAGACAAAGTATGGATGTTACCTTTATAAATTATGTTCATGCACAGTTTCAATCTCACCGCTAGCACAAAGAAAATGACATCATCGAATATGAAGCGAAGCAAATTGAAACGTTTCAGTGGAACGGTTAATGTTTTTGAATATACCCAATGTTGTGCCATGATCAATGGCCATTGCGCAGACCACTGAGATGGATGGAACCCCGTCTGCCAAGTTTATGTCACAGCTCTGCCGGCCTACTCCAATTTACTTCATAGGATAAACCAGCCAATCGTAGCCCTGCTGGTGTCTGCAGTAATCTAGTGTAGAGGTGGGCGGACCCCACTCTTTTCATCAGTTCCTTCAAGTTGATACATGTAGATGTATCAAACCTTTCACACCTTTCAAGTTTGATCATTTTTTCTAAATCATAGAGCCAAGGGTCTAAATGATTAAATACTAGTGGATTGTGCCTCCTACTTTAATGAGTGTATGCTGTCAGGCCAAAATTATATCACTGACACAGAAATGTGACTGGCTATGGTCACTAATTGTTTTTGGATGTCCTAGTTTGATCTCCTTCAGTGTAGCCTCCCTCAGTCAATCAGTCCTTGCTCATGTGTTGGTGGTCCTGCTTGCCATGCATGTGGTGCATGCATCTATTTTTGTAGGTGGGGATGTAGAGGAGGAGACAGTGACCAACGGCGTGTGGGCTTGTGCAATTTTGAGTAGAATGGGCGAGTCTCATTTATGTCGTTATGTTTGACAGGCTAAGTCAGTACGTATCAGACACTAAAAAAGATTCATTCAAAATGATTGCACAATTTTTACCCAGTACTATCCTACTGGGATGTGCAGTTTGGCAAAGAGTCACAGAGTTGAGTTTATCTCCACATTCCCCAAATGAATTTTTAAGAATGGCCACATATAAAGACATGACGACCATGGCAACTGATATGAACCTTAGTATCAACACAGGGAGCGTATGAGCTGAATGATAGAAGTCCTAACTACCCTGCAATATCTTCATCCTGTGCAAGCGACAGCATGTGTTTTGACAGAAGCTAAATAAAGTGCAGTCAAATCGGCTTTATTTGCTGCTCTGTAGCTCTGCTCCATTGAGCAGAATTAGTTCATTAGCTCATTCTACCATGTAATGAGGACTGCTTACCATGAGTCATGATTCAGTGTGCCTGCATGTGCTCTTGTCCCTGCTTGTCTTTGCGTGTGCGACATTAAAGCCAAGCCAAAGTTAGCCTTCTCAGGCTAATTATATCACAGTTTGCTTGGCCCAGATTATTGGAGGTGTGTGGAGTCAGAAGGTAAACCCTATTAGTGCTGAACTGCCTTGTTCTTGGTTTTGGCCTCTAACCTCTGCAGCACAAAGTTCAAGCGGACAAAGATTTAATGATTTGACTTGACACAGTGTGAACCAAAGTAATAACATGCTGAAGCAGACAGAACCATGTTGAATGAAGACAAACAGAACAACACAACAACATTTTGCTGCCAGCAGTCACTGCGGAACAGTGTAAATGTATGTTCCACACTTACCATTGGTCCAATGAAGAATCAGATTTCTGTACAATCTTCATTCCAGGATCGTTGTCATGTCAAGGCATCCACTTAATCGTCAGGTCCCCTCATTCATCTTCTTATGTCTTATAACAGCATGCTGACTAACACCTCAATTTCATTCACTTCAATCATGCGTCCGTGTCTGGGGAATTCAGTGCTGAAAAGGCATCCTTTGATTCCAGCTCTGTTCAGTAATTTGGGGCGAGGCAAAGGTGCAGCGGATCAGTCTGAATATACAATCACAGTATTACTGACTCATCAACTTCCCTTGAGCCTTCTCATTATGCAGACATAGACTATGTTAATGTATGTAAATATGCAGAAGATAAAACACACAATCCATTATTCAAAGTGTGACAGCATTCTGCCTCCGCAACACTGTGTCTTTATGTTCTACATAAAAGAAAATCTGACGAAGTAAAATTTAAAGAATCACCATTGATCAAAAGAGTAACAAGTTGCTGCATTGCTGCGTTTGTTTTACATGATACAACTGTCAACTAAGTTAACACATTATCGAATGTTGAAATTGTTTTCAACATTTAGGATTTATTTTAGCTTGATGGAGCAGGTGACAGTATTTATCACAAGGATAATGTTCTTTTCTCATGGGATAAGGAAGAGTTAAGGAGATACTCACTGATGCACTCAGGATTTCTCTTCCCCTATATCCAGTGTAATGATGAAATGAATATGATGCAGTTTCATAGGTTTTCCAGTACAAATCCACCAATGTAACTTTTTCAATGCTGCATAAGAAAAAAGTGATTCATTTGATGCAAAATAAACAAAGCAGTAAGCACATTGATTATCATTTTGAAACACCCGTAGAGTTAATCATAATTACAAAGCAGTTCAAAATTCTTGCTGAAAAACAAACAGCCACCTGTTACCTACCATCCAAGAAGCAACCCATGTGAATTTGAAGTAAGACAACCATTTTTAGATGTTTTTGAAACTTTTATCAACAATATACGTTCACTTACCGTCCTCGTTTCAATTCACCAAAAGGAAGTGAATTTCTTCCCGAGTCCAGACAAAGCTGTGAGAATAAAGTAAAAACGAGAACCACAGAACAATGAAGTATCTATTCAAGGATTTTCAAAATCTTAAAATGCATTTTACTCTTAAACAAAATAGAAATGCAATGGTTTCAATAGTAGCAACACCAGAAGAAGCTGAAGTCCAGCTCTTAAAAAGTTATTTTTTCCATAACTGTACCATCTCCAAGTTTTCCCGCCTGCTCTGCTGCCCCTCCTTGCAGAATTTTGGTGAGAACATTTTCCCCTTCAGCAGGTGGCGGTCCTGCAGCAGCACTACCTATTCCTACTGGTTTGCTACCGATCCCAACAGGGGTGGCTTTGGAGCCTGCAAACAACAAACAACAAATCATCACATATGACTTTGCTTGCAGTCAGTGTGGTTTATATTACTTATCAAACTTAAGATGTACCGATGCCTGTTAGAGGGGGTGTAGTCATTTTGGTAGACTGAGGTACTGTTGGGACTCCTAGTGTAGGTTTCATTCCTGTGGTGGTTGCTGCAGGTGTGGCATCCAATTTTCCCTGTTTTAATCAAGGACAGACAAGGGTGTGGTTTGGGAAAAGTTTATTACCACTGCGCATTATTTAGGACTCTCAAATGTAAACCTAGAAATAAATAGCGATGTATTTTTCTCACTACAAGAAACAAAATATACAACAACGATTACTGTACGAACTGACTGAAATTTCTTTTATGAGATGTGGGTATTGATGACCTGTGTTTCCACTCTCCAAACCCCAAAATATGTAACATGTTTTATTTTGTAACTTAGTGGGGAAATTAATATTTTCATAACTTTGTCAATAATGATTAAGAAAATACCATACTACAAAGACGGTTAATGATGAGTAAAAGTACTAACCGCTATAGCCGTTGGCTGCCCTGCTGCAGACCCTACCCCTGGCTGGCGGCCCTGGGGTGGAGCCTGACCAGGTTTTGGCTGCTGCTGCTGCTGTAGCTGCTGCTGCTGCGCTGGTCCAGCTCCTGCAGTAGTTGTTGTGGGCTGGCTGCTCTGGGGGGCATGACTTTGCTGCTGAGGCTGCTGTTGTTGTTGCTGTTGTTGTTGGGTGCCCTGCTGCTGCTGGGCCTGCTGAGTACCATCAAGTGGTTCAGATGGATGTCTCCCTGACTGGCCCTGGCCACTTGACCGCTGATGCCCTCCATGGCCCTGAGGCTGCTGCTGTGGCTTAGGACCTGCAGCAGAGGGATCCTGCCTCTTGGAGGTTGCGCGATCTCCTTGCTGTCTTTGGCCTCTTCCCCCAGTGCCATGGTGATGACCAGGGGCTGAGTCACGGAAGTCCCCTGAGTTCCGAGGGCTTCCTTGGGCAGAACGGGAGTCTGGACCACTCCTCCTTTGCACAGATGAGGAGCCCCTGCCATCAGAGCGTCCAGATGGGTCTTTAGGGTGTGCCCTGGAAGAACGAGAAGATCTGGGATCCTCTGAGGAGTGGCGTGAAGAGCTGTGTCTCCCAGAGCTGCTGCCATGATGTCGGTGGTCCCGTGATGATACAGAGGAGGAGTGGCGCTGTTGGTTGTACTCATCCTGGGGACCATATTCCTCTGGTGGCTCATCATAGTCATGGTAGGTGTGTTTACTCCGTCTACCTGTAGATGAGTGGCTGCCACCCCCATGATGTCTCGAGCGGTCAGAACGGGCTTCCCGAGGCTTCTCAAACCAATCAGTCTCTTCTTGGCCCAAATGATAGGCTTTTTTAAAAACCGAAACAAACGTTATCAGTCAATTGTTGAAATAGGAGTAGCATGCAGATGGAAGCCATGCAAAAATAACTGGGAATACATACTTCACTTCCCACATCCATGCACATTTTCAGGAATCCGGTCTTAAAAAACAGAAGACATCACTACACACTTAAAAAATGCATGCAGTACGCAAATAAAAACAGGCATGTTTGGCTTCAACTTATCAGAAGAAACACTCCACAAAAAGATTTAAAAAAATAATAAATAAATCCACACTTGACATGCAGTGTCTTTCCAGCACTTGAATGGTGGAACACAGAAAAGTCAGACAGCACAAATTATTCAGCACCAGTTACCTTCACTGTCAGAAACAGCACAGTGCATGTCATCTACGAGGTAAGGGTCATCAGGTTTATAGACATGACTCCTGGGCAGGTCCTTCTTGTGATGGTCCTGCACATCAGGCAGTGAATGACTGGAGCCATACTGGTTCCTCACATCATGGGCATCTGCTATGCCAGAACCTCTTCCCATGCCTACAGGCTTCCCAACAGGACTGAGTGGGCTCTCCTCCTCCGAATTCTGATTCCGCATAGGTGGCCTTCCACCGCGGCCGCTTCTCTGAGACCGTTCCATGGCATCCCTCTCATAGGATTTACTCCTGTGGCCTGTAGCATCTCTAGAGGATATCTTGTCCATACCATATCCAGTAGACCTTGACCTACCAGAACTGTACATGCGGTCATCCTCCTCAAGACCCTCACGACTGGTGCCATAGTACTTCTGCTGGTCATATGCATTCTTCTTCATCCCATATGTATCATCCTGAAGCTTCTTGGACCTTGACACAACTGTACAACTGCCCCCTGTTGATGTTGTCATGGTGTAAGAGGCAAGGTCTGCCTCAACATCCCGTGCTTCTTCAATAGGGGAAAATTTAGAAATCTTCTGCTCCATTCCCTGCTTTCGGTGTTTACTACGTTTAGAAGAGACAGCAGGGGCAAGATTTTTGGCTGTGAGTTTGTGGCTGCTAGAGCTGCTCCTTGACGTGTGTTTATAATCATCATAGTAATAGGAAGACCCCCCACTTACTGTGGTGCTAGTGCGGCCATCTACTGTGTTCTGGTAACTTGTAGTGCCTGTGGGTCTACCATAAGCATCCACTGATTCATTATCATGTCTACCATAAGTGCCCCCATGTGCAGGGCCATTCTCACTTCGATATCGCCCACCCATGGGATGGCCTAGAGCATCTGTAGGTTGACTAGCGCTGTCTTTTGTTAGCTCACTGATATCATCG
>NC_141322.1:20227722-20280222 GCF_037954235.1 Aulostomus chinensis | reverse complement strand
TGAAGAGAGAAGCCCATGTTGAATGTCTTATCTTCAGAGAAGTTAATAATCACAACCCTGAAATGTGATGAGACCATAACGTAGAGTTATGGTGGTGGGAAGAGGCTACACTTAGAACTCTGCCTCCAGTGAGACATTCATTGATTTATAAAAAGACAGATTTGACCCGTATTACTCTGACTTCCTATACACAGCCGCGTTGACTACAGTAGATAACACAATAATGTATAACCACTGGAATACTGCAGATAGCTCAATGGTGATTACTGTGAGAGGACAAACCAGATTGATGTTAGATGGTTTCAAAAAAAAAAAAAAAAGAGGTAATGAACTCGAAACGAGCTGAATGGCAACTTTGTATGCTGCTTTCCTGTAAATATTCTGCTGACATTTTAGACAAACTAAGGAGGCTGAACCTAAATCCGGGCATCGCTGTTTTAAGTGAGCAGCTTTTTGGGTGTGTGACTCACTTGTGAGCAATCTAAACTGGCCATCTGTCAGTTTGTAGAACAGAGGTGGATTTTCATTTTATCTCAACTCTTTCAGGAGGTGGGAAATCACAAGAGTTTCAACAAAACTGGAGAAAGCATGTAAGAAGGCTCGAAATACAGTATAGTTGACACCTGGAATAAAATGGATAGGGCTGTCAGGTGGTGAAAACAATGTTCGTTAGTAACCTAAATTTTGGTAAATGTGTGAATAAATGAATGAGTTTAGTGGTGGAAATCTTATTTTCCATCTTTCACAACACTTTTCATGGTTCATAGGCAATGATGGCTCGCAAATCTGAACCAAATATGACCTACAGAGCACCGCGGGCCACAATGTGACAGTCGGTAACCAAAAAGTCTGCTTCCTTCAAAACAATTGAGTTTTGTGTTCAATGATGTTTCCTCTTTTAATTTTCCGGAGGATTAGACACTAGTCCAGGCGTATTTCTGCCCACCACTGGTTACTCGCAGCTCTCCATTTACAAGCTAAATTAACAGGCGTTCAGTTCTTTTAGTGCCTCCGTTCCATCGATCAAAATGAATCAGCTATTTTGCCAAGATATAACAATAATAATTTAAAAAAAAAAACTCCTTCACCTTTCAAAACCTCTGTTTTTAATCAATACTGGGATTCTTCAGGGGGTCAGATGGAGGTTGTAAACATACTGAGGTGACACTGACGCAGCAGACTGGATCCACTTTTCTGGCTCTGCCGCTGTTGCCGTGAGTCATGATCAGCAGGGTCATGGGCGTGTATGACCAGTCACAAAGGGGCTCCGCACTCATCGGCTGCAGGTTGAATGTGGATTGTACACATACGTACATTTCAAGTTGGGCTTTTATTTACAAAGAAATCACTATTCAGAGCTGAGTGTCGGCACACTCATGCTGTATAAGTCTGAGGAGCGCTTTGGTGGATACAATTTTTGTAGCTTGATGTGAATGCACAGTGAGGATCCTACATGCTGGTTTATAAATGAAGACCCCGGACTGCCCGCCTGGTTTATTCCTAGAACTCTCTCGGCCTCGTGATCCGTCCAGTGAAATGCGTTCACTTTTGTGTTGTGGTCAAATAAATAGGTAGTCAAGAGTAGACTCGTCCAGCTGAGTGGAAGACAGTGTTTAAATCTGACATCTTCTTCTTCTTTTGTTTTTCACCCCAAACACTTGAATTTCAAACACAACGTGCAGGAGAACCGAACAGTGAAAAAAACAGATTTTAACCTTGTTACAATAAACATATGTCAGTTGAGATAGAAGAATTACATAACCCCCCCCCTTTTTTTTGAAAGGAGAAATCTTAACCCAGACATATTTCATTGCGCAATAAGTGAATGACCTAATAGCCCGCACTCCACCCCGCCATTCAAGATCCGGCCTTCACTTCCAGCCCATGTCTACAGGAGAGGGTGGAGACAAAGACAAACAGTCCATTTGTCTCAGCCCTTAAACACAATGTGTCTCAGTAAATGCCTTCAAACACAAAAGGCCATTAATAATTAGCTCCTGAATTCCTTCATGTACAGTACATTTCCTGCTGAGTTCTACAACTGTAACATATTCAATGAGTTGATTGCCTTTTCAAAAAATAAATATGTGAAATGTGGACACATTGAGGCACCAAGTAAACAGAAAAAAGAGTAGTTTAGACGAGTCATTCACTTTCGAGTGAAAATACTAAGTTACTTTTTTTTCAACGGAGAGTTGTAAATATGTTTACTGTCTCAACATTTGTCTGTGTACCGTAGCCGCTGATTCTAGGTTGTCTTGCTGAGCTCTGAGCAGTAGGCATCTGATAAGAATGGCGCCACGGCTGTCTCAGAGGCTGAGCCCTATCTTTAATCAGGGGTCATTGTGTTCCACACAGCAGCCCCGAACACATAAAAGCAGGTAGAGGAAGTGCTAAATCATACAGGCATCGGGGTCTAATTGGCCACCAGAATGAGCTCTAGCAAAAATATTGTTTTCCCTTCACGCTATCTGCTTCCATCTTGCGGACTTTCATAGAAACTGTGGCTTCCTGTTCTTGGGTGTTGGCCGCTACATAAGTACAACATCCCCTAGTCTGTAAAAATAATCTCCAGGACCTTGTGAAGAAAAAAAAAAAAAGAAGGGACAGAAATACATTCTGTCCCGAGAGGAAGAGCTTCCCTACAGTTTTTAAAAGAAATCCCTCTTAAATACGGCGAAGGGCCGAAATGTCTAAACTCTCACTACCACACTCCTTCAACTGACTCGTGTTGACTTAACTGAACACACTTGGTCTGAAGAAGGATTCTGCCAAAGTGTTGTGTGTCAGAGGTGGGCAATACGGCCAAAAAAATCTCCCCAGGGTTTATGATATTTCATATCAACGGTAATGGTACACATGCAGCACCGTACAGTACAGTCCACTTATTGTTGCGTAGATTGAATGAATTAGGTTTCCCTTCCTGCCCTCTATTTGAAATTTCACTCTTCCTCCTCTGCCAAAATTCAGTTACCTTGCAATGGACTCAAGTTGTGCAAAAATTAGCTCGGTATGCAATTACAAGTGCTAACGAAAGACGCTGAGGGCACCTTAAGTTCTGACCAACTGTGTAAAGAAGCCACAAAGGTAATCTAATCTGGCTATGATATTACCATTTTAAACTGCTGCTATTTATTTATTTATTCATTTTACTTTTTATTTTGTAATTTCAAGCCTAATTTGGACGTTTTCTGTTCTCCACATACATTTGTGCTATACACAGCACTGCGTCGGGAGTTTTGGTGGTGTCATCACACCCAACATGTCACTGTCCGCCTGTTGTCGGCCTCACAGCACAGCTGCTCCTCTGTGACACATAATGCAGGTGATTGGAGATGCAGCAGCAGGTGAGCGGCTCGCTGGGTTTCATCTAACAGCTGTAGACCGGAATATCCGTCTGCACTTACGTCCACAAAATAATTAGCTCGACTCAGACAGGTGGGACTAACCAGGGTCGATGACTCCACCGTTTTTCCGACTGAGAAATTCTGTGTTTAAATACCCACCACACGCCGGCCGTAAATATCACTGAGTTGCTCTGGTCATGACATTTAAGACCCAATTATTGAAGTGGAGCTGCAACTCACACAGTGAGGGGTGGTTCTGTCATGATGGATCATATTCTCCACAGAGTTGATATATTAAAGTAAGTATTGACTAACTGGATAATCTCAGTGTTGTGCTTTGAAAAACTAATTGAAACAAACTGCGATGGAGACAAAAAAAAAAAATCATTGGAAAAAAAATAAAATAAATCTAGAATCTCTGGTCAGACCGGAGTGGAGCTGTGCACGCGCACACACACACACACACACACACACACACACACACAACACCTCTGGACTCCTAAAATGTACCACATCCAAAAAAAAGAAAAAATCAAATTTAAAAAATTGAATACAAGTATTTGCATAAAATGGAGAGCATTTATCAGCAGATAGATATAGTGACTCCTTAACGGGCTGAACATCTAGTTCTTATTTATCAAAGTCAGATAAATAAAAATGTCTGGGCAGTTTTTTTTTTAATAGCTTTAAATCATTTTAGACAAAACTCCACAAAAGAAATGAAACTGTATTTTTTAAAAATCACGACTGAGGCAAAACTAAGCTCAAGGGAACATTTCACGCATCGCAGAGAACTACATTTGAATGGGAATATTATTCTAATACCATAGAAGGTAAGTATGATGATGACAAATACATAATTCCATACATGTGGTAAACTGTGATTTAATTAAACTGTGAGACCTGTTAAAGCTAAGAACATTATGTAAAGAATTATTGAAGACAATCTACTGCATATGCCCAGTAGAACACTAATATTTCAACCACAGTCTGTCTGTTGATATTTTAATAAAGCAGCTGCTCAGACAAACTTTACTCTCTTTGACAAACACTCCTCTCTAATCACAGCCTTTTTAGCTTCATCTCCAATGAGTCCTACATTTTCTTGTTCATGTGGAGGATATTTTATAACACACGTCCCTCTAATGTCCTGAATTCACCACAGGATTACCAACCTTATGTTTCTGTGACTAATGAATAACTTTAAGATGTGAGGATTAAACACAAGAGAAGTAAATGAAGGAAGCAAAAACTTTTCCTCACAGTCTTCCCACTTATTAAGAAAAAAAAAGAGGCTTTTTCCACATCGTATTAAAATAAAATATTATTATCTCTGGATTCGCCATCCCTGTGTTTCTGTTTATATTGACACCTATCCAACATTTCATCCATATAAGGAAACCTTCTGTTAATTTTTAACAGGAAAGAAAGGTGAGCACCTCATGGAGCAGAACAGATCTCCTTTGTAGCGCCGCAACGTGAAACACTGATTAGTCACACTACATTACTCCGCTTTGTCCAAGGGCAACTGTTTCATATCAGCTTACTGTTGGAAGCACAACTGCTAACCTCAGCACTCATAAATATCCTACAGCTGGCCCTGTGACACTTTTAATATCAGAAATACAGGATCTAAACACAGTGTAAAGTAAATGCAAAGAACACCAGTTTGGGCTGGCGCTAAAATCTTCAAAGCAGTTTGATATTAACCCTGACTGGTATACAGTACTGAATCTCTAGGTGTCTCATTTAGCTGAGCAGCCACTCCTGACTGAAGTGTAAGGAGACTAATCGGGAGTGTAGCGACTCCAGTCCACTAGGCGGCAGTAGCACTGTAGCTCTGACATAGCTAGCAAACCACTAGTAAGCACAAAATAAGGAAAAGCGGCGAGGATCACCCTCGTCTCCTTCAAATCCGCAATACTGCTACATCCGCACCAAATCCGTCAGTTGCGGCAAAGGACAAGACTGAAATAATTTATTATCTTATAAATGTATTATATATTATCATATATTAACATAATGCACAGTGTATGAGAAACTATTTTAACCAATATACATTCTAATTGTAAAAACGCTAAAAAAAATGCTAGCAGCAATGTAAAGTAGTCTAAATATGCCAACCTGCTAACTCCAACAATGTTAACAAGCTAACATGTTGCGAGTATTTTCACCATTTACAGTATAAGTTGTTAGCATGCTAACATTTGCATTCATTTAGTGAGAATTTGGTCACATAAGTGGACAAGGTGAAATTTTTGAAAGACGACTGCCAGAAGTTATCACCACAGATATTTCAGTGCATCAATGTGGGCAAGATAAATGTATGTACACAAAATTAAATAGAAATAAATGCCTGATAAATAACTCATTAATGGGCACTGACATCTCTAAGCCATGTTGATAATTTGCTAAACCTAAAGATAGCAAACCAGTTGTGTCATCATTCTCACATTATCTAGCCAGCGACCAGATACGAAAGGCACGGGTGGGGGTCAGCGGCTGCCAGAGGGCGCCTAATCCCCAAGGCTGAGGAACGCAAGGTTGGGAGGATGACTTGACTTGAGGTCACTATCTGGCAGCCTCCCTCTTACCTGCCTGTCAGCACAGGTCACCACTAAGCAGACCATTAGCCACAGTCAGCAGAGAAAGGTGAAAGATCTACACCCACATCTTAACGCCTAAATTTTTGCTTACGGCATTGGCAGATGATTTTACTTACGGCAAGCAAAAATATTCTCAACTGGGTGTTTTTAACAGCTTCTATTTTTACAGCTTGAAAGTGGGAGTATGTGTGCTTATATGTGGATGCATGTGTTACTCAGTCAGTAAACACAAGTACCCCCAAAACCGCCAATTAGGCTCCAAGTCACAGGACAACACATGACCACATCCTCAGAGGAGTGTTGAGCTAAGCACAACTAGCAGCCATTTTAAATTCTGCCTTAATCCAATCTGTGTCTCACCCTCCGCACTAACCTCATAGCATGCATGTGCAAATCCCCTGCTCCGAACAGCGATGTGGCCAGCATTTACAAAGATGGATGAGGTGGAAACTTCAGAAAAGGAGGGAAGAGAGGATGGAGCTCCAGATTTATACCCGAAGAGAGGTAAATTTTGGTCTGTTAAATCCTCCCCCAAATTCTTTGGTCACACTTGCTCATACACACCATGCACATCCAGCTTAATGTAACCCAAAACTATGAGGAAGGGTGATGATGACATAGCACAATGGCTGAGATTGTGTGAAAGGCGCACATTGATGGAGGTCGTCCTTTGACCTCTGAATTTTAAACCATTTTTCTAAAGAAGCTAAAAGAACAACTGATCTATTCGTGCTTTATCAAACTGCGCAGCAAAGTTGTTTTTATCAATTCATTTGAGAATTGGCAGAACACTGAACAAATGTAACAGGATTTTAGGTGAAACAAGTGATTTGTTTTACAACAAAATGGCAGGGAAGAAAAGAAACGTGTTCACATTAAGTAAATTGGGACATTCTTCGCGCTTTCTCTTTTTTTGCTTCTTCCATAAACATCCTCTTCTTTTTTCCATCAGACATTCTTGATTCTTGAACTGAGAATTCCTAGTTAGCTTCAAGTACCTGAAAGCAGCACAGGAAGCTAGCAGGAGGTTCATGTCGGGTCAGCTCAAATGAAAGATGCAATATTTTCCTTTTTTAGAAGTCAAGCTCACCATCAACACTGAATTCAAAACTTGAGACTAAAAATGTTGCATAAAACAGAAAATATCAATTGAAGAGCTTATCATTTGTCAAATATTAAAAAAAAACAACAACTTTGGACTGTCACACATTTTAGAGAGCTTCTACCCCAATAATTTCATGATTCATCTCTATTATTTATTACCCCTCATAGGTATATGAGCTCCTGTGTAAATGAGTCATGAATCCCGAGAAGACAGAGGATGACAGGTCTGAATGATCTTCCCTCCAACCTCTTCTGAGAGAATGATGAGCTGCTTCACCCTAAATTAACGTAGAGATGTCTTTGAGCTTCAAGACAGGTAATTGTAGAGGTTGATCTGAACGGATAGTAAAATGAAACGGTTACATTTTTAGACTTATTTTAGCAATAGTACATTTCAGCAATAATAATAGTGATGAACTTGAGTGAGGCTTAATTCTAAAATTTAAATCCATAGAGTTTGTATTTTTTTTAACTAAACCCACAAAGATTTGAGCCACTCAGAGCTAGTTCCACCTCTAAGCTCAGGTTGCCGCCCCCCCACCGCCGCTTTAATGGCCATTACTCTTCTATGTTGCAGTTGTTCTGCAAGCTAAGCAGGGACTACAATGGCCACATGTTTACACAGCAAGTGTCCTTACGATTTAGAATCCGGACAGAAATCAATAGTTAGCAGTGTAATTCAGTAGAGATAGTCGCAAAGGATAAACGGTCTAACAAGCGCAGGGATGTCAGTGATCTAGAAGTGATGCCACCAATTCCACAAATTGATTCTACACAGTTTCAACTCAGCAGAGTTCAGGTCGGAGTACAGCTTGATGCTAACACACCATCATCCGTGAAACATTGTTTTATAATTCAAGTAAGCGCATTAACATCTTCCCACATCATGCGGTTATCCACTATAGTAAGCTTCTCATTTCTGGGGGGGATATGTACTCACTGCAAACTACGCCATTGTAACTGAATTTTAAAATGTGCTGAGCTTCTACCGAGCTCATCACCATAACCACATTAGAGAGGAAAGCAGGCAATCTCAACAATACCATGATGGGATACTTGGGTTGATATTAATTACGTTGACACAACACAACAAACATACTCAACACATCAATCTGGACTAAACGGGTAAACCTAGCAGTATATCATAGCAGCTTTGGGGCCTGACTTGTGAATCCTTGTGGAACAGGCCCAGAATATTGTTCTCAGGACATACTGATGTGACAGCAAAAACTGCACTGATGCACTATTAGCTCAGGGCTCGGGAACTCCTAATTTATTTCCATCCTTAATACATTTACCTCATCTGGAGAAAGGGAAGATTGCTAGAGGCAGTGGGAAGTAAGATGATTTGGAGCTCAATTCTGTTAAATTGGTTGCTGCCAGCGTGATACATCACGGAGAATTAAGATGCCTCTCCCCAAGCACAGAACTTCGGCAGCCATATTGGCACATCTGTCAAGGGCCCAACCCCTGACAGAGACAAATGGACCAATTCTGGCACCGGAAGAGTGATCCAAACAGCTCGCAATAACCTGGGTGAATAATGAGTCAGCACAGGTCCTAGCAAAATTAATTTTTAATAATTAGTCATTTTGAAGAAACTATTTGTTGATACCCCACAACAGTGAGGAATACAGACAATGATGCTTCCTAATGGCTACAGAACAGCCTGTGACAGGTGGATCTTTCCCTGGTCTCCCAGGAGGAGGAAAAATAAACAAGTCCAGAGATCCCTGGGGCTACAGGAGACAGCAGGGGGACGCTGCAGCACCTCAAAGTTCACTACTGCTACTAATAATGAAAGTAACATAGTTAAGGCACAAAAAAAGGGAGACTGTAATAGTAAAGAGCAACACATGCCAGCATGTCATTTAATAGCCTTAGCACAGAACGAATGAAGCACAAAGAGTGAAGTGCTAATCAGGGTGGGGTAGCAGGGATGTAGTCAGAGCACTGGGAGGAAATAAGACATTTTCCTTGAGGGTCGCCTCATGTCAATTACAGCTGGGCTATAAATCGATTAATTTAATTCATTTGGGGTTCTTTGTTCAGGACAGTTTTTAAGAATGAATACAGCAATGAGATGCTACCGCTACCGCCTGTGCTGAGGTGGCTCCCATAGTTTCTAGTAACCCTGAAAAACATCAACGTGGCAGCATGCACTCGACGTGAAGAGTTCATTCACAAAATATCTCAGAGGCATGCAGCTGGATGGGAGAAACATTGCTGAAAAATCAAATAACATTAGTAGGATCATTTTTCCATAGAATCCCATATGACAGGAATGGGCCTACTTAAGAGGCTCATGTATTTCATAATGCTGACCAAATGATGCCCACATGTACAGTTCAGTCTCTTTGTAGTTTGTTTAGTCAGTGACATCTCAAACATTATTCAGGAAAACAGATCGTTGGTTCGTTCTCACTAAGGTCATGTTCACACCGAAAGGTCCGTTTTCTGATTCGAACTGAAGTGAGAACGATACGTTGTTGCAATTTCTCAACTGGTCCGGTTCGCTTTCACAAAGCCTAAACTCAAAAGGTCCAAAAATTGCCATGTGGCAGCAAAGCCATTCGTGCCTATACAGTTAAGGCAGGTAGACTACAAATCCCTCACAGTTTTTACTGTACATCATGGAGCATTGTCTGCTCATTTTCATGTTGGTGCTGATCTGGACTGCATATCAGCAGACTTAACGGACTGCGCACATCGCAGAAGCTCTGCAATCAGACGGTCGAATCACAGAAGACAACAGGCAATAATGAGAGCCTACCTTGATTTTTTTTGTCCTTTGCCATACAAGCGTGACCAGTGAGGTAAGTGGACAATAAAAAGCTCGCAATCACATACATGTTAAAAATCACAAAGTTGGCTCATCATACAAACAGAAGGTAACGTGTAAAACGGCACGCTTTCTATGATCGGTGCAGATGGAGTTCACACCAGACCAGGACCACCCCTACCAGGCGGACCGGAGAGCGGCTGACTGATCCGCACCAGCGTTCACACCAACCAAAACGAACCGTACCAGGGAGGTTAACGCTCCAGGGTTCAGTTCAACTGGCTGCAGTGAACGTGACCTAAGACAAAAAAAAAAACTCAAAATATTAAACAAATTTCACAATAATAATTTCCATTGCTTGTCTTAAAGCGGTGAAGAGGAAACATCAATTGCAATGATATTTCATCATTGCATTTTTTTCTTTCGTACAGAAAAGCAGTGATGCTGATGATCGCTGATGGCAATCCAAACAAATAAACAAAGTCTATGGGAGCATTCCAGGAGTTTCTATTAAATTCTTCCTTATCAGCTGCAATCCAAAAAACAGAGGTATTTAGTCAGAGGGAAAAGCTGTTTCTCGTTCTCTTCATGGAAGCCTGTTTCGAATGCCCCATGCGTTACTCTCCATGCATGCATAGAGAGTAACACCCCCCCCCCCCCCGGTGAGGCAATATATTCGCAGAGCTTTGCTTTAAAGTCAAGTGCTTCTCATACATGGAGGTCTAGCGGGAGTAGTCCTCTTCTCGATTCATTACCTCCAGGAGGCAGAGCTCCTTCTGTCGGGCACCATGACAACATGGCATTGCTCTTTTCCCTCCGGGGGGGGGGGGGGGGGGGGGGGTGTCAAGCCACAAGAGACAAAGTGCATAGCTTTCACAAACACCCAGGTTAAGGTTACATGAATCCTCCGTTTTAAAATGTTCAATCCAACTAGACCAACTGGGATGGATAACAACATCCACAAACTGAATCTGGAATTTTGTGTCTATATAAAGATTTATCAAGTGTGCTGCTGCGAGTAACTCGGCGATTGACAAGTTTATTTTAGAAAGCATGGATGGAGACACTTTAGCTACTCTAAACTGAGAATTTAAAAGAACAAGAGAAGTAGTGAAAATTTACAAAATGAGGCAAAAGAAAAAACGCACAAGGATGTAGAACTGAAGGTTCATTCCAAGCCAAAACAAACAACCCTGGCAAGCAAAAACAACGAGTTACCTAATCTTGTTTTGTATCCCCTGAAGTACTAATTAAGTTGGATCAACATAGTAATTGATTGAAAATGACACTTCATTTTCTTCATTATGTGAGACATGAATAGAAAGATTGCTAATGATCACAAACCGAAAAAAAGTAGAACAAAAACAGTGTGGCTGAAGGGAAATATAATCCACGTCTATCAGCTGCTGGTCGAAGAGGCTTGAATCCGTGACAGGCGGGAGGCGCTAGATGCATAAAAAGAAAGTTATAAACTAGATGCAGTGCTTTCAATTAACAGCCATTTTAGTCATTTCACTGTGACCTCGTCAATCTTTTCACTTTTTTTAACGTTCACTCCCTCATTTCAGTTTTAAACGGCACACAACTTGATCCAGGGACCTGTCACAATCTCAAGAATACAGGCTTTTTTGTCTATTTTTGGACAGGATCGAGTATAATGCTACAATAAATGAATATTAAGGTAAACCCCCCCCCCCCCAACTGTTGTGCTGTAATTAAACCGTTGCAATAAATCCACAAGAATGCACAAGCTAAAAGTAAACTACCGCCTATAACAGCTCAACATAAAACTACAGATAAAAGGAAGCCAGGGAAACTTAACAGAGAGGATGTAAAACCTGCAGAGATATAAAAAGGTGATTGGGGGGAAAAAATGATGCATTGTCCTGTTCCAGTGGGAGTCTTACAGTGAGTATGATATCATCTCTCTTATTAAAAAAACATGCAGGTGCACGCATGTGCACACCACACACACACACACACACACACACACACACGTATTAAATACGTTTTAATCAAACTTCAGGGTGTGGGTTTAAAAGCTACTTATGCTGAGGTTCATGGCCGGAGCACAAAAGAGGAAGAAGAAGAAGATGTGTGATGGAGAGATAAGAGCTGGCTGCCTCTTTCTCCAGTGTGTAAGACTAATGTGTACCATACTTAGCACTCTGTTATTATGAGAAATATGGAATGTATCAACTGGTTCAAATTGATATTGTTAAAAACTTTTATTTTCTAGCTATGAATACTTGTCTAACGCGATGTAAGTTCAGCAATGCGTTTTGTAGTTGGCAGGGATGATAATTAATATGTTATTAACACCATTCTTATGTCAATTTGCTGAGAATGAAACCCAGCAACTGTAACGCAAGTTCAGATATGCCTTTTTTTGGGGGGGGGGGGGTGTTATTTTTTGTTTCAACATTTAGAGCAACATTTTTGTGCCAAGACCTTGTCAACTTTTACAGAGGTGTGATAGAAAAGCTTCTGGCTGGAAACAAACTGGCAGGCGATGTGGCCGGTCCTGGACAGGAAAGCTCTGCAGCGGGTGAGGTGAGGTGCCAGCGCCGAGCCTGGGGGACACTTACGACAACACCCGGCCCGGCCACAGCATGCTCACCCTGCTGCTGTCTGGCAAGCCATCCTCAAGTATCTGCTGCTGTACCACAGCCCCTCCCCGTCTGTAAAACTCCTCAACTCCCCACTCAAATATATATTAAAAATTTTTTTTTTATGATATCACATTTATTAATCCACCTACCAACTTAATCTTGTCATCTTGAATTTTAAAAGAGATTCTCTTCCAACGCTCTGCTTTCTCAACCTGATATTGTTCTTCAAACGGCTCTCATGCAGGAAAGCCTGTAGACAGTGAGGGGTCTGGAGAGTCGGTGTGAAACAATGGGTCCCGTGCTGCTCTATTATGTACGTGTGTGTGTGTGTGTGTGTGTGTGTGTATTTAGTTCATTGTGCACAAGCCTGTTTTGCAGGAGTACCTTCCAGCTTCAGGCTAACCCAACTGTGTGCATTTCCTTTACACTCACTTGCACAGAGCAAATGCCCTTAATAACCATTTAGCTGCTAAGGCACGCTTGTCTGTCGCCCATTCACAGCCTTAGCCACTAATTACCTTTCCAAAGCTGTGGACATTTCTGTGTTCACTCAATGCTTCCCTTTTTCTCTGTACAATCAGCCAGCTGCCTCGACTGGTAGGAATTAGAGCTGCTGAGCGTACCGGCTTGAAATCAACGTCCAAAACCCAAACCGTCATCACCCAGGTCCTCCGCTACCCTGAACGTAATCAGATGTTTACCAGCCAGCATCGTGTTTAGGGTATACACACACACACACACACACACACACACACACACACAAAACTGTTCATACTCGTTGCAATAACACGATGCAGACTTGTTTTCCACAGCAGCTCAAAAATATAAAAAGTTGAACAGCCTGCATACTCTGCTAGTGTACGCAGAGATTAGGAACACAGAATGTACACAAATAGAAAACAAATGGTTCTAAAATTTGAAAAGAAGCTGTTGCACAGGCCTTAGGCGTTCAGTATTAAATAAGACAGGTTGAATCATGACATGTGATCTGAACTGGTCTCACTGAGGTGTGTAAAGGGTCTGGCGACAGGGTCCAAGGCAGAAAACGTAGATAAATCAGGGAAAGTGACAATAAAAAAAAAATGTCATCAACTTTCTTTTTCTTGAGTAAAGGCTCTACCGTTTTGTCACACACACACACACACATACAGTGTGGACAGTGGACACAGAGACCCAAGTGAAACAAACAACTACTAGAGTCAACCACTCACCTCTCCTTACCGTGAGAGCTGGTTGAGTAAGAAGCCAGTGAAAGTCAGTTATCAAACCCCCTGTTACCAAAGATGAACGACATTTTCAGAGTCTGAGTTTGTTGCTGCAAAACCACTTGAAATCTCATTTTTTTAAGCTGTGTGTTTTTAAATATATGTTTATGCTTCCGGGAAAGTTTGTGCTTATGTGTGCGGGTTTTTTTGAATCCTACATTATATTTACACTCTACTTTTATCCAATCTGGTCTATTTCTAATGCCTTGTGAAGCAATTTGCAGTATTTGTTTAAGTGCTAGATTAAAACATGTATTAAAAAAAACAAAAAAAACCCAACAACAACATAAAAGCATGGGCCAAGGAAGAACTCACTAAAATTGGAGGCACGTTCACTCGTTTCTCCTGCAGCCAGGCGTCACATCTAAAGTCCGCACCTCAGGCATTTCTTAATATAAATTCTGTAAAATTAATTTACAACTTTTTAAGGTTCAGCAGCAACCCGGTTTCAATTTCACTGTCCTAATCGATGAACCACTTAAAACAAAAGCTGTCTGCCTGTAACGGTTCAGCTTAGTTCGCCACAAATCTTAAAATGTGTCACATTCTTGTAATGTAGTCGTTGGCTGAGAGACTGCAGCCTCCCCTCGTCTCTGCGCCGGCAGCACAGGGAGGGGGACAGAGGACAGGAAGAAGTACTGATAGCGACTGATGTCTTCCCTTCTTCTTTCCCCCTAAACTTCTCTCAGTATTTTGATGTAGGAAATATTTATTTTACCCGACATTTTAAGATTTGTTTCCCAGTGACATTTCGGCGTATATACAGATTTTGATGTTGCAAACTTGACTGCTGATGCTTCAGAAACTGTTAAGTTATATTTCCCATTCCATTTCTGAATAGATGATGAATACTTCCTGATTGAACTCCTTAAACTTCTATTCACCAACCGCATGACTGAACTCTTTCTGATGATGATTAAAAAATGTGTATTACCGGTAAGTCTTTAATCATAGCAAATTCTGAAACCTTCATATGGAAAACACTACATTTTGGAAAAACTAGAGTAAAATCAGAATCTAATTTAACTAATTTGATGATATCACCAGGGTTATTGGAGTTTATAATCTAATAACAGTCTTCATGATTCCTCTTGCTACTTTAACTCAAAAATCTAACAACATGCAATAATAATAGTAGTTCAAATCAAAGTTTACAGCTTAAAAAGTCACTGATAACCATATGGTTGACATTTTCTATGAATACCCATATTCTATGATTAGGTCAATTTTTGCTCTTAGATGCATCCAGAAAAACAGTAGCATATTAAATTGGTGATTAAGATTCCTCTTAATTTACCCCCCCCACCCCACCCCCCACCCCCACACACACACACAGGACAGAGCAAAAGCAATCATGCTTGGATAGTCAAAGCAGACACACTCACTTCCCCTCACGACACAACTGGGAGAGAGAGAGAGAGAGCGAGAGAGAGAGAGAGAGAGAGAGAGAGAGACAGAGAAAGATAGAGCGAGATGAAGACCAGTGTCAGAAGTGACATGAATACCAAGCAAACATGAGCTAAAAGTGGGCCCACTCCCTTTTTTATTTTATTATTTGCTTAAATTTCTTGCCAAAAAAACCCCAAAGTGGACAAAAACATGGGAATTGCAGGCTTGGCAAATGCTCCCGATAGAAGACAAAATATTCCCTCAGAGTAATAATTTTCAGAGCTGTGATGCACTCAAAACACAGTAGGACCGAGTTAGTTATTTTCCTCGGTCCTGTTGTTGGACCTTGGAACCTGTAAACACAATTTTACTGACTATTCCTCTATTCCAGGGCCCCGTCCAGTTAGGTGCCCTTTATCAAAGCACATAACCCTTATTTCCCACTGGACGGCTATGTTTGCACTGGGGGTCCCAGGTCTCAGATGTGAAAGTGTATAGCTGAATATGAAGCAGTTCTTTGAAAGGACGTGTGTGTGTGTGTGTGTGTTTTTGTAGAACCGTTCCACGCTATAAATGCATCTCTTGGTCTGTTTCCCTCAGTGTAAACATATTAAAAAGCCCCCACACTATTGAATAAATATTAATTTGGAGCTTTTACTTTATGATGATTTTTTTTCATCTGTACCCTTTCATGATATCTACTTATGGATTTTTTTTTTAGAAGGTAACTGCCAGAAACCTGAAAAAAAAATTGGAAACAGTATATTAAGATATGGCTCTCTCACAAGCTTCACCAAATCCTTGTTTTGCAAAATTTGTTTCTTCCTTCAGATGTTGAACTCGACAGCTTGCTAAAGCTTGTATCGCAGCTGCGGCACATTTCAAGACTAAAAGGACCGAACAGGACTTCCAATTTGCTATTTTTCACTTGGAAAACAAACTATAACGGCCCAAATACACAGAAAGCAAACTCACACAGCCATGAGAAATATTTTAGATGCATAAAACGTGTGTTTCATGAATCCTTCATTAGAGCCAATATCTGAGTGTTCACTTTGGGCTGCAATGTTTATCCATCTATCTAGATTTTTGATGCAGAAGGTAAATAGTTGGGAAAGGGGGCAAGCATAAATGGCTAGAAGCACTTTGTTTGGCTTAAAAAGCCTGTATATTGACAATAATTAGAAGCAGAGTGTTTGTTCCAGGATAATTCAGCGGCTCTGGCAACTACACACAACCAGGACAGGAGTTTCCTTGTAGCTATAGCAGTGAGGATGAAGAATTAATGGTAAAAATGAAGGAGGTTATATAACAGACGAAACAAGAGTCTCGGTGAGGAAGTCGACTCGTACGGAGGGTTCTGGTCCGGCTCACCTGAATAGGACCAGTAGGGATCACCAGCTGCCCTCCTCTCCCTCATTACGCCCGTACAGCCATGATGCCTGGTCTGACCACCTGACACAACTGTAGGAAGAAGAACAGAGACGTGTCAAGTACGAGAGTTGAATAGTGGGATATCCACAAATACCAGCACAATCCTACAGAAGACACTTGTGTTGTAATACTGTAATACTACAGTTTGGGTTTTGGATTTCTCAGGCGTTAACCGTCAGTGTTTGTGTGTGTAGTGTGTGTCATTCATGGATACTCCAAAATTAGGACTGGCCACAAAAAGTCAATAAATACTTGTGTGGAATTGTTCGATACAGAGGTTTTGCTTGGTAACACTTATATAAAGGCTATTTATGGAAAACATGTATGGGTAGGGTGTTTCCTGGCCACTGAAATGTTTGAGGTGTTATTTGGATGGGCTCCATATGGCAGTAGGCACACACACACACACAAGAAAAATCTGCTGGCACTTTTTAAAACTCTTAAAATGTCTTTATTGTGGTACATCTAGGACTTTTCAAACGGCACTCCCGACATGTTCAGCATCAAGCTTTCGTTGGGAAGTCAAAAACAATCCGCTGTGGACTGAAACACCCAGAAGAGAGAAATATCCATGCATTACTTTTGCTTGTATTTTTACTTCCCTCCACCCACTTGACAATCCTACTGTTTCATGACATCATCTCAAACTAAGTCAGTGAAACCGGACGCATCCACGGCTGCAGCAACACTGAGTATGTGTACCAGCAAAAAATCCATTGCTTTTTTGTTTGTTTTGTTTTTTTCCAACAAGCTACCTTCATTTGACCCAAAGCCTTAATGGGTGGTAATCATCATCACCATCATGGATCTGCAGAAAGCAGTTGCCTCCCTACCAGCCCTGCAAATGCATCCTGCCCTCTTACAGTTACCATCAATCAAATCCATTACAGTAGCAGCTGGTCTGCAAAAAATGTAAATGGGCTGGCTGGTCAATATGTTAGTAATATGCATGGGTGTAATAATGTCACAACAGCTTGCCTGCTGAGCTCCTGTATGGAAACTCCTTTAAATAAAACACAGAAAGAGCCCATCTTTGCAAGAGCCATGTCTTCTGGGCACACATTGAACTTGCACAGGCAAAGTGGCCACAAGACACCCAACATTGTCAGCTGAATGCTATGGGTGCAAATTGTCCTTGGGGACAGGTAAAACATATTAAGTCCCCGGACATGCAGTAATCAAACTCTGTAGGGAAAATATATTCTGGGAAATGGATGCAGTGTGTGCCAATGGGAAAGCTGGAGCCATTGTCAGTCAGGTCCAAACCAGGAAGAGCACTTTGTGTTGCTTTAAGAAGCCAAAAACAAGGAAAAGCTGGAGATGCATGGGCTGAAAATCATTGTTGAAGTGACTGATGAGCTTGTTTTGTTGGTTTATTGTCGAGGGTTAAACAAATGTTTTATATACTACCTCACAGACGCTGAATACCAAACACTGTATTCAATTCTGCATGAATAGCACACATCTGTGCCTTTGTATATCCAGTATTAGTCTCACCATAACCCAGTTAGGACTGGGACAGGATGCCAACCTACCAATAAGAGTCAAATACCGGTACTGAAATGATACCACAGCAACAAGCTCAGACATCAGACGTCAGGAAAAGTAATGGAATAATATATAAGCTAACAGTCAGAACGCAACAGAAATGGATTGATTTTCATTTGAAAGATACATCAATGATGCTAATGTTGGTTTCAAATGTTGACTCAGTCTCAGTTTGATAATCTGTAAAAATATTGGACATAAATTACATGAACTTTACTTCAGGCATTATATGATTATAAAATTGACACCAAAGGTAATTAGGTGGATGTGGTTGAGGCAGGTCAAGCCATGGAAAGGAAATTTTGGCTAATAGCAGATGGAACACCGATAGGGATACACGTGGGACTGGAATCAGATGATTTCTAACACGCCCGGCCTGACCAGTGACTGGCAGCATCCCGTTTTTCCAATTCCCAATTGGTCACTTGCTACGGGAATAGCAGCGAGTCTATTTTTGACACAAGATGTTCCCGGTGGAAATTCAGGATCAGTGTGGAAGCTCTTCACTGTAAATAATGAGGACATAAAGCTTGCAATTTGTAAACATGTGAGGCCAAAATAAATCTTGTGGGAGCCACAACAAACACTAAACCTAACAAACACTACAAACTCCATCACTTCATTGAGCTGCCCAGTTTGAGGGAGCTAACTAAGGGAGAGCGGCTAAGGCTTGAAGGCAGAGCTCGGAGCAAGAACTAGCCTGCAGCCTCTCCGATCATGAAGGCTGCATTCAACTGCGTTTGTTCCTTAATAGACAACCAGACACAGCTGGATATGCAGCAACTCATTTGAAGTGGAACTTCATTTGTTCCCATTTCTGCCGTTGGTGAAATGCTGAATCATTATGGAGAAAATAAATGTCTTGATTAGGTTACATTCCTCAATCGCGGAGCTGAGTTACAGACAGGCCAGCTGACAGTTTCACGTTTGGTCAGACATGAAGGATGCACATGCACACACTCACACACACACACCCCGACAGTGTCTACTGCAGCCTCTGTTCTTTACCGTTATACCAGCCATCAATGGCAGAATGCCTCTTTTCAAATTATCATAATTTGCAGATTGAAAGTGTAGAGTGGTAACATGCTTTTTATTATTTCCTGAGAGAAAATGAGGGATAGCGCCTCAGAGAGAAGTGGGAAATACAGCCGTTCTCCGGATGTTCTTATAAAATTAAAATCATTGAGAGGTGTATATTACGTCAACAACGCGCTGCGTGGTAGAATGAAAAAAAGACAACACGTGGAACGAAAGGTCCATGTGAATGACACGCTGGAGAAAATAGTTCCTTCAGGTGATTGTGTTGAGAGGCTGAGTTCAATTCTAAGCTGACGGAGTACCTACAAAAAAAAAAAAAAAACATGCCGTGATTACTCGCCTTACCTCTTTCAGCATAATGTCATGATTTGTATTGCAAGTCTTGTTTGCATCTGCAGGACGAGTGCCTGCAGCAACCAGGGCTGTTGCTCTGCTCCCTGAAAACTGGGAACTGTTTTGAAACACACACACACACACACACACACACACACACACACACACACACACACACACACACACACACCCCTGCTGGCAATGCACTCTTGGCAAGTATTGATAAAATGTGCTAGGTGTGGGAAAAATTATTGATATGGCAATATACAGCGATACTTTTTTCCCCCAATACAATATCAATTTTCCAAATGTGCGGGTAATAAATATAATATGAGCCCGGTACTTCTGCTTCCAGTAGGCATCACAGTACAGCTACGAACCTGCACGCCAGTTCCTGCAGCAGTGAGTGAGGCGGTCAAGGAAGCAGCCAATCAGAAGCAAACGTGGTGGACAAACTTAAAACACCAACTTTTAGGCTGACATTTGACATCTAATGTATAAATACACTGTAACTTGTATTTTCAGCTTTATTATAATTTTTCATTGAACTATGTAGGATATCGCAATATATTGTGATACTATCGTACCAATTCCCAGTCCTTAAATGTAGTATAGTATCACAGCCACATTTCCATGACAGCTAAAGTGTGTGACACTTGTTGGTTCTCTCTAGAGGTTAAACGGATGTTTTCCCAGATTTTTTTTGATTGTCTTAAACCAATTGTTGTCTAGCTTCTTCACATACCAAATAAACACACACGCAATCACATGCAAACACACACACCCATGCCATCTCCAGCCACTTAAGACAATCTCAGCTCTTACTAATAGTTGCATCATTACTGAGGATTAATTAAACTAAGCACTACATCAAGCCAAGACTCTCCTTGCACTTAAAGTAAGCATATTATTGTCTCCACTATAGCATGATCCACTTGCAGAGTGTTTTCCAAATTAAATTAATGGCTTGGAGCGAGGTCACCAAGGCTGAAGGTGTAAAAAGTCATAAATGGCTGCTTGGTTACAATCAGATATCAATTCACAGTGGAATAAAAGAGTGTGTGTGTGTGTGTGTGTGTGTGTGTGTGTGTGTGTGTGTGTGTGTGTGTGTGTGTGTGTGTGTGTGTGTGTGTGTGTGTGTGTGTGTGTGTGTGTGTGTGTGAGAAAGAGGAAGGGAAGGGAAGGGAGTCTTCTGTGCCTGAGACTTGGAGCATTTTTTGAAGACAGGTTGTGAAACAGGAGGGCTGTGCTGTCTTTGATCAGAGAGCATAGGAGACAGCACCATGTCAACAGTTTACACTCATCCATGTCAGCCGTCCCCTGTGGGCAAAGGATTAAAGCCACAGTATCTCTGATGGAGCCGAGCAGACAACACGGTCGGTGCTGGGCCTGAAGGAGACGGAGGAGACCCGTTGCTGCACTCACAAATCTCAAATCTAGGAAATACAAGTGAATTGCATTTATGCACGTTAGCTAATACCTTCAATGAATTCAATGAAGTTGGTATATAGACAGCTTGGCCTGAAGCGTATTTTTATATTTAGACATTGTGAAACTTTACCTCCTATCTGTGTATTTTTAGGATGCTCCAAAGTCTTCAACACAAAAAAAAAACCAACCCTCCTATAAAACAAAACCTTGTGTGATGTCTGGCACTCCAATTTTTCAACACCCTGAAGGCAATCTCCACCATTAAGCCCTGCTATTTGTTCCATAATACCACACTCAACAACAAGCCAGAAACCCCTGAGAGCCCTTGAAAAACAGCTGCCTAACAACAACCACAGGAGCGTTTAACCTGCATTAGTCATCGGGGGGGATGAAGTAAAATATCAATTTCATCCCCAGAGTTCGTATCAAGCATGAGAAGGAGAGATAGGGCCGGCGCAGCCGTGAAAGCAGGTGGAAACTACTGAATGACTCCTGAGTTCGGGGTCCATGGACACTAATTTAGATAAACAAAGTGTGTTAGCGGAGGGGGTTGACATGAAAAAGCACCTCAATGTGTATTCACCTTCATTAAGACATTAGCATTGAATTGTCTGACTAATAATAATGCACTTGCAGCAAATTAACTAATCATCTAGGACGTGAATACAATAAATATTATTAACATAAATGTGTTTGAATCCACAAAAAGGACAATGCATAATAAACTGCAGCATAGTTTATTTAAGAAGTGTTAGCACTTAAAGGTTATAATTAATATACAAACAATGACAGTGGTGATAAATGGTTTGATTCAATTCACTAATGTTATTTATGCAAACCATCTCTCAATGCACAGATATAGTGCATCATATTGCAATCGTTGGCAATAATGTTATTATTGCTGGTCCGGGGAGAAAAAAAAAACATGCTGAATAAAAACCGCGAAGTAAAGCACAAAAACTATTTTGGACTACCAATATTCCTGCAACGAATTTCAGGAGAAGCGGTGAGTGATTGGCCAAGGAAGAATGTGTGCTACTTTGATGCAGATCAAGATTCACAAGAACCTGGTTAACATTGAAAGATGGTGCATGACGTGATTTTGAAATTCAAGTGATGATTTCAGTTTGTTTCCTTTTATACAGTGTAGCTGTCCAAGCAGAACAACTCAATCCAGGGATGCATCGTACAGGATAGTCAATATTTGCAGATCTCATTATTATCTGTGTAAAAGGTTTGGACGATATTAACAATTTTCTTCAAATGAAAAAACTTGAAGAGGTTTTGTTTTTCCTCTTCCAGAAATCTAGAAAAGCCCATTAGTCATTGTTACAACAAGCAAAAAAAAAAAAAATGAAGAAAGAAATCTTGATTTGCTGGGACGATATTGATATTGGCTATCAGATCAATTACAATATATTGTAAAAAAGATTAATATCTGCTGATACGGGTGACATGACGACGTCATCCTGCTTCTCTAACTCACAGTTTCCGCCACCATCCTCAGAGTGGCAGGAGCCACTGTAGACGCCAGTGTCGAGTGAGACAGGATTTCAGAAACTAGAAAGACTTTTTCCAACTGAATGCATTTTTCCCACTTTTTTTGACACCACAAACATATCATTTAAATAACTGTCTTCAGCTGAGCTTACCTTAATAAAAAAAAAAAAAAAAAAGAATCAGGCGATGGATACGGTTATATTACTTGAGTAATATGTTCCTCAGTAACAAGGCTTGTTGAGGAAGGTGAAAGTGCTGCACCTCCCTGCCATGAATGAGTGATTCAACCAACGAGGAGGAGGGTTGTGAATTGAGATATAAATTGCATCTGGCAGGCTCTAAGGGTCCTTGGCACATACGTATCACCCTGATATGGGACTGACAGAGCTAGAAAATGCTAAAATATCCAAAAGCAAAACAGTGTTATCACCCATTATCACTGTGATATCTCACGTGATTTCAGAGCACGTCTGGATGGCACGTTTTCAGCTACCTAGGGTGTCCTGACACTACTTCACCTGTCAACACGGGTGCTCAAGAAAGAAAAAAAATAAATTAACACAACTGTCTGGAAGAGCGTGCATTTTATCCAGCAAGTTTAGCTTCCAACCTCCACACGATTAATGAGGGGCGATGTGCCAACGTGAACGGCTGAATCTTTTCTAGCACGTCAGTCAGTGTCACATTCTTCTTCAGCATTGGCCTGCTTCACATTCATACAGTTACACACACACGCACACTCACACATATGCTTTGACAGAGGAGGGAAGGAGAGAGAGAATAAGGCTCATTCTTCAGCTTCACCCATCCTCACTTTCCCAGCGTATCCTTTAATTACTGCAGAGAGAAGGCATATCATTAAATTTACTAATTAGGCAAGCTACAGTCTAAACAACTTTTACATTATTCTTTCTGAATTCCAACTAAACAGAAGTCAGCTGGGTTGTCTGTCTGTCTGTTTGTTTGTCCCCCCCGCCATCATGAGTGTAAAGGCTCTTGATGTAAAATGGCTATGTACTGTATATGAGGAAGAAAAGTGCTTACTGAGGGAGACGGCTGCCGTCTGTACAGTCTCATCAGTAATGCATTGATTCAGCTGTCAAGTGATCTGCCGTGTTCTTTCTTTTCTCTTCTGTGAATTACTAGCATACCTGCTACTTACAAACACATGCAAATGTATTATTTTTCAGGGTGAAGCTGTAAAGGAGTTGAGCGGGTGGGGTGGGGGGCATGTGTTTCTCATTCCCGAGGAAGTGGGTGATGTGGCTACATATCCCCGGAAGTGTTCCCAGTCACACCAAGGACCTTGGGAACGTGAGAAGTGCCAAGATCAGCCAAAGATATCATACAGAGTGAGTTGTGCCTTAGGGATAAAACGTCAAACTGAGGAATAGAGACAAACTGCTGGAAATCCTAATGCAGATATTTAGACTTACACAGCTAAATGCAAACACGCAGTATCAGCAAAGAAGACATCAGTACCTCCAGGCTTAAGACATGCAGCCATATTACAGTCAAATTAGTCTAGACTGGCTCAGTGAATGGAGGAATGAAAAAAAAAAAAACTCAAAAAAATCTTAAATTTCTCTTGGCAACTTTTTCCCCCCCTTATTTTCAACTTATAAAAAAAAGACCTGTCTGCGTTTTTGTTCACACTAATTGACAGGGAGGGAAATATAGAAATCGTCAAGCGACCGAAAATTCAATACCGACTTTTTTTAAAAAGTCCAAAAACACACGCCCTTGGAGGTATTGTGTGAGATTTCGGCGTCGGGCCTCCTTCAAAAAACAGAAAACAATTATGTTTGTGTTTCATTAGGAAACTCGAGCAACAAAGCAAACACAGAATGGGAGGAAGGGTAAGAGGGAAAAAAAAAAAGGCGTACTGTACTTTCTCATTATCCCACACTTGCTCTGTTCTCTAAACTTAGCTGGTGAAAAGTGGATAAGGCCATCTCATTAAAATCTAATCTAAATGTGTCACCAACTCTCCAACAGCACAGAAGCTTGCAATCGTTGCTGGGTTTCTACTCCTGGAGTATATTTGGGGGACTGGTATTATCTAGGTTATAATATTAAACAAGTCAAAGGTCTGAGCAACACGCCGTCTTCTTCAATCTTTTACTAGAAGGAATATGTGAGCAACACAGTACATCAAACATCAGACTTTGATAGAGCATGTGGGTGAAAAGGTCTAGATGAAAGTCTCCAGTGTACTCAATCTTCCTTGAATAGAAAAAGAAGAAAGAAAGAATGGGAAAAAAAAACACACACACACACACTCTGGCATTTATTCTTCGTATGAAGCCGATAAAGTACTATTGTTCTATTGTCTGGCAAAGCTGACTCATATGAATGAAAATGGCACAATTTCCTGTGTAGAAGTCAATGTTGGACATAACTGCTTGACTTACAAACAGGCGGAAGCTCCAGTACTGCATATGGGTAATCCTTTGAAATGGTTCACTCCATCTAACCTGAGTCAATCTGCTGCGGATTGTCCTCAGAAGGCAACACGATTGTGGTGAATTACATAGCTGGAGTGCCCACTGATTGAGAGTATCGAGAGCTCTGAGGAAAACCATTAACAAGATTAGGCCTCTTTACTAGACCAGCTAGAACTTGTTACTGTCACAGACCACCAGAAATCTTAAACTATGTCGATGAAGTTTTAGAGGTTTTTTTTCCCCACTGGATTTCTTGAGCACCGCAGCATTAGTGCAGCCCAATAATGACTACGTTTACACGTGCACCATATTCCCATTGAGGCTTATTCTGGCAAAGTTTATATTCCCAATTAAGTGTTTTTATATATGCAACAGCATTAGGAATATTCACGTTACATAACCTATTCAAAATAAAACATTCTTTACACGTAGGAAATGGCACGTCCAATTGACCTGCTCCGCTTTTGGTTCGTTGCTAGGCAACCTCACTACACTTCCGGATCACCTAAGTCATATCAAACTCCTACATAAACAAAGATATAAAGGCATCACAGTAAAAATAACCAACCAACAATCTCAAATGCAGGAAGCAAATTACATAAACACTACTTCAGGGATGTATTAGAATTGCACACATCCACCGCTGGGTCATCATGTCAACATGCACACATATTGCTCTTTATCAGTGGCCATTCCCATCTCTGCCAAATGTGTGATGATGTTCGCTTGCAAATTGGACATAAAATATTGTGTTAAAGGCCATTTTCCAATTAACATGTTTGCACGACCTGATATTCCGGGTAATACTGGCACATGCCAGGTTCCTTCTTCCGGTTTTTAATGACCTGAATATATGATATTAATCTGGTTATGACAGTACGCAATCCAAATGTTGACATATTTACTTTAATTCGGTAGTATGTTCGACATGTTAAGGCAGTAACCGTGAAAAGAAAATAGCTGTCAGCATTTGGGAGTATTTATTTCAGTTTTAAACCAGATGCAACCAGCTAAATCAGTGAGTTCACTTTTTTGGAGCCTGTTACCCCCCCCCACCCACGCACACACACACCCATAACGCAGGTCCCTTACCAACCTCATACATTAAAATGTGTCTCCCCTCAATATTAATGCTGAATATTTTTCATTGTATCATTAAAAGCATGTTATTGAGTGACAAATCACAGATGTGATTGAAGTAGACAGTGTGAATATCACTCATTAGTTTCCCAGGAAGTGGGGAAGCCATGGGAATGGAGATTAAATTTGAGGGTTAAGACGAAACCAATGGTTAGAAAACTGACATTCAATCTTTAATTAGTTCTCGTTATTGATCGCAAAGAAGTGCCAACCGGAATCTGACGTAGTTTTCTTTCTCCCTCTCACTCCTCTCTCATGCATTGTGTGTGGCTGCTCTACTCTATAACAGCGATTACAAAATAGGGACGACGTTTGTCAAACCTGCTCTTAGAAACTCTTTTTATTGCCTTTTAATTCAACAGAAACAGTTTGAGTTCTCAGCTGACGCATGTTTTTTTAATGTAGTTTTTTTTTTTTACAAGGCATTTAATCTGCAGGGCAAATGCTCCTGTGTGACATGGCCACAGCTACACAGTCCTGCGTTAATCTACGCAACAATAACCTTGTTATGGATCACATTTCTCTCCCTCGTTGACATCCAACAGTTACATTTACAGTTACATTATAAAGCTATGTTGAAGGTGACTTTGCACCCCTCACATATAAAATGTCATCACTTGGCTATTTCATACATTCGTGTTACCTTCTGTAATAATTAGCATCTTATTTCTTGAAATGTGGCCAAAAACGCACACTGTGCATTGTCGGGGACTGCGACCTTTGACCTCTAAAATTAAAATCAGTTCATTTTTGAGTCCAACATCCTAAAGTCTACATTTAACCGAATCTCAAGAATTTGTTTCACAGATGTTTCATGAATGCATCGGACAGACAGAAAGTCCGGAAAGCCCGTCCTGCAGAGCAATAGTGCTGGTCCAACAGCTTTTTCAGCATTTTCATTGATCACTGAAATGGTCTTTCCTGACCGCAGGCAGACCCTTGAATTAGCAAAAATAAAATATAAATCATACTAATCTAATCTCCAAATCCTATCGTCTTTAACACTGCCATGCCAGAGCTTTAAACACAAGCTGAGACCGCAAGCCGAGAACGGATGTTGCTGCATTTGATTAAGCACCTAAAAAAAAAAAAAAAGAGTGTGTATTGTATGTTGATTTGGACAGCAACAAAACTGGTGTATTGTCGAGCTCAAACTTACTGTTGGGAGACTATGGGGGCTAATACCTGTGGAAATGTGCTTCAGTAAAAAACATCCACCTGATTCAGATTAAATATACCTGACCTTCAGCTCACTGGCCAAATGACTCAACGTTAGCCATGAATAACATCCGCTGCAGTAGGACTTAGCATGCATCACTTCCAAACAGGCTCTTCATGCCTGCCCAGGGCCATACAGGCAGTCAGACCTCTTTTCATCCTCCTTAAATGCCCTTTGATGTTGAACTCCAATCAATACTGTAAGGCTGCATTTAGAAACGATAAATAAAACCAGGAAGAGCAATGCTGTTGACACCTCTGGAGCAGCCTCTTTAGCAGAATTACTCTTGTGTAATGTCTACTATGCACAAGTTCATTATTTCATAACTCTACAAGGACCAGGATACAAATGCATTCTGAGTAAGCCTGCAGTTGGCATTAAGTCATCAATTAAAGGCATTAAGAGACTCGTAGAGTACTACATCACTTTTATCAACATATAACTCCGCACAAATTGGTTGTCTGATTAAAAGTTTGTCCTTTAAAAGCAGAATTACGCAGTTTAGCTGAGCAGCAGCAACCTTTGCAGGTTAAGATGGTATAATACAGGATAACAGCGCACTCAAATCTGTTCATGTGGGAATTGGAAAGAGTACCACACTGTTGTCTCTTGGAGTGAAACAACTGATTCTGACAAGAATCCTCGGCTGGAAGGGGATGGAAAATGTTGAACTTTCAGGTTTGCTTTGACATCCCTAACATCTCTAAACGCAACTGATATACAAGCAGTAAGACAGCAAAAGCTGATTGTGTTGCTCAATTATTGTAATTTTTTTTGGCTTTGTCTGACTTTCACAGGGAAACAGTCCTGTACACAGGTTTTTGGAGAATCTGCAGGCTCATGGTCTCATTTGCCTACAAGGTCAAAGAAAGCCATCATTGTGGCGACATGGTTGACATGGCTACATATTTAGATAAATATTTTTGTCACCGAGGTGGCACGGTGGTGCAGTGGTTAGCACTGTCGGCTCACAGCAAGAAGGTTCTGGATTGGAGTCCTGGTTCGGGCACGGGGTCTTTCTGTGTGGAGTCTGCATGTTCTCCCTGTTCCTGTGTGGGTTCTCTCTGGTACTCCAGCTTCCTCCCACAGTCCAAAGACATCAAGAGGGGACGAGGCTGATTGATACTCTAAATTGACCGTAGGTGTGACTGTGAATGGTTGTCTGTCTCTATGTGTTGGCCCTGTAATGGACTGGAGACCTGTCCAGGGTGAACCCCGCCTCTCGCCCAAAAGCCACTGGGATAGGCTCCAGGCCAGGCCCCCACCCCCCGCAACCCTTAACAGGAATAAGCAGAAGAAAATGGATGGGAAAATGGATTTTTGTCACTTTTTTTCCTGCTCCAAACATTTTTAGTGGAGGATTACTACGGACAACATCTGCTCAGTCCACATCACCCTCTTGTTGGGCCTTGCTTTTTCAGACACGGCAGCTCGATGGCTAAAATATTTAAATGATTTCCTTTCTGGTCGGTTAATATTTGATCAAATTCATAAGATAACCAGCCAATTTGCAGGAGCAAGAGAAGGCTGGCAAAAAAACTGCATTCAACTGAGCAGAACTTGGCTGTGATTCAAGATAATGATTCTAATCAAGCAGCAACGCCACCGCTGAGTGGTGAGGACAGTGTGCAAGTGGATGTAACTGCATTTTCTAACGGCTGATACAAAAATAAATACTGCACTAGAGTCAAAATTATATAATGCCAATGCAAACTTCTAGTGACAAAAATCAATGGATTTCTTTCACAAGAGATCAGCATCTTAATTCCAGGGTTCATTTTTAAAGTGTGTCCTGAAGGTGTGTTTTTTTTTTTCAGCAGCTGTCAGGGATAATGTGGAACGTGAGCGCTTGATTAATAGATTTCACCATCTTCAGCAGTCGGTCTTTGCTTGACCCCTTCTAGGTTCTATCAAAGCTAGTTGGTGTCCATGTGGAGGCTTCCAGCTAAAAGCAAAGACAAGCCAGGTTTCAAAATATGGCGGTCATTATTTTCTTCTGGACTCTAATGGATAACCATTTTTTTTTGTTTTAAAAATGTATTAAAGTTGCTGTATACTCAACATATACAAATGAGTCAGTAACTTGCTACAAAACTGCACATTATCAGTATCGGCAGACATAATGTTATCGGTCCGGTGGCTGATATTAAAATATGCCCAGCAAGGCAAAATTAATGTCTTCATTTCTGCTCATTAAAAGTTTTCGAAATTAAAGAAAAAAAAACCTATGTTTCAAATCCAACTTGTTTATGTGTGTTTTTCAGTACTTGCAAAATGTTATCGGCTATCGATCACATCAGTTGTAATATATGGGTATATCAGACATTGGCAAAAAAAATCCAACACCGTACATCCCTTCGACTGTGGCATATCTAGGTATTTTTCACATTTCCTGGGGAAGCGTATATATGAGTTGGCAATTTTCTCTCATTTTCCATCTCCTATCTTCATTTGGTATGTAGTCTGCATGTAATGCAGATGGAGGTGCCCTACTCATGAAACAGGTGACAATTCCAAGTGACAAATATGCTGGAGGACAAATCATAGAACAGAGGACATATTTAGGCAACAGGACAACAGGTCAAAGAAGAAGAGTCAGTACTGCCTGTACTAGGATCAGAGTCTTCTGTGCCGTCATCAGAATAGCTGGAATGACTTCAATAAGACCATGCTTTATTCTGGCAATTGTAATATTCATAGGCATAAACGCAATTAATTCCAATTTATCTCAAAGCAGCAGCTATGCTAAACTTCTCTTTCAATTTATCAAGATGGCCCTCTGATGTCACTTGTCATACACCCAACTGAAAGCATTTAATTGGAGGGATCATCCTTCACATTGCATTGTGTGTCAGAGAGAGAGAGAGAGAGAGAGAGAGAGAGAGAGAGAGAGAGAGAGAGAGAGAGAGAGAGAGAGAGAGAGAGAGAGAGAGAGAGAGATAAAGAGCAGTTGCTAGCTCCTGGCTGCCTCATGCAGACTGTTAAGTGCAGGGACAGATGATCTCTTGAATCCCTGAGTGATTAGTGGTTATGTGGAGATAGGTCCTCCTCTGCTGTGGTAAACACTTGTGAGGCTCAAATTAGCTGTGACAATGCAACAACTGTCACACCTACAGCTGTGACAGATAAGCTAACATGTAGGAATTTGTATGACATTTGTATGGAATTAGCCAGGGATCAAATACAGCCCTTTCTTCTTCTTCTTCTTCCTTTTGTTTTTTTTAAATGATCATTGAATTCAGCTGTTGCATGAGTTCTTTTCACCGTATAATAAATATCAGGATTGTCATTGTTGAGGGAGCGTAAAACAATGTCTTTGTAAAAGGAAAAAAAAAAGAAAGAAAATGCCAAAAGGAAAAGGCCATGGTATTCAAATCCCTAGTTAATTAGGGTTCCACAACCAGGAGGGTTTCAATGTGTGTTGAAGAACAGAAACATTTGCATTTCCCAAAGGGGAATATGTCAACAGGATCGATAGGCTAGTCTCTAAACTTCCACCATAAAAAGACAAAACAAAACAAAAAAAACCATCTAACTCAGCACTTTTTCCTCTTCCTTTTGAAATTCTCTGAAAATAACTACCGCCAAATTTCCACTGCGAGGCTGCCTTTTTTGTCATCGTTTCACATCACACGTCAACAAATCCTTTTTCACAGCAGTCATCTTAGAAAAACAATTAAAGATCCAAAAGTGGAGTTTTCATAAACAATTCCTAAAGCCACATCAAATGCCTCTATTCCCTTTGTCATAGCATGGTTAAATAACAATGAACCCTTTTCCATTGTTGTTTTAGACTTTAGAAATAGAGAAGGAGAGAGAGAGAGAGAGAGAGAGAGAGAGAGAGAGAGAGAGAGAGAGAGAGAGAGGAAGTGAGTGGGAGAAACCAACAGAACATCCATCTCATTCTTAAACCCAAAGCAAAGAGCCTGGGGAAGGATCTCAGCATGGTAACTCCAGGAGGGGGGAAAACATTCAGAAAGGATTTAATGAGATGCGTGTAACAATGAGTGATGTTTGTGTTGTAATACAGTGGGATGATAATCTTATTTAATTCAAAACTAGCTCTTTTTATTGCTCAACTGTGTCACATTTACATGGTTAGCGGGCCAATCAAGTATGTGGAGAACAGCAGTCACATTGCCATCACTCGCTAACTCACGTGAACTCAAATCCAAGGTACCTTTAATTAACTGGAGTATATTCAGGTAATTAAAACACAGTGAGATACAGAATAAGGAGCAGTATGTTGTCCAAGTGTAGGCAGCATAATTATCATGCAACTTTGTACAAGTCTAGATGTTTTCATATATGTATATTGACTTGTTATAACTTGTGTAGTAAATGACCTGTTATTGATCATGTATCAGACACATCAGTATTAGCTCAGAATGTTTGGCTTATGTGTGAATAGAAAGTACAGAATTGCCAAAAATACAGTATAATGCAATAATTTGGAAGGTCGTATCAGGGTTGGGGCAAAATCCATAGTTTTCTTTTTGACTAATTCTGATAATCAACTTACTTTTAAGTACTCTACCAAAGAACATTAACAGATTTAAAGCTTCTACTTCCAAAAACACAAAACTCTAGTATTTCCGCTCTTTTGTCTCATCTATATGGAAAATGAAGGGTTTTTTTTTTGTATGACACAATCTCATACCAATTTGGAAGAGGAGTCTGTGATTTGAAGATTAAAAATGAAGATATAAATTCAAACTGGATTCCAGAGTTAGACTGACAGCTCTACTGACTTACTGTGCAAACAAACTCCTACTGGAGGCTTTCAAAAGCAAAAAGGGTGAGCTATATCGAAACTGCAGAAACCTAATTTTGCACTAAAAGTAAATGAAATCCATAGGAACAGTAACCTGATTTCACCACAGCAAAGATCTATTTCAAGCTCATTCTACAGCTGGTCATGATAACAATATAATACACAGGAAGTTTCAAATCCTGCGTTCCGCACGGCAACGTCAGTTTGATAAACCACACACGTGAGGCCTAATCCTATATCTCTTTAGTGATTGGCTCAATAATTCACGACAGGGAAAATGAGCCTCTTGGAGGGGATAGCCTACTTTTCTTTTCTTTTTTTCCCCTCTCGCCTCTGAGGAAGACAATCTTGAATGTAGCTGAAAAAATAATTTAAAAAAAACAGTAAAAAACAATGAACACCAAGCAAACGCATGCTTCACAACCACACAATGCAGGAGGAAAAAAAAAAAGGAGCCTGAAGGTTCCATTGTTTCCATTCTCCACAGGGCAAAATTGACTGACAGTTTGGCTGTAAGTAAAGCTGACACAGTATCGCATGGCCGCTAGATTGTTTAAGGGGAAAGAGGATGTGGGGACTGAAGGATACAGGACATTTATTGATATGGCCGAGTCCTTGAGTGCAGCAAGCAAGAGTGTGTCCTTTAGTGACAGTGCCTTATTGCCTGGACATTCATCACTATTGTCATGAAGCACAGGAAATAAGTGCATTAGTTTCCCCAACAGTGTTTTTCCTCCCTTGTTTCAAACCAGGCTATAGTGTGTGTGTGTGTGTGTGTGTGTGTGTGTGTGTGTGTGTGTGTGTGTGTGCTGGGTTGGATGTTGCTAGGACAGATGAAATGATTTGGAGTGAAGTGGCTGTGAGTCATTTCTAAATGATTAAAACACTACTGTGACCAGCAGAGTATCTTGGCTGAAAGACTGATTGAACCATACACACACACGCCGAGTAATGAACTGATGACAGATTGCCTTGATCAACATAAATTACACAAATGAGCGCTTAAAGTGCTATTAATGTCAAATTATTACAATTACCATAAACACATAAGCATGTTGTCTTTTTACTCAGTCGAACACACATCAACTAAAATATTCCGCCTCGATACCTGTATTTAAAGACATGGCAGCCTCTCTGCAAGTGTCCACTGGCTGCTTCTCACATGCTAGAAACACTGCTCAAGTCAAAGGGTTTAAACCCTTTTCAAGACATCTAGACCCCAAAAAGATTCTGACATCTGAAAAGTGACTAGATGGAACTGTAGTGGGCAGCGCAGTGGTTAGCACTGTTGTCTCACAGCAAGAAGGTTCCAGGTTCCAGTCCCGGCTCCAGCACGGGATCTTTCTACATGGAGTCTGCATGTTCTCCCTGTACTTGTGTGGGTTCTCTCTGGTACTCCAGCTTCCTCCCACAGTCCAAAGACATCAAGAGGGGACGAGGCTGATTGATACTCTAAATTGACCGTAGGTGCGACTGTGAGAGTGAATGGTTGTCTGTCTCTATGTGTTGGCCCTGTGATGGACTGCTGACCTGTCCAAGGTGAACCCCGCCTCTCACCTGAAGGCTGCTGGGATAGGCTCCTGCCCCCCCTCCTCCCCCGAAACCCTTAACAGGATAATCTGAAGAAAATGGATGGATGGATGGATGGAAATATAGTGTTCATACGAACTTTAGAGCAAAATCAAACATTGTTTTTTTTCTGCTCACCAGCCACTGCAGCGAGTGGTTTTTCACAATTAGTACGGACCCCTTAGAAACTTCTCTAGCCAAAGGTTTGTAGTTACAGTCACCAGCCATTCTCAACATGTTTTCAATATTTGGTTCAAGGTATAGTCTGCAGCATTTTCCATCAAAAACAAAGCATAGACTTAAAGTTATTCTTGCTCAGTCATAACTTATGGGCCTCTGAGCATATGTGGTGGTAACTGCTTCCCCAGAGCTGCTGCTCTCTGCCTGTATTTCAATGTTTTTGTTTAATTGGTGGGGAGGGGGTGTGTACCACCCCATTCCCACCCACCAACTACACAAAATTCATTACGGATAAAATGGTGCAAGTAAAGAAAATACAGCCCTACTGAGGTGAAACGTCAACAGAATAAAGTTTGTTTTAGAATGAGAGTGAATTTTGTTTTGGCTTCAACCCACTTTCAAGCACAAAGGGAGAGGCAAAAGATGAAGAGTGACAAGTAAGTTAGCCTGCTTTCTGCTGGACAGGTAGGTGGCAAACAATGGCGGTTTATGAGTGCTATTAGGCATTTAGCTTTTCCCAGCCACCGTTTAGCTTGTCCAAGCCAGCAGTTACCTTCTCCGAGCTGGCACTGAGCTTGTCTTAGCCTGCAATTAGCTTGTCCTAGCCAACAGTTAACTTGCCCTAGACAGCAGTTAGCTTGTCCTAGCCAACAGGTAGTTTATCTTAGCTGGCATGTTGTGTGTGCTAGCTGGCAGTCAGCTCACAGGTGATTGCAGTGTACCACAGGGGTGCACAGGTTGTAAGGGGGAGGGGCACTCGCTTCTGGTGCCACTGCGTCCAGGAGGAGGGGCTTACTTTGAATGAATGTTGTGTTTACAAGCTGCACTGAACAACGTAACCGTCTCCACCTTCAATAGTCCTCCATCTCCATTTTATCTCTGAGTTTCATCATCAGGTTCTCTTTTGTGGAGGTGTTGGTTCTTAATAGTTTTATTTCACCAGGTAAACTTTTCCAGGAGCTTCTTCTGCAGGTTGTCCATCAGTGGTCTGTAAACCAATAAGACTGAGCCAACAGAATGAGACAACAATGTTTGCAGAGGCTCTTGGGAGTTATAGGACCATGGTGTCATATTGCAGCGAGTTTATTATTGCAGGTGCGGTTTGTGAAGACTACAACAGGGCATGTGTGTAAAATCAACCTATTAATTTTTGGTTAATGGGTGCTGTCAGGCTATTAAAACTGACATGCCTTGTTTGCATAATGCATCAATTCCCCCAAAATATTAAAAGGAATTTTAGAACATTTTTAACTGTAAAATTATAGTGAGAATGAGATGTATTTTTTTGTTTTTGTTTTTCATAAAACATGGGCCTGTTGTTTTGCCAGCCTTTTAGAGTTTGTTTTCAATGCATATAGGTGATCCAGCTTTAAAAAAGTGCATAAAGAGTTCATTCATCCTTTCATCCATTAAGCCCATAATATCTGTATGGTGTATTATGGAAGCTTTTAGTGGACTTTTAAATGCAAAATCATCAAGTTGTTCCCGACGGTGTTTTCCAGAGTAGCCCGTCTAATGAGGATTTCCCCGGTCTGTACAATCAATGTGATTCTTAATGTGTTTTGTCATCAATTATTTTTGACCGACAATGACTTTACTCTCTACACAGCAGGAACGTCTCTGCTGAGCACAACTGGCGCATGCATGTACACACACGCACACGCACACGGTTCAAATAGCGCACAAGAGGCTGATACACAGAGATCACCTTGTTTATGGTCATGCTTGCAATGACTTGAGTGCTTATGGTAGTAAATGTAGACACGTGACAAAACTGTTTCATTAGAATATATATAATGATTGGCTGGCTAATGAGTGTTTGCTATGTTCATACAGAAAAAAGTGTTTAACACAGTAAAATATTGTAGATACAAAAATAAATTGTAGTGTACGGAGATTATTGACCCACACTTGGTTATAAATATGCAATTCTACTAATTAACTGGTGGAGCTGCTCTGAAGACACAAAAACAATACAACTAATCAACATAAAAACACTTAAGCTACCCATTTGTGATGTGGTTCATTTGCTCACAACAGAAATAAGACATCTGCCTTCATATTAATAATAAAAAAAAACCACCTGAAGTACATTAGATTTCCATCCTGCAACTTCCAGCATTTTAACAACTTTGTAGTGTTAGCAATGTGGAATGAAAGCAGGACTGAGAGAGCACACAGGAACTTTACATTACGGAGCGTAAAAAGAGCTCAAACTGTCTGAACTAAACTTTCATTGGTCTGACAGCTCTTGGTGTTACATTCTCAAAGAGAAAGAGAGCTCTTCCTCTCAGCACACTTCTAGGACTAATCCATTTTTTTGAGGACAAAAGCATATCCTTGTTGTGCAAAACATTTCATTTTTAATTCTCCGGAACCATGAGCAAGAATCATAACTCTTATGGAGGTTGTATAACCTGGGTAGCCGTGGTAATTTTAAAAAAAGTAATGATACAGTTGTCATAATGCTATGCAGATCTATCATGTCTGTCATTTATTTCAGTAAATGAAGAGTCCAGGGCATTTTATCTTTGTGATTTGAGCAGGAAGAGGAGCCACATGCTCCCTTACCCTGTACAGCTGAGAAAGTTATTTTAACAATACTGAATTGTTTTAAGTTTAATTAGCCTGATGGATGCATCCATCAGGCTAAAGAACCGTGTACTGAGTCCATCCACAGCTGACACTGATGCTATCTCGTTACATATTGGGTTAATAACCCAGAGAAAGATGCTGCTGCCAGCCTTCATGATGTCCAGACAGCTGGCATCCTGCTGGTGCAGCACTAAATCAAGACCTCATTAATGAAATCAGCGTTTATAGTCATGGCACATACATGCAGCACGTGAGAGTTCTCTCACAGAACCTTGAACAAGTGAAATGAAAAATACACATACTGAGTGCTCTATACCCCGTTTTGCTGTCATTTATGGATGCGCTAGCTTCTGTTATGTGTGTGTGATTCAGCTCCTCCCACCCACACTTACCACAGTAGCCACAGTGAACTAGGTGAAGAGAAAGATTAAGTATTCCTCGATACAAAGGCAGCTCAATGATCCTTACTGTAAGTGAAATAAAAGCTTTGCGAGTTAAAATCCAATACGGGTGATTTATCAAACCACCTGTTCAACCTCAATGCTTTGTCCTTTAACAACAACAAGTACGCCCCGTGTGCAGCTTGGGTATGTCACAAGGACCAATAGCTCTGAACAACACTGATGCCAACATTTTTAAAAATCTGATCGTACTTGTAATAAAAGGTAGCAAAAGAACCCCAAAACTGCTGTTGTCACTTGACTTATAAAGACAACAGATAACAACATGCAGATAGGCTGCTGCAAATGCAGGTGCAGCAACAGGTGTGCTTGTGGACTTGTGAAAAGAAAAATACTGGGACTACAGAGAAAGCCAGGTTTCCACCAGTGTACCGCTGCATGTGTGTGGTCAAGACAGAGAGCGTGTGTGTGAGACTGTTAGCGTTTCTGGAACTCCTGTGCAGCACTTGTACGGTCTGAAATAAACTGCAGATCAGTCAGTGCTATACGCTGTTGATGTGTATTGTTAGTGAGTAAATGTTAAAACTTCTCAAAACAACTCAAGGAGAACAGACTGTGTATGCAGCAGGAGTTTATTTGGAAATGCATGGTCTGTTATTTTTGGGTTGGAGACTGATGGAAACTGAGTGGTGGTGGTGACTAACATCTCTGGTACTGTAACATGCCTAAACTTCCCCACAAAGCTGTAAAGTCTACACTGTAGTCTTACTACGCTTCAGCTGCCACAAATATTTAAACGCGCCGCGTTTGTCTACACTGAGCTGAGGTCAAATTTTGTGTGTCAAAATGGAAGATTACACGTGACTTATCCATGGTTTGCAGAAAAATAAAATGCCATGGCTGGCTCTCTCCCTCTCTCTCTTCTTGCGACTTGGTTGTTTAGCTGCTGGCTGAGATGACAGGTCTCCTCCAGAACGGCGCCTCCTCTCTCAGCCAGCAGAAGAGGGAGGAGGACGGAAGACAGGAGGAAGGACTGATACTGGCTGATGTCTGGGCTCTCTTCACTCTTTCATAGCCTCACTGTCGGTCAGCCTTCATACTTATTTTACTGACACTGTAGATTTTGTGACTTTCGCTGTTTACTTTTTCTGCCCTAGACAAAATATGGAGATAAATTTACTTAAGTCTTATTTTTTTTCTGAATTCCTTTTTTTGCAGTTTTTCTTTAACTACAAATGAGATCTCTGGTAAGATATTAGACTACTGTGAGTAGTTCAACTAGTTCACCAGTTAATCCAGCATTGTATGAAGATGTATCTAGATGCATATGGAATCGCCACCCAACCCCTGAACTGGTAAATCACAGCTCATTATTCTCTACTCTAGTTACGATAAGATTTGCTTAAGCGATGCTGTTCTGTATTTTTTTTTTTTTTTTTTTTTTAATGGCACACAGTGTGATGGTACAAATAAATGCCACAGATTATGTCATCAGTGGATTGTTCTCCTCATGTTCGACTGTAGTGATAAACTGAAACAGTAATGATAACCCTGACGCAGAACAGAGAGCTGCTGTTATCTGAAAAGAACATTCACACAAAATGATCAAATAAAAAGTATTTGTACTTAAATAGATTCTGTTCATTGTGGGCCCATTCGCAATCATCAAGCTGTGCCGTTGTGTTATGTTCTTGTGCAGCTGTATCATTTACACTCGCGATCATTTCCTCAATACCTGTGCAATGCAGTTTGGAGTGGATAAATGATCAGCTACTGCCCCAATAACCACTCGAAAGCTGTTAATCCGAACGCACAGCTTTAACAGACATGAGTTTGTCCTTTTCCAGGAAAACCGCAACTCTTAATATTCCTCCTTCAATATGGTTGTATTATCAGAAGGATCGATGATTGGAATAAATTCACCTCAAGTCATACGTGTGTTTAGTGAAGGCCAACACATCCGTCGATGATAACATTGTTTATTTTTCTGTGCGTCGTGAAAATTGGGCCAATTTCATCTGCAGGTTTACGAGTATTCACAGAATTCAAGTAGGAAATAGCAATAACTCTCTTTAAATATCACTAACATGCTTAGTGATATGTCTGTAGTCTAAACCTGAATTTCCTTTAGAATTCCACAAAAGATGCATGAGTGGTTGCTTTTTTTTTTCTATCACCAACCTCCAGTCAGCACCTACTGTTTCTCTTCTGTGTATCTAGTCAGGTTTAGTAAGGTCTAGTAAGGTCTAGCAAAATATATCATCTGAAAAAAAAAAATTTAAAAAGCCCAGCTGTGTTTGAGACTTGTAAGGCTACGAGTCAATAAAGCTGCAAACTGAGGAGGTGGAGGCCTAGAACTGGGGGATTTGGGGGGCACAGGGGGTGACTCAGAGAGGAACCATTCTTCCGTGTTACATCACTGCTACGACATATGGGGGATGAACGGTGCCAAAAATGAGGGGAAAAAAATTAATTTCAGCAATAAAAGTTCAGCATCTTGTGTTGCAACAGGGACAAAAGCAGTAGATGAAACACCAAGATGTGAATTTTGACAAGGCTGCGAATAACGCATTAAATAATAACAGACATTTTTAAATGTGGAGTCACTTCTACTATATGTAAGCGCTCACTACCATTAGGTAATTAATTCTTTTACTGCTTCAGAAGGCTAAAAAATAGAGCCAAAGAGTAAATCAGTGGGTCATTTTTATTAGTCGACACTGCCATATCACAGATCTCTGTGTGCTGGCTAAAGATGTCACCAGAACAAATTCTTCAGCACCAAGTTGACAAAAAAATTCTGTAAACGTAACAGTATTGGTTCTCCCATAGTACCTGAAGTATCAAAAGTGACCGTGGGTGCTGAAAATATGGTTTCCACGAGTGTACTGCAGCATTAACGAGTGTGGTCGAGAGTGTGTGTGTGAGTCGGTGAGCATGTCTGTAGCTCCAGCACAGCTGAGCTTTCTGCTGCTGTCTGATATACAACTACAGCAGATCAAAAATGACACCATCGCCCTCCACTGACTTGTATATGTTCCCAGTTGATGCTTATTGTTGGTAAGTAAATGCTAAAAACTCCTCAAAAACCTCACGCCGAGTTACAGGTTTTTCCTTGCTAACTGCTGAAGGTGAGACGGACTTGGGGGTGAGTTGTAGTGAGGGATGAGGGGGTAGAGCGATGATGCGATGTCCCCCTATTCAGCTGCTGATTTAGAAAGAGGGCCAGTGAGAAAAGGCTCCTGATACAATGCTGATGACATCTCCATGTTGCACCTACATGAAGTATACAAGTGGCCATCTTTACCACTTAGTTACCTTATTTACCTCAAGTCTGTCAGTTGTTTTCATCACTAAACAATGAGCCATGTTGTCCAACCTATGGCAATAATTCAGAGCCATGCAAACACTCACATCTGGGAAAGTCTTGATTGATTCTTACTGAAGACACTGTACATACGGTATGTTCCAGTTCCTGTTACGACCCACTATACTTATTCTGTCATGACCATGGTCGCATCCTGCATTCTCATGAATGGTGATAGAAATATTATCCTTTTCTAGGTAATGTATGAGGTGCTGTGATTTGATATGACTGCAGGAAGCCCAAGATAAAAATGTCTGTGCAGCATTAACACTTAAAGGCTCTGTGAAACTGATGGCAGCATGCTATTTCGTTCTGCATATCTATGTGTTCCTGAATAATGAGCTGGGGAGGAAATTATCACCGATTCTGATTGACATTTACATTGGCCAATAGCAGTGAATCTGCCTAACACCCCCCCCCCCCCCCACACACACACACACACACACACGTTTGAGCATGAATGTGAACCAGCCAATTATCCCGTCAAACCAGCTACTTCTGGTAGGTCTCTGCAAATGAATATGGACAAATAATTTAAATCGTTAACCCCGTCAGATTTTCCAAATGTCATTGGAGCCCATGGATCCACATGTGGTAGTTGAAAGAGTCATTCTGCCATGGTTCTGTGACGCTCCAAACAATTTATACACCATTTAACAGACACAAGACATTAGCCGCGGTGGAGCAAGCAACTTCCTGTTAGCCCCCTGGCTGACTTCCATGTAAATAGCATTACTTATTGTAATTTTGAGCCCTTTCTGATTTTCCAAATGTCATTAGACCAAATGGATCCAACTGTGATAGAGATTCAAGCCATTTCATAAGGGATGCGAGTTAATCTAGACAATTTATTGACCTTTTTACATCCACATTTTTGCAGCCGATGTCCAGTATGCTGATACTTTTACAGCTGATTTGGCCAATGGCTGATATTTACCAGTTGATAACATCTGTATGGAGACAAGATTAAACAGTACTCACTGAAAAACAGATGTAAACATTGTGGATTTAAAACAAAACATTTTTTCCTTTACTTTCACAATGTTTGGAGCAACCCTTAAACTATATATTCACACCGCATTGTTTCCTCATCACTGATGATGAGCAAAGAAGAGACTTTAGTATAACAGGGTCGATACAAATATCAGTCTTTGGACCGACACCAATATATTTAAAAATGACCAACATCTGCAGAAACCATGTCAATATTATTGAGCGTCACTACATGGGACATTTAACCTTTCCATTTTAGTCCTGCGGTCAGTTTTACCTCACAGTTGCACCTCTAGCACCACACAAAACACAAGCGACAGACAGTTAAATAATACTGTACTCTTGAACTATTTTGGACATTTACGTGGATTTGAGTAAAGTATTGCAATGTCTTCCACATGACACCGTATCGTGACTGTGGCTCAACCAATAATTGGCTTTGATATCTGTCTTTTTTTCAAATCTTTGTTATCGGCATATTTCTACCAGCCAGCCATTTGTTCTTTACTTCATAGAGAACCAAAAAAAGAAAACACATCAACTATTCTGAGCGAAATCTGTTAAAGTTTGTTTAGCGTGTTCATTTATTTTTCATTCAATTTAGCAAAAGCTTGCTGGGATCTCCAGAGACTTAAATGGTCTTAAATGGTCCAAAAACAAAAAATGTATGTTTTTATTAATTATTCAATGTTTACACTTGATGCACTTTTTCCATGTACTGTTTGTATAACTGTCCATGAAGACAATTTCCATCAAACACATGCTAATTTAAAGGAGGTGACTGTGTTGAGGTTTTCTATTGCTGTAGATTACAGCGGCTGAATATTGACCGCAAGTATCAATTATCAGTCTCCTCCACCTACTGGTAATGGTATTGAAATTAAAAAAAAAACCAACAACAATATTGGTGGATCCCTTATCATGATGGAGGTATGGTGAGGTCCTCAGCCCTTTACATATTAGTCCAGTATCTCACAGTTCCAGAACCTCCTAGTAACATGAGCAACAGATCCAGGTGCAGCGCCAGTGATCACAAACGGACTCCAGCAGCACCTGCGCTCCTCCGGCATGAATCACCCTCCATACCCGCCACACATCCACCAGCCGGCGGCACCAAGTATCGCCTTCAGCCGCGGTTCTACTCACGCACATGACAGCAACAGTCTAACTATCCCTTTACACGAGACATCGACATCTCCGACCGCACAAAAATAAAACTTTAGACACGGCAACAAGACGGACGGGAGCATTTTTGAGATACGAGTGTGGACCAAAAAGCTGTCAATGCCTTCAGGAATGTTACAGTAACACTGTGTAACAAGCCTGCTCCATGTTGTATCTATAAGTCATGTAACGGCGGAGCTGCGGGAGCGGAGTTCCTGTTTGAGCTTGACGTTAAACGGGGACCGTTTGCGCCTGAGTTCAGCTCAATGATCAATGTGGACTCAAATCAGGGAGCCAAGCGTCTCGAGTAACGGGAACCAGACGTGTAACTCGGCTTGGCCCTCGTAGAAATCTCAAGGGGGGGGGGGGGGTTCATTCGACAGCCAAAACTCGAGTAGGCTATTAAAAACAATTATATTCAGCAGTGAAAGGAGATAAATGTGAAGCGTGTCCGTGTTCTAAGTACTTACCGGGGTGACAGTCTTCGTGTCTGGGCAAGGTTAAAAAAAACATTAAGGATAAAATCCACCAGTAACTCGGTTCTCGTAATCTCTGCATGTTAGACTACTCATCGAGAGCAACAAGAAGGCAACGGGTGACAAACTTTAAAGTCTTTTGTTTTTATCCTCTTGAGTTAAAAAAAAAAATCGCATACACACACACACACACAAACACACACACACACGAGGCGAAGTTGACACCAGCCACGAATGCAGAGCATCAAAGAGCCGTTAGCAGTTGGGCTACGGAGTCCGTTAACACACAGGTTCGCCACCGGTCCGGGCTGGTGCTGCTTCGAGGGGGAAACCGCTACGGCCGTGCAAAAAACTGTTCACAATGTGTTGCTGGACTCCACCGTGTTTGTAGCGGGCTTCCAGATAGCCACATTCCCGAAGTGTGGAGGGGTCAATCGGCGATCAATCGCTGTCTTTAACTACAAGAGGAGGGGAGGGGGGCGAAAAAAAAGTGGTCAAAATACTGTTGATTTTCACGTGGTCATTATTGGCCGATTATCCGCGGCGTCAACGTGACGAATCCACAATCCGAAGAAAAGTGGCACTGGAAATGTCCCATTCTTCCATCCAGGAAGTAGACTGGCGGTCACGCATGCATTGATATCTGGCTACTGGTCCCATCCTACCGGACAGGCTGCGTGTGAGAGAGAGGGAGAGGGAGAGAGAGGGAGCCTACACGGGGCGGGAGCAGCGGAGGGAGGGGAGGCGGTTCTTGGATTTGCTGAATGTAAAATGACTCGGTACGGACCTGGAGGCTGGCCTCTGTCTGTGCTGCTGTGATATTAAGACTGCGAAAATTAATCGCTCGTGTCAGCTTGTCAAGTCACCAGACTGGATCCCTCTGCCTCTTTTCAATGTTGCATCAAACATGTTGCATCAAACATGATGAAATAGGGTTCAAATATTTGGGGCCCATTCAGAAGCAGTAGTGGTTTGAAGCCTGAGATCAGTGGCAGAAGAAAAAAAAACGAATAAATAAAAAATAAAGCCGTTTTCTGCTAAATCCACTGATTCCCGCCCCCAACCAGTCATTTCACAGTTGTGTTGCTTCCTCCCAGGCCCTATTATTAAAATGACCCTCCTGTGGTCACACAGTGATGTCCCTTTGCCTCCTGCTGGCAGAACTGTGAATAGAATACTTTGGCACTAATCATCACCTGTATTATCATCATGTAGGCTATGAGAGTGTACTGATTGGAGAATTATGCATCCACCGGTGACACTCCCTTAGGTAAACGTGCAGTCATTGGTGTTCTTGCAAAACCATCCAGCTGGACATTTAATTTGAGGAATTTGATTAAATTTCTCATTTAATTATCCAGTTCTCTGCAGGGCCATTGAGGACAGTCACAAGGGCCCTTTGCTTTTAATGTGGGCCATCTGCTACCTCTCCAAAATGCCTACCTTTCCAAAGCGCCCACAGCCTCATGGGCATCCTCTCACGAGCCTCCGGGCTGCAGTACACTGTGCTTAACAATACTCCAGACCTGACAGTATCCCACTGATTGAGCGCAATCAGCCAGAAACACGGATGCTGCACGCTTTTCTGTTTCACGCTCGTTTTGTCAGGTGATGCAGTAAGAGATTTATAACTAATCACACAACACTGACTAGAAGAACGAGCCACTGTGGGTATGGAGCTGCTTTTGTGACTTAACTATGCAATTTTATATATATATATATATATATATATATATATATATATATATATATATATATATATATATATATATAAGACCAAGACATTGAAAATACTATCAAAACTACAAACAAAAAGGTGTACAAGGGATTCAAAATGTATTGATGACAATCCAAAAGTTTCGTTTACAAGATTCAAATGTTTTGTTTGCATAGTTGTTTGCATTCGAGTCTCATGGGTAGAGCTTACGCTGTACCTCCTTTGGCTCGACTCTACTCACATTTCTGTATCTTCCAGGGGTTTTTTGCCAAAAGTGTGTGGAAACAATTAGAATAACTCCATGTTGCCCAACCAATCCAAAGTGTTTCGAGCGGTGATATGCAGAAGTCATTTATCTGTAAAATACTGTTTAACAGCAACAGGTGTATTGCGTGATAGCCAAGACAATCCCTTCAAAGTTTGTTCATGCTTGTTGCATTTGCAGCAAAATACATTAATTGCTTCAAAACACTCACAACTTTTATTTATTACTGTGTGCCTTAGAGAGTGAGTTGCTGGGGCTCCTATTTGTGTCACTACGGAGGAGAGTTATGGGTGAGCATCATCTCCTGTCAGGCGTGTCATTAATAGAATTATAAAGGGTGTGGGTTAGTTAGCCTGTCAAGCAACTCATTGGCAAATGAGGCAGAAATATCTGGTTTCTGTTATGATGAGATTAGATGGAGTGAGTGACGGTTTAGAGATGCTGCTGGTACACATCTCAAGTGAGTCATGGTCAGTCCCGCCCACAAGAATCCGCTGAACAGCGCACATAATATTTGATTCTCCAAAGAAATGTTTGGATTCACAATGAATACAGTTTTAATTGCGAGTTATCGTGACTTCCGATAACACATCTTTTTTTTTTTTTAATGCAGTATCGCTAGTTTTGCCATCAAATCAATGTTTTGATGTGTGATCAATCAGTAACGATAAAAGTGAGACTGATCAAGAAAAGTGACATACAAACATGTCGGTGTGTAAAGCTGCAGGTTCAGGTGAGACAAAAGAAAACGTAGAAATTATTATCGCTTGTCACGCTAACGCTGAATATTAAGCATTCATTTGCAAATAATCGATGAAATTTCATCGGTGCTTGTTGTTCGTGTTAGCTGAACAGAACCTACTGTATATAGTTTCAGTCAATCATGTTACATGTTAGAGCGAAGACACAAACACTGAATCTGGAGAACTCTGCTCTGTGAACAGCGATCGCTGCGTGAAATGAACAAGAAGAAGCATATTAACATTTGTGGTCCTAATTTGAGCAACAGGCTTCACAAAGGCAAAGCTGTGATGTGTTCTTTTTTTTCTTCTTGTCATCTTTTTGTTGTTGTGCGGAACAGTAGCTTGAAGCTGTTTTGAACTCAAGCATGACATGATCCAGGCTTGTAGCTTCAATAAAAAAGGATGTCAGCATCCCACAATGGTTTTTCTATTCAATAAATACATTCCAGATAACAATAAATGTAAATAATAGACTGTCACGTTTTTTTTGTTTGTTTGTTTGTTTTTTTTAATGAAAACTCTTATTTGGCAATAGTAAAAACATGATGGATCCATTGATGGCTGTTTTTGTGATTACATATCTGCTCTTGTTGGAATTCAGTTGTCACCAAAAGAGTAAAAGGTATTGGCTACGCCGCGTGTAGTCAACTGTGCAACAAAGGAAAAGGAGATTGTGATTAACACTTGTAGAATGTTCGAGGCATCCAGTGGAGGCCTTAGAAAATACTTTTGGGTGATACCATGGTAATTTGTTCCAAGTCACACATCTGAATGCAGTATTTTGCTCCCTGATAATTGCTGGGACATCAAAGCAATCACAGCCAGCCTACTATTAAATGAGCCATGGCCATGCAGCTCAAAAGCATCATAGAGAGCTGAAAGTCAGAACCTTAAATAGTCAACTAATCTTGGCTCGCAATGACGCCCCTTATGCAGTATCATTTGACATTCTACTCTTTTTCAGCCTATGGGAGTTGAGACCATTAAAGGCATCCTAACACTTTCTCTGACAGTTAAACTGTGTTAGAAATTATAAAAAGCCGGGTTGTATATATGATTCATGTGAGACCGGCCTTGACGCCCGCATTGTCCCACAGGCATCTCCTTCCTCTTTGCCCTTAAGTGGTTTGAGAATCACACTTGTATTATTTTTTGCAAACACATTTCACATGTTGACAGTTGGTACATAATGTATGACCGTGTGCATCAATTATGTAATGCAATCCAGGCAATGACCATATATAATTTATTTGATGCTCAATCTCTTTCATAATTGAATCTCTTTTTTAACCATTATTACGCTACACAAATGATTTTCTCTTTTGTTGTTCTGTTCTCAGTAGTTCTCCTCATCAATGCGTGATGTTTACTGCTTCAGGTCTACTCTGCTTTAACGCCTCAGGCGGGTATAATAAGTGTCTATCAGCCAGGGCTCGGCAAATCACAGCGCTACGCCACACAGACATGGTTTTAATAAGATGATTTAAAAAAAAATCTTTAGGTGTCACAGAAGTGCAACACTTTTAACGTTACAAACTGGTGTCTTTCTGTCAAGATCTCTGTTTTCAGTTTTTGTTAATGAATTCTGTTTTAACCAGTGTTGGTTGTGGCACTTTTACCACATGGTGCGCGAAATATTTCCGAGAAACAAGTAGATTAGGGCTGCACGGTGGTGCAGTGGTTAGCACTGTGGCCTCACAGCAAGAAGGTTCTGGGTTCGAGTCCTGGCTCCGGCACGGGAGTTTGCATGTTCTCCCCGTGTCTGCGTGGGTTCTCTCTGGGTACTCCAGCTTCTTCCCACCAAAAAAACAAAAACATGCAATTGGGGACGAGGCTGATTGAATTCTCTAAATTGACCGTAGGTATGAATGTGAGTGTGAATGGTTGTTCGTCTCTCTATGTTGGCCCTGCGATGGACCGGCAACCTGTCCAGGGTGAACCCCGCCTCTCGCCTGTTGACGCTGGGATAGGCTCCAGCCCCCCCGCGACCCTTAATGTGTAGGGATAAGCGGAAGATGAAGATGGATGGAAGTAGATTAGTATCCGTGATTCATGGCTGTTACACAGAAACAACTACCACAGGTGTTTCCAGGTAACCAGTCACAGCAATAAATGACCATTTCTACAGTATGAATTTGAAACAAAGGGTTATTTTTTTGAGATAGATTGTAAAATATTAGGAAAACAACAATTTTTATTCTTCATTATTATCTGCTCATGACACTGTTAGTGTAAGCACGTTACTTTCTGTAACCCAAGTATTAGACTGATAAAAGCAACTTATTTTTTAGCAGGTTACCATTTTGTTACCGCCATATGACACAACTATCACGAAATAGTTTTTGCCCACAACTGTCATTACTGTTCTTTTATTGTGGCTTCTAATTATGAAATTACATCTGTTGGATAGATCCATCTAATGTTGACACAAGGTTAGATTAAATTATATCAAATCGGTTACTTAGTCATTATCTCTTTATTATCAGCCCAATATGCTGCAAAATGTGGAACAAATGTGTGGCTCCAAATTGCGAGTCCCCTTAGAATGGTGCATCGCCACTGGCTACACATGATTCACAGCAAGCTGACAGCAACCACACTCCACTTCTCGAACCACAGATACTGAAATAAACACTGTTACTGAAATTCTAATCATGGTATTTTAGACTTTTTGTGTATTATTAGGGTATACCAACCTGAACATTTTGACGACATGATATAAACAATTGAATAACAGCAAAATATTCAGTTACATGTCTGTACTTTCTTCTTGGCAATCACTGTTTTTTTCTTTTTTCTTTTGTCAGATCGCAAAGTTGACTTTATCTTTGTAAAAAGGCCTGAAATGTCTGACCGTGTGCTACGTGAGAGGAAGTCAGTTGCCATACAGACATGCACGCTTGATTAATGCTGACAGAAACTTGAACGTGGTCAGTAAGCCTATAGGCAGACATTACAAAAGAGAATGTCAATTTGTTTTGGGGATTTTTTTCTTTTCCAAGCAGTCAGCTAAAACTTGTATATTGAATATGCTCATTATTCCTTTTGGGGATTTTGGGCATGTATTTTTTTTCTTTTTACTTTACTTTTTGAATTCTACAATTGTGCATCACCGCAAACATGCCCGTGAGAACATAAAGTTGTCAATAATAATAACACTCAAACCAGCAGTGTTTGCTGGGAGCTGGCAGGAACCTCTCTGCATTTCCTGTGGAAACAGGAAGATTGAAGTCCTGAGGTACTGCTTCTATTTTCCTCATCTGCCTTCCTCAATGTGAACGCACATCCAGCATTACAATATTGGGAAAACAACACTTCTTGTATAAGTGAACCCCTGTGCTTCACATTCTCTCCAGTTATTTTTAGTCATAAGACCATACATTGTTTCATGTGTGCAATGGCTGCATTCATCAAAGTAAAGTAATGTACTAGGGGAGTTTTTAATGGGATGTCATACACTGCTGAGAATTCTTTGATGTGATACAGAAATAACATGTAAAGAAACTTGGACAGTTTAAGATTTGGGTGGTAAACGTTTGAGACAGGACATAAGAGAGATAGACTGAGAGTTGTGACTTGAATGATTTGAGATTGGAGTACATTACTATTTGAGGGCAGTCGAGGATGTCTGCAAAATTCATCTTGCCATTAATCACTGCAGTTGTTCAAACCACCCAGGACCATCAGTGAAGCTCCAACAGAATATGACAGTGTAGATTAATTTGTCACACAACGAAGACAAATCCCAGCAAAGAGCGTAGATGGATGGTTGGATTTCCAGGGAATCCAAAATATTGACGATGTAGATGTAGCGGGGGGGGGGGGGGGGGGGGGGGCATCGTATACAGGTAAATAAATTTTTTTTAAAACATGCTTGTACTTCAACTCTACATTATCGCTCATATTTTGACAGTAAGACACAATTTTGCTTTACATTCTTGTGTCTGGTCATGTCTAGACTTTTTGTCGTGCCCTGTTTCTTTTCGTCATGTCTGTCCTTATGTGTCGTTACTTTTACTCCCGGTCTTTGTTTAGTCTTCCTGGCCCGCCCTTATGTGTTTCAGGTGTGTCTTGTTAGTGATTAGCCTTCCATGTAAGTCATGATTTTCCCTCCTTTAATTGCCAGAATATCACTCTATACAAGCAGCCATTTCCTTGCGTTTCCTATTGCAAGTCATTGTGAACTTTCCAGCTCTTTTGGATTTCTGTATTCTGACACTGGACTATTTATTTGGACTGCTGCTATCGCTGTCCACTCTCAGGTTTGCTATAAGATGTTTGTTTTTTACAGGCCAACACTGCTCTCTGTGTGATCCCTGCACCTGAGTCTCCTCCCTTGGTCCAGTGTTACAAATCCCAATGCACCTAAAGCAACAGTTTTCGGTGAGAGAACATTTTGTCATCCCAGAATATTCTGTAACAGACCTCAGTTTCTTTTCAAGAAGGACACCCCCCCCCCCCCCCCACACACACACACACACACATACACATAAATATTTTGTAACAGGATCAGCAAAACTCTGGGACTGATCATCACAAATGGAGAAATATTCCCTGAGTGAGGGAATAATACTTTACTGTAGAATTTTTCAAACGTTCATTCATGGAACAAGTTAAAACAGATTCTTACCAGGATGGATACAAAACAGTTGAATATATGTATGTAGGGACATTATACAGCTTTCATTAAAAATATGTATTAATTTGTCATTGTTCGTGTTAACTTGTAAAACTTTTGTTGAGGCAAAGGATAAATTTGTCTTTTGTGTGCTTGCATGGTTTATATGTGTGGTTCTGTAAGCACTGTTGCATAAAACAAAAAGCAGTGATAAAACAGAAACACACACACCCACCCACCCACACACACACACATACACACACAATACTTGACAGCTCCCGGAGAGCGCATACCTCTGCCGGTATTTTCACATTGGAGCCCTAATTAAAGTTACAAGCGGCAATGAGTGAGCCCTCACACTGCTAGCACATCATGGCAAACAGCAAAAATGCTTCCTGTGTTCACTAGGTGGTGCTACATCACACACTTACAATAAATTATATTGCTGCACATCAAAAGACATCACAGTGTAATTTTGATGCAAATCAAATGATGTTTGTTAAATTGGGCTTACTTCCTGTTACCACTAGGTGGTGCTGTTACGTAGATTGAGCTTAAAGTTTGGAAAAGATTCAACCACAGGGGGGCCACTTATAACGATTTCCTTTTCAATAGCAAAATATAAAAATTGTCCACCTATGTCTACATGACTCTCATCATAACAGTAAAATGAAATTAAGTAAGGATTGTACATCAGCTTTAATATTCAGGTTAAGACAACCCGAAGATATAAAGCTGCGATTGTAAAGACTCTTCTAGTCAAAGTTGACATTACAAGCAATGTGAGAAAACTGTTGGCATTGACATTTTCAAGTGGGCTGACAAGAGTTTGAAGGAAAAATAAGGTATTTGTTTGCTCTGTAACACAGAGAAAAGCTGTAAAATAAAGAGCTGACCTGTCAATATGAGTAGTTCCAAGCCATTCATAACAAAACAATTCTATGTTGCAAAAAACAAGATGGGGGAGGCCAAAATAATAAAAAAAAATGCTCACCAGAGAAAAGACTGCATTTCTGCATAGCTTTGGCTGGCTTGCTATTTTGCAGCAGAGGGTAAAAACATCATCTCAGCTGTTCTCACCCAACCGTCTCCTCTACAGTAAGATAAGATGGTACTTTATTGTCCATTTAGGCTGACATTTAGCTAACTTGTTTTACTACAGACCATCGTGATGAGGGAAGCTTTGGATGCATGATATTCTCCTTCTGGGTTTGATTTAGGTTTCAGTTGCAGATCTGGTACAGAAATGGTCAGCCAAGTCTTTTCCCAACTGTCTAATGACATACATCAACTTGTCTCCTCTTTAAGAACAAATCTAGAATGTCAGGATTTGTTTCACAGACAACAGAAACAAGATAATGCAGAGGTTTTTGATTTAAGATTCCTTCTACCTCTACCAGAACTGTATAAAAACTGCAGTGGGTATGAATTGGCTGCACACTCTACATATTTCCCAGGTCTGATTTCTTCTCCCTAGATTTCATCACTATGCAGGTAGCTTGAAGGACATCAAATATGACCTGTCGACACGTGGTTATTGCTGAAGTGCATGTCTCACTAGCTCATATTGTTATCTCTCTTTGGCCTAAAGGCCATAAGAAAGCCATCAAAGTTGAGGCTTTCTGGGATATCTAGGTGAATGTGTCTCTTTGTCAAATACAGTGGCTCATATTCCACCCTCCAAACCAACAGAACACTGGGGTGTAAGAAACAAGCAAATGTTCCCTTTTCTGACATACACTGGAAGGAAAAGTTCCCTAATTTATGACTTGATTCCAACCACAACCACAAGCTGTAGGCAGTAACCAAAGGAATGAGATCATTTATACGAGTGCATTGTGGGCGAGGCCAGTGTGTCCTTGCGTGACAGTAACTCACGATCACCAGGTGAGGACCTCCGGAGAGAATAGAGTACAGCCACGGCTCTTTCACACCAGCAACATGAGGCCCACAAGATGGGATATTGTGGTGCTAGCTTGTTTGGATTCTTACAAACTGTACCTTTAAATAAGACACTGCTTTTATGTCTTTGCTATGATTGAAAAGAATAATAGAAGTCCTAAAATTCCCCCTCATGTCTTAAGTCATTAAAATTAAGACACCTCTGGCTTGTGAATCATTCAGAAGTTGCCGTATTTATCTTCCCCCCGGAACTAGCTGGCATCTTTTTAGACGCAGAGAGACTGCTAGAGCTGGCAGATGTTAGGACACATGGCCTCACAGTGCTGTAGAAGACAAACTGTCAGAGTCGTGCATCCCATAAAGAAAAGCAACTTGTCAGCATCACAGCAGAGAACTGCAATGCTCTTTGTTGTACACCACATCCATAATGTCATTTGAGCAGAGTTTCCCATGTTAGTGGTTTAGCTTATGTGTCTGTTTAGACTGTTATGATAGATATGAGTGTAACCTCATCCCCAGAATAGACTAACCCCCCCCA